>NC_071615.1:25096146-25402920 GCF_014839835.1 Dryobates pubescens | reverse complement strand
AACTGGATACAGTACTGCAGATATGGCCTCATCAGGGCAGAGCTGAGGGAGAAGACAACCTCCCTACACCTGCCAGGTACTCTCTTCTTGATCCACCCCAGGAGACCACTGGCCTTCCTGGCCACAAGGGCACATTGCTTGCTCATGGCCATCTTGTTGTCCACCAGAACTCCCAGGTCTTTTTCCCCAGAGCTGCTTTCCAGCAGGTCAGCCCCTCACCTGTACTGGTACAGGGGGTTGTTCCTCCCTTTTGTGACAGACAGCTGAGGTGTCATAAGCAGAATGTATTACAAGGGTGACAGAAAAGGATGGGAAAGCAAATGTCTGCTGACTGTAACTGTAGGAATAAATAACTAACTAAATAAATACATATGTTTGCTCACCTAGCTCAGGACAAAATGACTTGCAGACCGTAACAGATGCTACTGCCAGAAGGCATGGTCTTGCCTGCCTGAAGACAAAAAACACAGACAGACAAAGTGCTACAGTATTTATCGTGGCTGTAAGTGTGTTTGGAATGCCCTTGGTATCTTCTTTCCCACGGCATTTTGAGCACTGCAATTGAATACAGTCAGGGGAACAGCAGTGCTGCTGCTGTTTCTGAGAATCCCAGATAAGCACCAGCGAATCCCATTACCTGAAATTCAAACACTGGGGTGTTTTCCCAGAATTTTAATCAGCTCTTGTTTGGTTTCTGCATATTTAAAGACACTCACAAAGCAGGGGAGAACCTAGCTGCTTTCAGAGTGCTCTGTCAGAAAATCCCAGCTCTTAACCTTCTTTGACAGCTGTGTCACAGGAAACATCCAACCTTGCCTAAAATTATGAAACAAGTGAACAGGAAACAAAATTGTTTGGGTTGGAAAAGACCTTTAAGATCATGAAGTCCAACCATTTTCTAGCTCTGCCAAGGCTGGTGCTAAATTGTGTCCCTCAGCACATCACTGCCTCTTCAAAACACCTCCAGGGGTGGCGATTCAACCGTCTCCCTGGGCAGACTATTTCAGTCTTTGAGAACCTTTTAAGTGAAAAAATTTCTTCTAATATCTGGCCTAAACTTCTTGTGGTACAACTTGAGGCTATTTCCTCCCATCATATTTTACTAGGAAGAAGAGGTGATACCAAGGGTCAAAAAGAAATGTGAAAGTAAAATGAGTTGGAATGAGAATACTATGGTCTGACTGTCCTGTATTGCTGGCCTGGAGCAAGTTCAGAGAAAAAGCAGAATCAAAGACATTGGAGGATGCAATTTTTCTTTGTGTAGTGGGGTGTTGTGGTATTTATTTATTTATTTATTTATTTATTTTAAGGCTCTTAACAGATTGTGCTGCATTTCTTGCATTCATCAAGGTTTTCAGCAGAAGGCAAGATATAGCACTGAGAACTTCACAGTGTCCACAGTGTTGTTTTGCTGTAAAACAAAGTTCTTTTTTAGAAGGGACATGATTTGTGAGATGAAAGTAGGTCAGAGTTCCTTTCCTGGTATCTTTAATATTCATAGACTCATGGAATGGTTTGGGTTGGAAGACATCTTAAAGATATCTGGTTCCAACCCCCCACCATGGACAGGGACACACCTTCCACTAGACCAGCTTGCTCAAGGCCTTGTCCAACCTGCCCCTGAACACTTCCAGAGAAGTGGCATCTACATCTTCTCTGAGCAACCTGTTCCAGTGTCTCAACACCCTCACTGGAAAGAATTTTTTCCTAATATCCAGTCTAACTCTCCCCTCTTCCAGCTTAAAGCCCTTGCCTCTCATCCTATCACCACAAGCCCTTGTAAACAGTCCCTCCCCAGCTTTCCTGTAGCCCCTTTCAGGTACTAGAAGGCCACTGTAAGATTTTTGTGGAACTTTCCCTTCTCCAGGCTGTACAGATATATATTGTGCATATTTAACAGCAGAGTGAAAAGTCCTGAGTGCCTCGCAGCCTCCCTTTAGGGTATGTATATGCATGGGTCTTTAAAGCTAAAGCCAGCCTCTTCTGATTTTGGTGGGTGTAAATGAAAAAAAAAAAAAAGGGGGAAATAAGAAAGATTGAAATTATATTCTTAAGAGCAATTCATAAAAATTCTCATTTCCTTCCTGTTATTTCTCTTCTGTATTTTTCCGGGATTTATTTTAAGGTTAAAGAAATGCCAGTACTGCCTCTCTTATGAGTTTGTCATTAACATGCTTTTTTGAGTGTCTACATTTCTGTGTGGAAAAGAGTTCCCAAAACGTTAAGTGTGTGTTTATATACTCTTTGTTCAATAGATTTGTTATGCCCCAGGTTTAAGGGGAAAAAGGGGATTAAATAATCTCCATCTGCAAATACCTGATGTTTATCAAAACACACTGTTTCTTGATATTGCCCTGTTCTGACAACTGAATGGTGTGAATGTCTGCAGGTATGCACAGACTCAGAGAATCATGGAATCATACAGCCTTATTAGGTTGGAAAAGCCCCTTAATGTCATTGAGTCCAACTGTTAACCCAGCACTGCCAAGTTCACCACTGAACCATGGCCCTCAGCACCACATCTACGCATCTCTTAAATACCTTCAGGGATGGTGACTACAGCAGTTCCCTGAGCAGCCTGTTCCAGGGCTTGACAACCTTAGCTGAAGATTTTTTTCCTAATATCCAACCTAGCATGGCTAGGAGGCTGAGAGGGGACCATGCTAGGTATCTGGGAGAAGTGACCGACACCCACCTAACTCCAGCCTCCTTCCATGGAGTTATAGATAGCATGGTCTAGTCTCAGCCTCCTTTTCTCCAGGCTTAACACCAGTTCCCTCTGCTGCTCCTCACAGGACTTCTCCTGCAGACCCTTCACCAGATTCATTGCTCTTCTCTGCACCTTCTCCAGCACCTCAATGTCTTTCTTGAGGTGAGGGGCCCAAAACTAGACAAAATGATCAAGGTGTGACCTCAGCAGTACTGAGTCCAGGGTCACAATCGCTTCCCTGGTTCTGCTGATCACACTATTGCTGATCCAGGCCAGGATGCTGTTGGCCTTCTTGGCCACAAGGGTATATGCTGTCTCATCTGCAGCCAGCTGTCAGCCAACTCCCACATCGAGCAGTTTCCAGCCACTCTGCCCCAAGCCTGGGGAGTTCATGGGGTTGTTGTGACCCAAGTGTGGGGCCCAGCACTTAGCCTTGTCAAGCCCAATGTCTGTCTGCACAGGAATGCAATAACACACTTACAAATACTTTTTTTTCCAACCCACAGATATTTCCTGGACTGATTCTGTCAGACATTAAGCCTGCCAAAAGAATGAAGTTCAAGACAGTCTGCTACCTGCTCGTTCAGCTCATGCACTGTCGCAAGATGTTCAAAGCGGAGATCCCTTTCTCCAATGTCATGACATGTGAAGATGATGATAAGGTAATCTGTGTAGGCCCTTTGGGTTTCCATTCCAGGGCTACATCAAGCAGACCTACTTTGACAACATACAAAGTGAGGTGAACAATTGATAGAGGAGTTTCTGGTGCTCCTGCTGGAGCTAGAGCTGCCTAATGCCCACACCCATAGAATGGAAAGGAATGGAATGGAATGGAATGGAATGGAATGGAATGGAATGGAATGGAATGGAATGGAATAGAATAGAATAGAATAGAATAGAATAGAATAGAATAGAATAGAATAGAATAGAATAGAAATTACCAAGTTGGAAAATACCTTCAAGATCATCAAGTCCAACCTGTCATCCGACACTGTCTAATCAACCAAACCATGGCACTAAATGCCTCATCCAGTCTCCTCTTAAGCACCTGTGGCGATGGTGACTCCACCACCTCCCTGGGCAGCCCATTCCAATGGCCAATCACTCTTTCTCTAAGTAAATCACTCCTTCTCTAAGTAAATTGTAACAAATTCAATGATAACATAAGTTTTCTCAAAAGTGATGATAACAAGTGTCAAATGTGGAGCTTCTCTTGAACAAGCCAGCACAGGTGGCATCTGTGACTTCTACTGACTGTTCCCTTTAGGGAAATTAGATTTTCTGAAGCTTTTTCTGAGATTGCCAAGAGCTTTTCTTTTGCATAATAAGTCCAGCACAATCTGAAGCTAATGGCAGCCCATGCAAAATAATAGAATAATTTTGTAGCTCTAAGTGATTCTCTAAAAGACCAAAGACAACTGATTAATCAGAAACCTCTTAGTCCCTAATACAAATGCTTTCTTGAATAGTTTGGTAATGCTGTATCTCAGAATTGCTTTATTCACTAGTAGCTGTGTGTACTTCCATCTGGAATCTACCCAGAAATTCATGGAGAAAGAAAAACCTTCGTTAAGAGTTGCTTCTTCCATTTTCTGTGCCAGCAGGTGGCAATGTGACATAGAGGACGCCACCAGTGCTCCGAAGTAGTCTATGTACATTGGCATTAGTAATACATCTTGACTGATTGCTTTACCTTTTGGCTTTGTTTGCTTGTTTCTGGGGGGTTTGTTTGCTTGTTTATTTGTTTTCTTTAAAGAATACATATTTATTGACAATTCCCTTTAAAGGTTCAGAAGCCATTGTAGCTTTTATAGTTTGGATAGTCCATGTGCTGCTTCTGCAGGAAATTGGAGCAAAATTCATTAGTTCCTTTGAAACACAGTTGCAGTGAGATTCCAGACTCCAGTTTTGGTTTTTGAAGTGTATAAGGTCTAATTGTGAATTCTTACTGTTCTTTGAGGACTTTAAAAAAGTAGCCCACATGTTCTCTGAAGCATATGAAATATTTTACACTGTGTCTTGTGTATCTGGATGTATAAATATGGTAATATAGCCAGATATCCCAATATGGGTCTGCTGGGGATCTGAACAACAAATTTTCTCATGTCAGAACATTTCTTAGATTTATAGAATGGCTTAGGTTGGAAGGGACCTTAAAATCATCTAGTTCCAACCCCTCTGCCATGAGGCAGGGACACCTTCCTCTAGACCTAGTTGCTTGAGCCCCCATTCAACCTGGCCTTGAATACCTCCAGAGACAGCAGAATCCATAACCTCCCTGGACAACCTGTTGCAGTGTCTTATCACCCTCACTGGAAATAATTTCTTCCTAACATCTAGTCTAAATCTACTGTCCTCAACCTTAAAGCCATTGCCCCTCATCCTATTGATATAAGCCCTTGTAAAAAAGTCTCTCCCCAGCTTTCTTGTAGGCTCTGATAATTTATTGGCCTGTTGCATTTGAATGTAAAAGTCCACCTTAGCCTCACTGTGGTGGTTTGGTACTGGCTGTGGGCCAAATGCCCACCAAAGCCTATCACTCCCCTCCTTAGATGGACAGGGGAGAGGGGAAAATATATCAAAAGGCTGATAATAAAGTAGAGGCAATTTAAGAATAGAATAGAATAGAATAGAATAGAATAGAATAGAATAGAATAGGAGTAGAATAGAATAGAATAGGAGTAGAATAGAATAGGAGTAGAGTAGAATAGAATTAACCAGGTTGGAAAAGACCTTTGCAGGAAAGAATTGTTTTCCCAATATCCAACATAAATGTCCCCTGGCACAATTTCAGGCCATTTCCTCTCATTCTATCACCTGATACTAGGGAGAAGAGGCCGACCTCACCTCACTCTAGCCACTTTTCAGGCAGTTGTAAAGAGCAATGAGGTCTCTACTCAACCTCCTCTTCTCTAGACTAAACAACCCCACTTTGCTCAGGTGATCCTCATCACATCTGTTCTCCAGACCCTTCAGTTTCCATTATCTGGACACACTCAAGCAACTCAATGTCTTTCTTGCAGTGAGGGGCTCATCACAAAGAACTTGGTTATCTTGTCTTCAAACAAAACCAAAACTCAAACCAAAACCAAAACCCAAACCCACTATTTTTCTAGGTAAAGTGACACTGGTTGGGATCAGACTGATTACTGGGTCAGTGGTAGAGCAGAATGTAAAATGAATTTCTGTGGATGAAGATTGAACTCCTGGAATGCAGTAAGGGTTTTCTCATGGATTTGAATATGATCAGGATTTCAGATAAGGAGTTTAGAGACAGAATCTTTGTATAGTTGTTCAGATGACTGAATTCCCATCTCATCCTGGCTATGAGCTTGAGATAATCTGAAGAGCAATGTAAAATGCCAATGGTAATAAATACAGTGCTTCTTTCTTCATCTGTGCCACAGAGGAGAGCGTTAAGGACAGCCTCTGAAAAACTCAGGAATCGTTCCTCGTTTTCTACCAATGTTGTATACAACACTCCAGGAACTCGAGTCAACAGATACATCAGCAGACTGATAGAGGCCCGGCAAACAGAGTCTGAGATGGCTGACTTGAACTTCTTTACCCTGAAGTACAAGCAAATTGAGCGTGAAAATAAAGTAAGTTTGGAGCTTTTGAAAATTATTTTATCCTGGGGTGCATCAAGAAAAGTGTGTCCAGCAGGTCTAGGGGGGTTCTTCTCCCCCTCTACTCTGCCCTGGTGAGACCACACCTGGAATATTGTGTCCAGTTTTGGGCTCCCCAGTTCAAGAAAGACAGAGAGCTGCTGGAGAGAATCCAGCGGAAAGCCATGAGGATAATCAGGGGACTTGAGCAGCTCCCCTATGAAGAGAGACTGAGATCCCTGGGGCTGTTTAGTCTTGAGAAGACTGAGAGGGGATCTCATCAATGTGTATAAATATTTGAGGGGTGGGTGTCAGGTGGAGGGGGACAAACTCTTTTCAATGGTGCACAATAATAAGACAAGGAACAACAGGTTCAAACCTGAATGTAGAAGATTTCACCTCAACATGAGGAGAAACTTCTTTACTGTGAGGGTAATGGAGCACTGGAACAGGCTGCCCAGGCGGGTTGTGGAGTCTTCTTCTCTGGAGACTTTCAAAACCCACTTGGATGCATTCCTGTGTGGACTACCCTAAGAGATCCTGCTTTGGCAGGGAGGTTGGACTTGATGATCTCTGGAGTTCCCTTCCAACCTCTAATGTACTGTGATACTGTGATTTTCACTGATTTCAATTTGCATTGTTTGGTTGGTTGGTTTTAGATATTATTTATAATTCTACTTCAATGTCTGAAACTAACCCAGACTTGACTAGTTAAAGGATGAAACCCAAAAAGTCAGGCTGACAGGAGCAGCTGCCACAGAAGGCTGTCAAGGAAAACATTATGTAGACTTGCCTCACCTGGTATATTTCCTATGCATGTAGCCATGACTGTTAGCATGCTTGTAAAACATAGGTGCTTCTTTCTTCCTGAAAATAGACAGGCATGGAGGGAGGGTGGAGCTGGATGTATGTCAAATGCTCATTGTCTTACTTTCTTCCTTTCTTTAACAGTACCACCAGCTTCAGGATGAGTACTTCACCAGTGCTGTAGTTCTCTCACTAATTCTAGCTGCCTTATTTGGCCTTGTCTACCTTCTAATAATACCACAGTAAGTTTCCAGCTTTTGCCCTTGTAATTCAAAGCGGAACATCTTCAAGTATCCTGCACAGGTCCAAACATGAGTGTCTTTGGAATGGGATTTAGCACCCAGGTTGATATGGTTGTAAGCAAGAGATTCTCTGTTGGTATGGCCTCAGTCTAACAGTCTAGAGGAGCAAATAGAAGAGGTGACACATCCATTTTGCAATCTTATTTAAAACAATTTCTTCCCCATTTCATCTTCCTCTATTTTATCCCCTAGAAGGCTGCACTTAGAAGACAAATCCACTGAAATCTACTGAACTTGTTTAAAGCATTTCTGGCAGTACAAACATTTATCAGGACTTCAGTTGGAATAGAACTGGCTGCAGGATAATGCTTTTGAAAATCCCATTTTAAATTCTGGTCTCTTCTATTCACACATCTGCAGACAGAATAATATATATTCCTATATTCCATTATTTCTAATTGGAAGTTTGAGAAGCACCTTTTTTGCTCCAATAATCATTATAGTTTAAATTTGTTATATAATAGCTTTCATCTGAAGAATTCAAAGTCACTTAAAAGAATCATCTAATTTCCATCCTGATGACCTCTGCTGAGTAATTGCAGCATAGTTAAGATCCCTTTCAATTACTTCTGAAGTAAAGCCCTGCTCAGTACATAGCAATTTAGAACAAGGAGAGGCAGAGTATTCGTGTAGTCAAAACTAGAATGAGTTTCCAAGAATCATATGGTACAGTCATTGGTAGCCTTCCCAGAAAGTACTGTCACTGAAAAACCAACTGGACAGATTCACTTTAACCTCTGATCTGACAAACATGTAAGCTCACAGAGAAAATGGCCACCAAAGACCATTCAGATGGACTGGTGCATCACTGGGTTGGTTAGAAAAGCCATCCTCTGTATGGTCTTAAGTTCTCTCTTCTAGTGCCCGTTGACGATGGCTTCACACACTTAAACAACTAGTCCTCTCAGGCTCTCCCTTCACTGGGACACAGATGCACCCATGAGATAGGCTAAAATTTTAGAAGTGCTGTAAAATTTTCCATTCTCCACAGAACTTGGAGCTTTAAAATGCACTTTAGATTGCCAAAATAGTTATAAGTATGACGAGAAAATGCAAAAGCCAAGACAAGAACAGCAATGTGTTACTATAAAGGGAGAGGTGATAATAATGGTGTTTGACATGTATCACTAGTCAAAATCTGGAGGCAAGAAAATGTAAGAAAGCCAATTGCTGCATAAATAGAGAAAGCAACGGGTTTGACATCCTCACAATTCCTATTCCTATTCCAGCAGAGCAGCCTCTCATCTAAGGGCATCTTTTATAGCCCCAGATGGAGTTGGTGAAAGTAAGGATATGTTCCTGTCAACCTAAGCTGTACAACTATGGAGGCATTCATGCACTGTAGCCACTAAAGGCCCTGATGATGAACCTTTCTGATGTCTTTTGCTAGATTTATTGGTTTTTAGATGTGACACACCCCATCGTCAGTGGTGCCAGCCTAAATCTCTGTCAGGGTCCAACTCAGCACCAGTGGCAGCGGTTGGCTGCTGCTGCCTTAAGAGATACTGTTGCAATCATGTCCCCTACATTTATTTCTGGCACACTACCATACTGAATACAAGCTGGATGTCTAGAAGCACAGGAGAGTCTGCTGTTAATACTTGCATTCAGAAACCACAGTGACAGCATCCAAAGTCACCTCCTCGATCTGGATGCACGTGCCACACCACAGAACTTTGCGTCTGCTGGTGGGAACTGTTACATGAGTTTGAAACCAAAGACAAATAGTGAGAGTGGACGGTTGAAATTACCCCCAGAATAAAATTGCCAGACCAGCTCAGCTGAAAGCAAATGAAGCTATATTTACCATCTAGAAATATGGGATGCAATGAATATGTACAAAATATACAATATTTACATTTATTTACAACTTATAAACAACACAAGACACCACCCCACCCTCCCAGATAAAACCACAGGGGGTTTCCAACAGCTTGGCCCTCTTGACTCCCTTCCTCTCCCCCCCCAACCTGTACAAGAGAAAAGAGAGAGGAGCAGATGGTAGCTTGTTAGTACTTAGCCATAACCAGAACTCATCCAAGGCCAGCAACAGCCAAGGAAAAGCACCAGCCAGTGTCTGCTAGAGTGACGAAGCTGAAAAGACAGAGAATTGGTTTATACTACTAGGTTTATGTTAGGTATCAGACCAATGGGATTAGTTAGGCCTTATCATTATCATTTAGGTGTTCAAAAAGGGATTGGACATGGCACTTGAAGCCATAGTTTAGTAGTCATGAGGCACTGGGTGACAGGTCAGACTTGATGATCTTTGGGGTCTTTTCCAACCTTATTGATTCTATGATTCTATGGTTATTTTTCTTTTGCATCCAATGGTAATTTATTTACATTCTATCACTTCTATGCAAGGTCTGTGGAAAAAATTCCTAGGCATCAGCCTAAAATTACCACAGTGAGGAATTCTTCATTAGACACCCTGTATAAGCAATCTTTCTCCAATGATGGTGAGCGCACCCTTAGGTGCTCACATCTTCTGGACAAGCTAAATTGTTCTCACACAACACTAGAAAAGAAGGTGCATCAGCATTGGTGAACAACTTTTTGTCAGTTTTCTCACATCCACAAGGTACTGTTCGAACAACACAGGTTTTCTGAAGGAGGGAAGTGTTTGGTCTGCACCCCTCTTCTCATGAAGAGCAAGCCTATATTGCAAGATCAGGAGAGGAAAGATTAAGAATTAAAAGATTTATTACATTATCTTTGTGAATTCTAAGGTTCTTCTAATCATTGAGGACAACTTGGTTTGTCTAATCATTGAGGAACACTCAGAAGGAGAGTGTTGCTCTGTTTCATTAGAAGCAGGGATCACTGCCTGGTCTGATTTTATTTGACTTGATAAGTGAGTGAATTGGCTGACCTCTGATTTCTATGTCTTTGAGAAGGAGAGATTAGAAGAGGAAAAGTGGTAATTTACACAGCTGCCAGATAATTGGGTTACACACACTGCTTATGAGAGTCAGCAGCAGCCTACAATTAGGAAGTGTCTCTCCTGACACACCATCCAGGTGAATATTGGAGCCACCTTGATTTCCTTACTGAGGTCACACTGGGGATCATATATAAAAGTTCTACAATAAGAAACACTGACTTTAAAAAGGAAGATGGTAGATTTAGACTGGATATTAGGAAGAATTCTTTACAGTGAGGATGGTGACACACTGGAACAGCTTGCCCAGGAAGGTTGTGGATGCCTGGTCCCTGGAGGTGTTTGAGGCCTTGAGCAACCTGGTCTAGTGGAAAGTGTCCCTGCCCATGGCAGTGGGGTTTGGAATTAGATTAGCTTTAAGGTCCCTTCTAACCCAAACCACTCTATGATATAACAATGAAGAGCATTTACTGATTCCTCATCCTTGAGAGCAGTGCATTTAACTGTGAAAAATGAGAGCAAGGGGGGAGGGGGAGATCCTCCAAAATATCAATTCATAAAGAGCTCTCTGCCTTTTGCTGTCATTTTCTGAGTTACATTCCTTTACTTTCTTTGTCTTTTGATTCTAGGAGTACCATAGTCCTTGTTCTCCTGGTGTTCTGCATATGCTTCCTAGTGGCTTGTATTATGTACCTACATGTCACACGAGTACAAGTAAGTGATTTAAGATTTTTATGACTATTCTTCCTTTAGTGGCTGTGTTTTGTTCCTCCCTTGGAATATGAAGCCATCAGCACATGCTTGACAGTCTGAAATCTATGTGCTTTTCAACTTCATTGCTAAGTATGGCAGTAGGCACACATTAAACCCAAAGATGATTCACCTGAAATTAGACTTTTTACATGAGTAATCATGGCAGCAATGTATCATTCAGTGCCAGTAATGCTATGCATTTTGTCTGTTTTGCTATATTTTCTCTGAACACCTGCCAGTAGCTACCAAGTCATAGGACTACAGAATCCGAGCATGGTGGGGGTTGGAAGGGACCTCCGGAGATCACCTACTTCAAACCCCCTGGTAGAGCAGGAGCACCCAGAGCATATCACCCAGGAACATGTCCAGGAGGGTTTGATATTTAACCTGACTTTTTCTTCCTTTCTAACTGTGGAGTACACTGCTTCTCCCTCCCATTCCAGCTAGTATCTGGGTGTAAAGTCCTGCCAACTTCCCCTTCATTTTCAAAACTTCTGCTGCCAAAGCAGCAGCTGTTTTGATGGTAAAAGCAAAATGTTTTGCACATGCAACCCTTGCCCTTTTCAAAACCTTTAGTAATGATTAATTCTGTATTACATTTTCACAACAGTAATGATGCAGAGGGACATTTGGTTGTTGTAGGAGAGAACTGGGTCTGCCAGATCAGAATAAAACATCTACAGCCTAATTTTCTGATGAAAGAAATCTGTAGTGGCTTAATCTAAATTTAGTCTTTTCAGGCAACTATCAGGAGAAAATACCCACGCAGTTAATCAGCTTTGCTGATTAGAACAGACTAAATTTTAGTTAAGAAAAAAAATGCCCTTTGGCAGGAGGTAAGTAATTGTTTTCATGGAAACATAAATAGCATATTAGCAGAGTATTTGGTCCAGAGCAGATCTTTATTTATAAACCTACACAATTATTTGGGAGTAGTTTTGATGATCTCTTGTTGCATAAAGGCACAGGAGTTTATCATCTGTTTTTCAGTCTATGGATGGTACAAACACAGGGGTAGTTTGGAGGGAATTGCTCCTCTTGATGCCATTTACTTGAGGCTAATGCAAATCTGAGTTTTGTTCCAGCAGTTTTGGCAGGCAGTAGGATTTTACTTTAATCCAGGTTCCTCTAAAGATTCAGTACCTTACAGGATCAAAGCCAGGGCTAGAAAAAGAAAGGCAGGCAAAGACTCAGAACATCTCAGTTTGAATTTTTACAGTGAAAATCTGTCTTATATAATAAATCTATATGTGGTGGGTTCATTTAGGGGGCACTCACTCCAAGGAGGACATTGAGGTTCTGGATTGTGCCCAGAGGAGGGCCACAAAGACGGTTAAGGGTCTGAAGAATAGGTCTGGTGAGGAGCAGCTGAAGGAACAGGGGTTGTTTAGTCTGGAGAAGAGAAGGCTGAGGTGAGACCTTCTGTCTCTCTACAATTCCCTGAAAGGAGGCTGGAGCCAGGTGGAGGTTGGTCTCTTCTGAGTAACAAGTGATAGGAGAGGAAATTACCTCAGGTTGCACCAGAGGAGGTTTAGGTTAGATGTTAGAAGAAACTTCTTGACTGAAAGGGTTCTCAAAGACTGGAACAGCCTCCTCAGGGAGGTGGTTGAATCCAAACCCCTGGAGGTGTTTCAAAGAGACAGAGATGTGGTGCTGAGGAATGTGATTTAGCACCAGGCTTGGTACAGAGAATGGATAGAATCAATGATCTAAAAGGCCTTTTTCCAAGCCAAGTAATTCTATGACTCCACAATGAACACTGAATTTCAGAGCAGTCATTCCCTTATTTCGATCTCTTTTGGCACTTTTTTTGCTGTTTTACACCGGACAAGGGACTCAGGTTCTCCGTGCTTTAGCATTCAAATGCCTCACTCATAAAACCACATAATACTGTTTTACTGTGGCAGTTTCCTAGCGTGTTGGGGATCTGACATTAGTTATTTTGCTAATAAAAATTCTACAAAGAAAAGAAAGCGAAGCTCTAAATTCTGTGCTATTGTCAAGGAAAAAAAAGCAGACGCAGTCTTTAAATGCCTGAAAGCCAGAAGCATAAATATTTTCAGTGTCAGAGTTTTAATTCAGACAGGTCTCATGCCCTACCTTTGAAAAGTTTCTTTGCTTTTTTAACCCATGTCAGCATTTGCGTTAAGAAGGGTACATTAAAAAAAGAGCGACCAGCAGATCAAGGGAAGTTTTCTTCCCTGCCTCTACTCTGTCCTGGTGAGACCACACCTGCAGAACAGTGTCCAGTTCTGGGCTCCCCCAGTTCAAGAGGGACAGGGATATTACTGGAGAGTCCAATGAAGGCTATGAGGACAATGAAATGACTGAAGCATGTGTTTGATGAGGAAAGGTTGAGAGACCTGGAGCAGTTTACTTTGTAGAAGAGAAGTCTGAGAGGAGATCTTATTAATATTTACACATCTTGTTAATATTTACACATACATTAATATTTATTTATTTATTTAGAGCGAGTGATTGCCCATTGGAATGGGCTGCCCAGGGAGGTGGTGGAGTTGCCACCACTGGGGGTGTTTAGGAGGAGACTTGATGGGGTGCTTGGTGCCATGGTTTAGTTGATTAGATAGTGTTGGATGATAGGATGGACACGATGATCTTGAAAGTCTCTTCCAACTTGGTCTGGTCTATTCTATTCTATTCTATTCTATTCTATTGTAAATATCTGAAGGGCAGGTGTCAAGAAGGAGACAGTCTCCTTTCATTGGTGCATTCAAGGGGCAATGGGTACAAACTGGACCACAGGAAGTTCCAGCTCAACATGAGGAAGAACTCCCTAAATATACTTACTGACATCAACTGATAGTTAAACTAGTTTCTGGTGCAGCAAATTAACTCAGAAGGTTTTTATGGCCAGGCTGGATGTGGCTCTGAGCAACCTGATATAGTGTGAGGGGTTCCTGCCCACGGCAGGGGGGTTGGAACTAGATGATCCTTGAGGTCCCATCCAACCCTGATAATTCTATGATTCTGTATGTAATTAAATCTACAATTGATACTGTCTTCATTGTTCCCCACCTGCTTTTACATGGACGTAATCCATACTGAAGCCAGAATGTGTTTGCAGATCACGCATGTAGGTTTTTGGGGTGGTTTCTGTCATTGCTGTATTCTTACATTTCACCACCCAGATGAAGTTGATTCACCTAGAAGTAGCTCAAACTTTTAAATCTTGGTTACACATACAGGGCAGAAGTCTCTACACACATGAAAGGGAAAAGTTTCAATACATTATTTCTGTTTTACCAAGATACAGAAACCCCTCTCTAAGGATACTGCTGGAAGCTATGCTTCTGATGGTAGCTTTTCTTCAGCTTTTCTTCAGGTCTGGTGACTTTCATCCAAAAATCAGGTGTTTGCTTGCTCCATTTGATTTTAAGTCTTCATAATTCTCAGCCTTTTCCTTTTATGGGACACAAGATTGTTCCCACTTTAAATCGATCATTTCCTGAAGTCAATTCTTGGCTGTTGAAGTCACTGGAAGAAGTCCTGTGGTCTGAAAGACATATCATGGATCTAGTAGATTATAGATGCCCCAAACATTCTTAGTGCAAGGAGAAAGAAAGTAAAGTGGTCTTCCCTGTCACCAGAGTAGATCAGTGTAACTGGGGTAAATACAAGAGCCTGACAGACTTATACATTCATCTCTCAGTTTCTGTCACTGGTTTCAAAGATGCTCACAGTGGCAAGCACTTTCCATGTTGCACTGATGGAATCAGAGTAAAAATGGAGATGAGCAAGAAATTCACAAGACTCTGTTCCACCAGACATTTTTATTCTCTGCTGCTTTTCTGCTCTGACAAAATCCAGTATTGTAATGAGTGCTGCTAATAAAACTAGCCTGGCATTTAACATGACTCTTATAGTAGAAGACATAAATACCACTCCAACATTCTCTGCTACCATAGCATGATTTCTTGGATCACTACTTGCAGCTGATACTTTGCAAGGCAAAGGACATTTTGGGTATGTCCCCCATGAGAAAAAAAATCAAAGTCCACCCTAACGTATTATCTGCATTATGAGCAGACATCCTCCTAACCTTTCAAGAGGTTTTAATTATAATGAGAAGTAATGCATAATGATAATTATAATTTCACATTTATTACCCTCAAAAATGCAATTACCATTTAAAACACACAAGCACAACAACAACTGCATGTTTGTTTCATGATTTACAGTGAAGGCAAAACTTCCTTATCATCACTTTTTCACTTCTTTTTACAAGCCACTAAAAAATAACAACTCTGCTTTTAAAACTATTTTTAAATATTTATCTCTAAATCTTCTCTCTTTTGTTTTTCTTTTTTTTCCCCTCTTCCTCAGTGTTTTCCAGGGTGCCTGACAATACAAATTCGTACCATTTTGTGTATTTTTATTGTGATCTTAATATACTCTGTGGCTCAAGGATGTGTGGTGAGTATTTAAACCAAATACCACTTGGGTTAACTTTCTGTTTAAAGAGCAACCTGGTGTAGATCTATTAACCACAGCACATATTCTGGGCTGCTGAGTTTCTACTCCTTTTATTATTCACACTTGCAGAGCATGCTCCTTCAAAACTAAAGCCCTTTGCTGTAATTTGAGCTTTCACTGCCTGAGTCAGTGTTGAATAAGTATGGCATGGCTTTTAGCAAATGACACAGGTAATGTCTAGTCAACACCTATAGACCTTTCTATGTCAAACAGTATCACTCAGGCTGCTGATGTCATGTGCTTCATGGCTGATGAAAAGCTACTCATAAGCCAGTAATGGTTGCTTGCAGGCCAGAAGGCAAGCATGTCCTGGGTTGAATCCAAAGAAGTGTGACAAGAGCGATGAGGGGTGAGATTCTGCTACTCTACTCTGCACTAGTGAGACCCCACCTGTAGTACTGTGTCCAGTTCCGGGGCCCCCAGCATAAAAGAGACATAGGGCTGCTGGAGAAGGTCGAGAGGAAGGCCACAAAGATGATCAGAGAGCTGGAACATCTCCATGGGGACAGGCTGTGAAAGTTATGGCTGTTTAGCCTGGAAAAGAGAAGGTTCTGGAGAGAAGTTTTAGAGGTGTTCCAGTAACTCAAAGAGACCTAAAAGAAAGCTGGGGAGGGGATTTTTACAAGGGCTTGTAGTGGTAAGACAAGAAGCAATGGCTTTGAACCAGAAGAGGAGAGATTTAGACTGGATATTAGGAAGAAATTCTTTACAATGAAGGTGGTGAGACACTGGAACAGGTTACCCAGGGAAGTTGTGGATGCACCCTTCCTGGAGATGTTCAGAGCCAGGCTGGATGGACCTTGAGCAACCTGGTCTTGTGAAGAGTGTCCCTGGCCATGCCAGGGGGGTTGGAATGAGATGGTCTTTAAGGTCCTTTCCGACCCAAACCATTCTATGGGAAAATTGCTTTTAAATGTTCAACTTACTCACTAGTTCAATAGCTAATCTTTCATGATGGATGAGGCAACCAGTCAAACAACTTGAATTATTTCCATGTGGCAACTTTTAGAATGTATTTCTGTGTAATAACAAGGGGGTATTGTTAGTGTAGGCAGATCAGAAAAGGTAAGAAGATCTTGAAGTATGGAGGTTAAGGTATGGGGAGCACTGAATAACGACAAGTGGTTCTTGCACTGTGATAACTTCCACAATCCATCAACAGGTGATGTCTAGGAAGATCCTCTTGTATGGACTTGCTCAATCCTTCTGAAATTGAGCTTCTTTTACTTTCAAATAACAGCCAGTTCTACAGGGTGGACTTGAATGTCAAATGGGATTTAAAGTTCCAGCTAAGTGTTTGGCATTCCATTGCCTTGTCAAATTCCTAGTGCTCAATTTCAGCATTTTGGCTGCTAATGCTGATGAATTAAACATGTTAAGGTTCCCAGAGGAAAGAATCCACACCAAAATAGTACACTAAACACAATTGGAAATGCTGAGGAGGCAGATGTCTCAAATCGTGCCTCTCTGTGGGATTCTGGCCATGTATTCCTGCCAGTAGGGAGACTGATTTCATCAGCCATCCACAGTGCTGGCTGGGATGCCAACACCCTTACTCTGGATTTTCTGTATTCACTCATTCCCTGGACCTGCCCTGAGAATACCTACCAAGCTGATCCCCGTGTACTGAATGGGCAGAGGATCCCTTGACATTCCAATGTTGTGAGAGGTACCAAGAATTACTGATGTTCAAACATTTCTAGGAATTCCTGAACATCAACTGTGTGAGGAACCCAAAGCCCTGTAGCACACAGACATACATGAAGTCCTTAGTGTGCATGGAATCATAGAATGGCAGAATTATAGAGTGGTTTGGGTTGGAAGAGACCTATAAGATCATCTTGTTTCAACCCTCTGCCATGCTTATACTAGACTAGGTTGCTTAAGGCTGGTCTTGAACACCTCCAGGAGGGGGGCATCCACAGCTTCCCTAGTCAACCTGTTCCAGTGTCTCACCACCCTCACTGAAAGAATTTCTTCCTAATATCCAGTCCACATCCTCCCTCTTCCAGCTTGACCCTCAATCCTATCACTACAAGGCCTTGCAGAAAGTCTATCTACAGCTTTCTTGTAGCCCCCTTCAGGTACTGGAAGGCCACTAGAAGGTCTCCTGGGAGCCTTCTCTTCTCTGGGCTGAACAACCCCAACTCTCTCAGCCTGTACCCATAGGGAAGGTGCTCCTTCTGATCATCTTCATGACCTCCTCTGGATGCACTTCAACAGTTCAATGTCCCTCTTATGCTGGGGACCCCAGAACTGCAGGTGGGGTTTCACCAGAGTGGGGCAGAGTGGCAGAATCACCTCTCTCATCCTGCTGATCATTGTTCTTTTGATGCAGGCCAGCATACTGTTGCCTTCTGGGCTGGAAGCAACAATTGCCAACTCACATTGAGTTTTTCAGAAGCCCAGATCGCATGGAGGTGTGCAGTACCTCCAGGCTAGCTAGCATCTCAGCAAGTTCTGTCTTTGGAACTGAGACAAGTATTATGACAGCTGGAGCCTTTGTGGATCAGCCCCCATAGATGTGACACTGGGCAAATGGAAAAAAGCACCATTGTTGCTACTTCCAGACAGTGGAAATGAGAGGCATCATAAGGTCCAAGGAATTGTTAAACACTGGCTGAAGAAGGCAGATTAGAATTTTGAAATTCTGGCCCCCAACAAGGCAGTGATTATTCAGTTACACCTCAGAGTGGGTCACAAATAAAACTTTGTCCTTTGTTGAAGCGAAAAATGACCTGTAACCATTGGAAATTTTAGGAGAGATGTTTAATGGGTGGAAATCATTCGATCCTGCTGTGTAATGCCTCTAGCATTCTCAGCTAGTAGAAGAGCTAGGTGTTGAGGTTTCACTCTCAGTGGTAGAGCAGATGGTGTTTTCCTGGGTGGGTTGCACATCATTTACAAAGCCCTCATGCCTGCCTGTGTTTTCAGAGGAGTTGAGTATGAGCAGCGTTTTTAAAGGTCTTGAACATAATCACATTAAACGGATTTTTCTCCCTCACTCTTTCTCATCTCTTTTCGTAATGTCAGCCATTAGGAGTTTAACTCACATTTCATCAGTTTTGTCTCATCTTTTAAAATGACTACAACCCTCTGTGCAGGCTATTGCCTCATCACCTTTGGGGTTGTCAGTTATTTTACAGCATGCTATAAAATGCCATTATTGATGGTTAGGGTGAAATCAGGTCTAATAGCACACTTCAAAAGGGAAGCTTAAGTACAGGGCATGGCTTATGGAGCAGCGCTGTTGAAATCAATTTCTCACTACCACTCCATTCTCCCCTTTTCTGCTCTTGTCCTCTCCCTTCATAAAGGGTGACAGCTGAAGTGCAATTAAAACTGGAGCTCTAAAGACTTGCAAAATTCACCAGCAGTTCCCCTCTTCCTTGGGTAACAGTTCTGAGATGCGTTTGTGACATCAGCTTTGGAAGAAGCAGGTTACATTTCCACACATTTCCCATAAAAAATGCACTAAAACTATTTTATTTTATTTTTAAATTTGCCAGTCCAGGGAGGAAATTGAACTCCTTGAACCACTGCAATGGCAGGGATAACTACTGATGAGGAACCTCTAGGAAATTTGAATGCATTTAAATGGATTGGAATCAGATGTGATAGCAGAAGTATCTCAAAGGTGGAGAAAAGATATTATTCATGTTTAGCTTCTCAGAGTTTAAAATAAGGGTTTGTTTTTGTTTTGTTTTTTATTTGATTAGTTGAAACAGATACAATCTTCAAGGTCAATAAACCAAAAATTTCTTCCTGTGCTCTGTGCAAGAACCTTTCACACCAATGTGGCCACCTAAAATATCTGCTGGTGTTCCCTCACCGTGCAGGAATATGTTGGCTTGAGAGTCTTTTGGTTTCGAGCACTATTCAAATTGTTCTGCTGAGCCCAGACTTAATTGGTTGGCTTTAATGGCATCTAATGAGCAAAGTGTCTCCTGCCTCAAGCTGAGTAAAGTGCTACAGGGAAAGGAAAGGGATTTTACTAGAGCAGTGAGCTGGATGGGAACCCTCGAGCCATAATTTCACAACTGGAACTTAACTCAAGGCAGTCCCCATAGCAGCTGCATTTCTCTTTATTTCATATTTAACTTTATCCCTTTCTCACCCCTTTTGTCTTTTCCAGGTTGGCTGCATGCCTTGGGTGTGGAATACCAATTCCAGCAGTTCCATAGTTATCATTTCTCCTGGTGGAACAAATAAAACCATGAATGAACTTCCATGCGACACAGCCCACTACGCTTTCCTCTCCTGCGTGGTGGGGACTCTCACCCTGGCAATATTTCTACGTGTATCTTCCTTGCCAAAAATGATTCTCCTGCTTTTTGTTACAATTTTGTACATAGTTATTCTGGAACTCAGTGGTTACAGAAAAGCAGTAGGGTAGGTATCTTGCAAAGTTAAATCCAAGGGGTATTTCTCTGTAGCAAGCCACAGCACTGACTGCTCACCTGTGAAGTTTTAAACTGGAGCAGGGTAGGTTTAGGCTGGACGTAAGGACAAAGTTGTTCACAATGAGAGTGGTGAAATACTGGAGCTGGTTACCCAGAGATGTGGTGGAGGTCCCATCCCTGGAGACACTCAGGGTTAAATTTGATGGGGCCCTGAGCAACCTGATCTAGTTGAAGGTGTCCCTGCTGACTGCAGGGGGGGTGTTGGACAAGATGACCTTTGAGGGTCCCTTTCAACCCAATGTGATCTGTGAATATGTGATTCTGAGAACTGTCCTCTAACTTTCAGTGTTGTTTAGGGCTACATACTCAACACACCGTAAAAACTTCTTCAGCCACCTTCTCCTCAGTGGCTGTAGGACCTAGTAATATCCTCCAACAGGAGATCAGCTTTTAGGAACTAGCTACTGTGGACTCATGCTGATGTACCTTAGCTGAATACACTGCAGCCTACGCACAGCATGAAATAGAAAAGCAGAGGTGAAAACTTCACTTCAAGATTTCAGCAGCCCTCAACCAGTTCCAGTTTCATTCAAGCTGCCTGATTCTGTGGTTTGATAGTTCCTAATTAAAAGCATGCACACACATTACAAAGACCTCAAGGAGCTGAAATGTTGATGTGATGCAGTGATCAGATTTACTGTTGCTCATCTTCCTGCTTGTATGACCCTTGATTAAAGGGCACCCACATATTCCAGACTGAAGTTCTGATGTTAAACCTGTGCAGTCTTACAGGAGCCCTGCTTTAACTCATTTCCTTTCCTTTTATTTTTAAGGGGTGGCTCCTTTTATATGCGTGGCTATGAACCAATACTAGCCATTTTGCTATTTTCATGTGCTTTGGCACTGCATTCCAGGCAGGTGGATTTGAAGCTGCGTCTGGACTACCTCTGGGCTGTGCAGGTAAGTCACAGGACTTTTCTTCCTCATATCCATGCACACAAAACAATGCCTTGCAGAAAAGAACTTGGGGGTGCTGGTGGACAAGCCAGCAATGCACACTTGCAACTCAGAAGGCCAGTGGCATCCGAGGCTGCATCAAAAGCAGTGTGGCCAGCAGATGCAGAGTGGCAGAATCACCTCTCCTACAAGGACAGGCTGCGAGAGTTGGGGCTGTTCAGCCTGGAGAGGTGAAGGCTCCAGGGAGACTTTAGACCTGCATTTCAATACCTGAAGGGGACCTACAGGAAGGCAGGCAAGGCACTGTTTAGAAGGGCTGTTAATGAGGGGCAGTGGTTTGAAACTGGAGCAGGTAAGGTTTAGACAGCACAAAAGGAGGAAATTTTTTACAGTGAGAGTGGCAAAATACTGGCACGGGTTGCCCAGGGATGTGGTTGAGGCTCCACCCTTGGAGACACACAGGGTCAAACTGGGGAAGAACCACCCCATGGATCCACACAGGCTGTTGGTGAGAAGCTCTGGGGAAAAGGACCTGGGGGTGCTGATGGACACCTGAGCTAGCAATGTGCCCTTGTGGCCAAGAAGTCCAATGGCATCTTGGGGTGCATCAAGAAGAGTGCAGCTAGCAGGTGGAGGGAAGTTCTCCTTCTCCTTTACTCTGCCCTGGTGAGACCACCTCTGGACTACTGTGTCCAGTTCTGGGCTCCCCAGTTCAAGAAGGACAAGGACAGGATACAGAAAAGGGCCCCAAGGATAATGAGGGAAATGGAAGATCTCTCATCTAAGGAAAGAGTGAGGCAATTGGGCCTTTTTAATCTGGAAAAGAGCAGATTGAGAGGGGTTCTCACAAATGCTTACAACTAGGATAGATTAGAATAGAATAGAATAGAATAGAATAGAATCGAATAGAATCGAATAGAATAGAATAGAATAGAATAGAATAGAATAGAATAGAATAGAATAGAATAGAATAGAATAGAATTAACCAGGTTGGAAAAGACCTTCTAAATACTTCAAGATTGGGTGTCAGAAGGATGGGGCCAGTCTTCTTTCACTGGTGCACAGTGACACAACAAGGGGTAATGGGCACAAAATTTAGTTCCACCTAAACACAAGGAAGAAAAGCAGCATTCAAACACACAAACAAACAAACAAACAGATTTAGAAAAGTGATTCAGTTTCAATTCAAGTGAATCTTATTTCTGTGCATCCAGGTTACATCACCAGAACAGAGATAAACCAGCATGATTTATGTACCTCATGAGGACAAAACGCATTATTCTGACTGATTACAAGTTGTTGAAACCTTTATATTTGTGCTTCCTGCTCTCATGTCAGGGGTGTTAGAGGTTCTTGTTGATTTTGCTGGGATTTTTTTCTGTGTCAAATGTAACCTTTTTGAACACCACAGGATTGCCAGAAAATATGTGTTGGTTGCTGTTATGTGGGGTTTCTGGAACAAGCAGTGGGAGGAGAGTTTAATTTTTGACACAACACTGTTGAGTAATTGAATGTGCCTCATATGACAGTAACAGGAGCATTTTCTGATTGATAGCCACCTTTGCTTATGCAAATTATTCAAGAAAACCAGAAGAAAAAATAAATAAATAAAACCCCAACCAACAACAACAAACCCAAACCAAACCAACCAAAACATCCCACAAAATCCCTGAAACAACAACAACAAAAAAAAAACCACGCCAAAAACAATCAAACAAACAAAAACCCCTAGCAATACAAGGGAAGGGTTGCTGTCCAGAAGGGCTGCTACAGGCTTGAAAAGTGAGCCCATGCCAAACTCATGAATTTGGACACAAGGCCAAGTGCAAGGTCCTTGGGTCAGGACAATCCCAAGCAAGCTGGGCGAAGAGTGGCTCAAGAGCAGCCTTGAGGAGAAGGACTGGAGGGTGTTGCTTGCTGAGAAGCTCAACATAGGCTGGCAATAGTTGCTGGCAGCTCAGAAAGCCACTGTGTCCTGGGCTGCATCAAGAGTGACCAGCAGGATGAGGGAGGTGATTTTGCCTCTCTGCTCTGTGCTTGTGAGGCCTGAAGTGTTGTGTCCAGTTCTGGAGCCTTCAAAACAAGAAGGAATTTGAACTTCTAGAGCAGGTCCAGAGGAGGCCACGAAGATGATCAGAGGGCCAGAGCACCACATTTTCCCCCTTCTATGGGGACAGGCTGAGAGAGTTGGGGTTGTTCAGCCTGGAGAAGGGAAGGGTCCAAGGAGATCTTATAGAGAGAAGTCTTCCAGTACTTGAAACAGGCTACAGCAGAGCCAGGGAGAGAGTTTTTATAAGGGCTTGTAATGATAGGGCAAGGGGGGATGCCTATGAGCTGGAAGAGGCTAGATTTAGGCTGGGTATTAGGAAGAATTCTTTCCAGTGAGGGTGGTGAGACTGGAACAGGTTGCCCAGGAAGGTTATGAATGCGCCCTCCCTGGAGTTGTTCAAGGCCAAGATGGAGCCTGTTCTAGTAGAAGATGCCCATGCCCTTGTTAGGGAGATTGGAACCAGATGGTCTTTAAGGTCCCTTCCAACCCAAACCATTTTATGATTCTATAGTTCTGTGAATAAATTTAATAAAAAGTAAACCCCCCCTACAAATGGAGCAACACATTCACCCAGGATTTGTTGGGGGGGTGGGGAGGGTGCAAATAGAAATTTTAATATAATAATTATATAATAAATACTAATTATACCAAAGGAATAATAGCATAGCAATTATTAAAAAAAAATATATATAAAAACTTCCAGAATTAGAGAAGTTGTGGAGAATGCAGCCCTGGACCTATTCAGAGACAGGCTGGATTTGACCTTGTGTAACCTGATCTAGTGGGATGTTTAGCCTAGAGAAGAGGAGGCTCAGGGGAGACCTTATTGCTGTCTACAACTACCTGAAGGGTGGTTGTAGCCAGGAAGGGGTTGGTCTTTTCTCCCAGGCAAGCAGCACCAGAACAAGAGGACACAGTCTCAAGTTGCACCAGGGGAGGTTTAGGCTCGAGGTGAGGAGAAAGTTCTTCACTGAGAGAGTCGTTCGTCATTGGAATGGGCTGCACAGGGAGGTGATGGAGTCACCATCCCTGGAGGTGTTCAAGAGGGGATTGGATGTGGCACTTGAAGCCATGGTTTAGTCATGAGGTGTTGGGTGACAGGTTGGACTCGATGGTCTTTGAGGTCTCTTCCAACCTTGGTGATTCTGTGTGTGATTTTGTGTGTGTGTTTCTCTGCCCATGGAAGGTGGGTTGGAGATAAATATGTTTTTTTAAAGCCACTTCCATTGCAAACCATTCCATGATTAATAGGACTTTGATATAAAGTGTTATCACTGTTAAATGTGCTGCACACACTAAAAATATTGTAAAGGAGGTGGTGCTAATAGTTGCAAATCCTGCCACATATTCTCTCAAGAACTGGTTGAAAGCAGAATGAAGTTGATCTTTAAGGTCCCTTGCAACACAAACTAGGAAAGATTGTACCTTCTTTAGGGAATACCAGGATATAGAATCATAGAATCAACCAGGCTGGAAAAGATCTCAGAGATCATCAAGTCCAACCTATTACCTAATACCTCACACCTCATGACACCTAAACCATGGCTCCAAGTTCCACATCCAATCTTTTTTTGAACACCTCCAGAGACGGTGACTCCACCACCTCCCTGGGCAGCACATTCCAGTGGCAAATAACACTTTCTGTGAAGAACTTTCTCCTCACCTCGAGCCTAAACTTCCCCTGGCACAGCTTGAGACTGTGTTTGTTAATCCATGACATTTGCAAGAGGTATGCATTTTTACAGTCTGAAGGAGAGACTTGCCAGGTAGATAACCAAAAACCTGGCCCTGCAGAAGCAATGTGATGGTCTCTTCTCCGGGGCTTGAGTGCCACCTTCAGGTACAAAGATGATGTTTGTGCAGCACCAGTGCTTGCCTGCTTTTTAGCTGTATCTTGAAACCAGGCATTTTCATGGGGTAACTCTTCAGTCAGTGGTTTTGCTAGAGGTGACACAACAGCTTAGACTGATTCCTGAGCAGAGGGTGTGGAAATTAAAAACAAAGCCAGCTTCTAAATGGTGCAGTTCTGCAAAGCCAGGCAAAATGTCCCAGCAGCCCATGACTACCAAACAGGTAGAAAGGAAAAGCAGAATGTGAAAAAGGACAGGGTTTATTCCTATATATTGCCTTTCTTACTTATTTTCACAATAATCTGCCTTAGTTTTCTAGCCAGCAGGTGCTGGATAAACATCACGTTGACTGCTTTCCTTAAGTAGCAATTGCAACGGGGCCTCCAGTACAAGAAGGACAAGGGCATGTTGGAGTGGGTCCAGAGGAAGCCACAAGGATGATCAGAGGGCTGGAGCACCTCTCCCATGAAGACAGGCTGTGAGCATTGGGGCTGTTTGACTTGGAGAAGAGAAAGTTCCAGGGAGATCTTAGAGCTGCACTTAAGCATCTGAAGGGGTTCTATAGGAACGCTGAGGAGGGACTGTTTAGAAGGACTTGTGGTAGGACAACAGGCAGTGGTTTGAAACTAGAGCAGGGTAGATTTCAGTTGGACATAAGGAGGAAGCTCTTTAGAACAAGGATGGTGAAATACTCTAACAGGTTGCCCAGGGAATGTAGACATTCAAGGTCAAACTTGCTGGGGCCCTGAGCAACCTGATCTAGTTGGAGGTGCCTCTGCTTATTGCAGGGGACAAGATCACAGAATGTTAGGGGTTGGAAGGGACTTCTGGAGACCTTTGAGTCCAACTCCCCTGCCAGAGCAGGACCATAGAATCTAGCACAGGTCATACAGGAATACATCCAGAAGGGTCTTGAAAGGCTCCAGAGAAGATTCTGGGGAGCCTGTTCCAGTGCTCTGTGATCCTTACAGTAAAGAAGTTCTTCCTCATGTTGAGGTGGAACTTCCTGTGCTGTAGTTTATATCCATTGTCCCTTGTCCTATCACAGGGTACAAGAAGAGGCTGTCCCTTCCTTCCTGACACCCAGGCCTCATTTATTTGCATACATTTGTTAGATCCCCTCTCAGTCTTTTCCTCTCCAGACTAAAAAGCCCCAGAGCTCTCAGCCTTTCCTCATAAGGAAGTGCTCCAGTCCCTTAATCATCCTTGTAGCCCTCTGTTAGGCTCTCTTAAGTAGATCCCTGTCCCTCTTGAACCAGGGAGGCCAGAACTGGAGGCAATATTCCAGGCAGGTTCTTAGCAGGGCAGAGTAGAGGAGGAGGAGAACCTCCCTCAATCTGGACACACTCTTTTTAATGCACCCCAGGATCCCATTGGCCTTTATGGCCACAAGGGCACATTGCTGTCCCATGGATAACTTGTTGTCCACCAGGATTCCCAGGTCCTTCTCCATGGGGCTGCTCTCTTGCAGATTGCCTCCTAACCTGTACTGGTGCAGTTTATGACTTCTTCCCAGGTGCAGGACTCTGCACTTACCCTTGCTGAACCTCATTAGATTCCTCTTTGTCCAGGTCTCCAGTCTGTACAAGTACTGCACAGCCTTCAGATGTCTCAGCCAAGCCTCCCAGTTCCATATCATCAGCAAACTCACTGAACAGACTGTCTGTCTGTCCTGTCATCAGTGTCATTGATAAAGATGTTGAACAGGACAAGACCCAGCACTGATCCCTGGGGGACTCCACCAGTTAGCTCTCCAGCTGAACTTGGCACCACTGATTACCACCCTTTACACTCTATTGTGTAACCAGGTCCTAATCCATCTCACTGTCTGTCTGCCCTTCTATCCTCGCTCACAAGGGCGTTATGGGAGTGTCAAAAGCCTTCCTAAGGTCAAGGTAGACTACATCCACTGGTTTCTCTGCACTTACCCTTTCAGTTATGACATCATAGAATGCTAGCAGATTAGTCAAGCAGGATTTCCTCTTAATAAATCCAAGATGACCTCTGAGGGTCCAACCCAATGCATTCTGTGTGATTCTGTGTGGTTCTGTGTGATTCTGTGAATAGGGGCAAATAGACAAAGGTTTGGATGCTGTTTTGCTGTCTGGACAATGTTTCCACCAGGAATCTAAATACCTGTGAGCTGTGCTATTTTAATCTTCTTTCTCTAGCCTCAAGTACTCCTCCCTTCTCAGTGTCTGTTTTGCCTGGGAAAGGCTGCTGCCCACACATCTTTTTATGTCAGCTGCTCAAAGAATAAGCACCAGGAGTTCATGACTCACAGAAGAAAATACAGTTTTCAATGTATTCCCCTGAAGGGCAGAAAGAGGAAAGCTGGGGAAAGGTTCAGAAAATACCAGTAATTGGTTTATTTCCTTTCCCATGAGCTCTATGATGTGAGAGATTTAGAAGACCTCACAGATGAACATGACCACCATCCCTGGAGGTGTTCATAAAGGGATTGGATGTGGCACTTGAAGCCAGGGTTTAGTAGTCATGAGGTGTTGGGTGACAGGTTGGACTTGATGATCTTTGAGGTCTTTTCCAACCTTATTGAGTCTATGATTCTATGACCACATCTTTCCTTAACTTGCCTTTCAGTCCTTATCTTCCCTTGCAAGAGACACAAGGAGATCTTTCCTCTTTCCCCAGGCAGCTCCTGAGGAGTTACAAATATGAGATCTGTCTTAGGCAGCACATGGTGAGAGGATGGACACTCAGACTCTATGCAGGAGTAGCAGAGAAGACACACTTCATGTTCCCAGCAGATATTTCCAATAAAGGCAAGATGTTAGACATTTGGTACATCTGAATAGTCTAAGTGCAGTTCATGCAGAGACTCAGACCATGATACCAGCAACAATCTAGAAGCAGGAAAAATTTTGTCACTGAAAGAGTGGTCAGGAATTGAAACAGGCTGCCCAGGGAGGTGGTGAAGTCAACATACCTGGAGGTGTTCAAGAAACATGTGAACATGGCACTTTGGGACATGGTTTAATGGCTATGGTGGTCTTGGGTTGACAGTTGGACTCGGTGACCTTGGAGGTCTTTTCCAACCAAACCAATTTTATGATTCGATTAACCCAGCTTGTAGCCTAAGCTAATATGCTTTGCTTTTCAACATGACATGGTCCTTACCCATGAGCAGACTTGTCATTTCGGAATGTTTAGGGTGGTCTAAGTTGACCTGCATTCCCCTCATTCTGCTCTTTGCATAATTTGTCTTTAATTAAGGTTTGCTACCACTACCAGCTGTGGTGTTATTCAAGGGCCTTCCATGACCTTTGTGGCTTTCATCCTGCTCCTGGCAAATGAACCTTCTCAGAGTCAAAAAAAGCAGTTTAGAGTTTAGCATCCAAAGACTGAAAAAGCCACTTGCTAGGTGTGTTGGAAATGTAGAACTCTACTGTGTTTATAAACAATGATAACATTCTTGATGCTTTTCTACACTCTTAGACGATTTGGCCACCCATTCAGTCATGACTTTGGTGGTTTGGTTTGAGCCACTAGCTCAAGCCAAACACTCAAGAGATCTATTCTCAGCCTCTTAGTCATGACTGTGGTCCTATAATTGTGACCACTGTCACATCCACAGCTGAACATATGGGTGTGACACCATAGTGTCACTGCATTTCTCTCCCAATAGCTTCATGACCATATTGAAGGGAAACAGACAGGAGGAGAAAAACCATCACATGCCTTAAAGCTCTGTTAGAAGGAAACAACCAGAAAACCAGCAGGCTAGATTTTTCTTTCTCATTTATTTTATGTTGGCATACTAGATTTGTCTTTTTATTCCATAGAAGCATAGAATCTATAGGGTTGGAAAAGACCTCAAAGATCATCAAGTCCAGCCTGTCACCCAAGACCTCATGACTACTAAACCATGGCTTCAAGTGCCATGTCAAATCCCTTTTTGAACACCTCCAGGGATGGTGACTCCACCACCTTCCTGGGCAGCACATTCCAATTGCTAACAACTCCATTCATCAAAGGCTAGACAGAAGTCCAGCAACATGACCAAGGTCACAACAGTCTGCTTCAGTGCTGGCAGTTTTGTCTTTGTTCTGTGGCTTGCTCTGAAACCTTTGTTATGAAACATACACAACGGTAGGAAAGAGCGCATGTGGCTGGAGAACCTTCTCGGTCATATCTTCCCAAGTGAACACTTTGGTAGCAAAGAGGAGTATGGGATTTAAATAAAAGGTGGTTGTTTGGTTTTTTTCCTAAATTTTGTCATGGAAACCAAAAAGATAGGAAGGCAAGAGGTGACTGGTTTTCTTCTGCTCAGGAATGGATAGTGGTACCATGCTTCTCAGTGGTGCCCACTGATAGGACAAGGGGCAATGGGCAGAAATTAGAACCCAGGAGGTTCCACCTCAGCATAGGGGGAAAAATTCTTTGGTGTGAAGATGCTGCAGCCCTGGAGCAGGCTGCCCAGAGAGGTTGTGGAGTCATCTTCTCTGGAGAGATTCCAAACTCACCTGGGCATTTTGATCCTGGGCAACCTGCTGTGGGTGACCCTGCTTTAGCAGGGAGGTTGGACTGGATGAGCTCCAGACGTCCCTTCTAATCCTCACCAAACTGGGATTTTGTGAACAGTATGTGGACTTTGCAATTGATCAGAATAGAAAGTTCTAGATAGAGAAGAGACATCAGCAAAGATTAGAGTAGATTCTTCATTGGTTTATGTGAGTGCAGTTTCTCAACAATGTCTGAGAATTTGGCTTGAAAGTATTGTGCTGACATTGGGATGTTGGCAGAAGATTTGTGCTACCATTGTGTGACTGTGACTGAAGAGATGAATGATATAGTACTGATCAAATGTTTTCTAAATGAAATCAGAATCATAAACTCCCTGGGCAGACTGTTCCAGCCTTTGAGAACACTTTCAGTCAAGAAGCTTCTTCTAATATCTAATGTAAATGTGGGGCCAAAAGACACTCTAGCAACAAGGAACACATTCTGCAGGAGTAGTTTTGGTGAAGAGTCAACTAAGGACTAAGCTGGAATTTACAAACCTAGGATTGCCAGCTGAGATGTCTAGAGATTCAGTGTGTTTCCAGTAAAGGGTGTGATGTTTCAAATTCTTTCCTAATTTGTGAGTCTCCCTAACTCCTGCAAGTCAAGATGCTTGTAACAAGCCAGCAGTGTCATGAGTTAAGGTCCTCAGCTGTGTCAGCTTTGAGGCACCCATGCTGAATGCTGTCACTCACATGAATGACAGAATTTCTGTAGCTGTTATACAAGGGGAAACATTTTCATGACTAATTAATGTGCTTTACAAATAGTATGACATAATAATTTTAACTACCAGAGTAAATAAACCTACCTCTAGGCAGGTAAATGATTTTTTTAATGGAAATACTGTATTTCAATTGCATATTCTCCTTAAAAATACTCAATTCTCGAACCTGTTTCTCAGTTGAAGTTACTGTCTTGCCAGGCTGGCTTCCATTACACAGCAAAATGATGCAGGTTTCCTTTAAACCCTGGTGATTGTTCAGGCTTCTTTTGTTTGAAAGGTGGATCAAATCTGTTAAGTTTTAGGTTAGATATTATGAAAGAGTGGTTAAGCCCTGGAATAGGCTGCCCAGGGATGTGGTGGAAACTCTGTCCCTGGAATTGTTCAAAACAGGTGTAAATGTGGCTCTGAGGGACGTGGTTTAGTACTCCTAGGTTAATGGCTGGACTCCCAAGCTGCTCCAGGGGAGGTTTAGGTTGGATGTTAGGAAGAAGTTCTTCATAGAAATAGTGATTGGCCATTGGAATGTGCTGCCCAGGGAGGTGGTGGAATCACCATCACTGGAGGTGTCTAGGAAGAGACTGGATGGGGTGCTTGGTGCCATGGTTTAGTTGATTAGGTAGTGTTGGATGATGGGTTGGACCAGATAATCTCAAAGATCTTTTCCAACCTGGTTTGGTCTATTCTATTCTATTCTATTCTATTCTATTCTATTCTATTCTATTCTATTCTATTCTATTCTATTCTATTCTATTCTATTCCATGATCTTGGAGCTCTTTTCCAATCTTAATGATTCTATGATTCAGATACTGCAGTCACTGTCTCCACCCACATGGGAAGTAATTGGAGTCTTAGGACAATGTGACTTAAGGGGATTTCTCTAGCTTTTTACTCTGTACAAACATCAAATCATAGAATGTTCAGGGTTGGAAGGGACCTCTAGAGATCATCAAGTCCAACCTCCCTGATAAAGTAGAATCATCTAGGGCAGGTCACACAGGTGGGTTTTGAAAGCCTTCAGAAAAGGAGACTCCACAACCTCTGTGGGCAGTCTACTTCAGGGCTCCATCACCCTCACAGTAAATAAGTTTGTTCTCATATTGGGGTCCATCTTGTTCCTGTTGTTCCTTGTTCTATTACTGGGAACCATTGAAAAGAGACTGGCCCCTTCATCTTGACATCCACCCCTTAGATATTTATAGACATTGATAAGGTCCCCTTTCAGCATTCTCTTATCAAAACTAAACAGTCCCAGGTTTCTCAGCCTTTATTCACAGGAGGAATGTTCAAGTCCCCCAGTCATCCTTGTGGCTCTGCATTGGACTCTACACACACTGCTTTGCAGACATTAGTTTGCTCAGTTTAATATCAAAAGACTAATTAAGAGAAGCTGTTTGATGGCTTCAGCTGATTATACTTTTTTGCCTTTTGGAAAGGTTTTTCTTTTCCTCTATCCCCACAGGCAGAAGAAGAGAGGGATGATATGGAGAGAGTCAAGCTGGATAATAAAAGAATTCTCTTCAACCTGTTGCCAGCACACGTTGCACAGCACTTTCTGATGTCTAATCCAAGAAATATGGTAAACCAAGATAAAATTTACATGCATACCTGGTGATGTTGTGTGGCTGTGACCCTGAGTAGCTTGGGTCATCCTTCAGCTGTGTGTTTTCAAGACAGGCTTGGGTTTACACAATTGTACTCATGTTAAAATAATGGTTCTGCAAATGTGTGTCATCCAGAATTAGACTGAGGCTGTTTCTTCTGCTGGGGGAATTTTGTGTCACTTACCATCCATGCAGCCAAGGATTTGCATGCAAATCACTGAGTTTTTTGATTATTTTTTTTAAACACTGAGATTTATCACAGCATTTCATGAGTTCAGTTTGATTTGGAGTGATGAAGTGTATGAACTGCCAGATACTTCCATATGGACCACTCTAGTTCTGGAAATGTGCTGACATTACCAAAATCCAACCATTTAAAGTTGAGAATCGTAGCTATGCAAGGAAGACTTGGAGGCTTTTAACATCAAAGCCTGCAGTGATTAAATAAGTTGGTTCAGGAAGCCCTTCCAGTGCAGCAGCAATACCTGGAGCACTGGAGTGACCCTAATGGCCACAATACAGCATTTGAATCAATGTATTTGAACCATGGTTTACTTCCCATGAGCCTTCCAAGTTCTTAAGCAGAAATTTTACTGTACAGGAGTTCGGGGAGGTGGCTGAATCCCCGTCCTGGGAGGTATTTCAAAGAGGCAGAGATGTAGTGCTGAGGGGCATGGTTTAGACTTGGTAGAGTTAGAGAATGGTTGGACTCAATGATCTTCACAGCCTTTTCCAACCAAAACCATTCTATGACCCTTTGATATTGGTAATGTTGAATAGAGGACTTGACAACAGAAGGAAAGACGTGAAGGAGCGAGGCCCAGGTTTTGTGCTGCAGGGTACAATTTTTCCATCTCCTGTTTTGACTTATGAAGCAAAATTGAGAAAAGGCATTCATAGTCCTCATACAAAAAGACTTCTGCAACTGTTAAGACTTTCTACAAAATTTCTACTCACTGTTTCCTCATCTAAGCAGACAAAAAGACTGAGGGGCATTTAAACGAGTCTAGTACTTTAGGTGCTAATTTTCTTCTGTATTATTGAGTGGAGAGATCTTTCAACATCTTTCTCCTTTTTCCATAAGTCTGGCTTTCTTTCCACTGAAAATGATGGCTTTTGTCCTAGCTGTTTCTTAGCAGCAGAATAGGTACCAAAATAATGACGCCTGGTTTAGATTAATCTTCTGAAATAAAGATTCTGTCTGCTCATGAACTGCAGGACCTTTATTACCAGTCATACTCACAAGTGGGAGTGATGTTTGCTTCCATCCCAAACTTCAATGATTTCTACATCGAGCTGGATGGCAATAACATGGGAGTGGAATGTTTGCGCCTGTTAAATGAAATTATTGCTGATTTTGATGAGGTAAGGTACAAAAGCTTTGTCTCTGGACCATATCAGTTCTCCCAAATTGCTATTAATGCAGATGATCTCTCACAACTCAGCGTATCCTGAAGTGCCTAATACAAAAGTATTGTAAACTTCCTGTTTGCTTGTAGTTGGTGTCCCTCTGGGCTTTGGCTTTCAGGCACATGAGTCTCACCTCAAACTCTAATATAGAAAGAGGATTAAAATGTGAGTTAATGGATGCTTTTTTTCCAATGATCTCAAAGTGGACAAGCCTCAACTTACCAAAAAATAATGTGGCTTAATCAGCTTGCACACATTGTCTGATAACTGTGGTTACTTGTCTAAAATACTATGTAATATTTAACAGTTTTATGTTTTAAACAAAGCTTATGGACAAAGAATATTATAAGGACATAGAAAAGATCAAGACAATTGGAAGTACATATATGGCGGCTGTGGGACTCGTACCGACTTCAGGAACCAAGGTAAGATGATTTTACATGATGGCACTTTGTGGAAACGCCATTTTCCTTCAGTTTCCAGAGGATCACCAGAAACAGAGTTAACTCTCTGTGATTGTAGATAACTTGTATGACCTTACCACAATTTCAATCTAAAAGTCAAAGAACAACTGAAGCCCAAAAGAAAGAAACCTGCAATCCATGTGGCTTCATCTGGGATTTCATTGTCAGCAGCCCTGCGCTTTCTGCAAATTGGTGTATAAAGCTCCTAAGTCAGAGTGGTACTGGTTAAAACCTACTATCTCAGATGATGTTGCAAGATGCTGGGAAAGGGAGACTCTAGGTGCTGCAAAACTAAGACAAGAATATTCAAGTGTGATTTGTTTGTTTCAAATATTAAAATATAAAATGTCTTCTCAATGGTTGTCAATAGCTAAAGGGCAGATGTCAAGAGGATGGGGCCAGATTCTTGTCAGTGGTGCCCAGTGATAGGATAAGGGAAAAGGGGTACAAACTGGAAAACAGGAGGTTCCACCTCAACATGAGGAGTGTTGTGAGAGTACCAGAGCCCCGGAGAAGACTGCCCAGAGAAGTTGTGGGGTCTTCTTCTCTGGAGACATACCAAACTCACCTAGAAACTGTAATCCTGTGCAACCTTCTGTGGGTGACCCTGCTTTTAGCAGTGGGCTTGGACTGGATGATCTCCAGAGGTTCCTTCCACCCCCACCATGATGACAATCTGTGAAATCTAGGCTCAACCTACAATAAAAACAAACAGCCTTTCCCAACACCCATCATGGACAGGAACTCAGTGCTAGGTATATTGCTGCACTTTACACTTGCTCCACCAAATCAGCTCTTTGCCCTTCTTTTTACTCCTTTAGTTATTCATCAATAAAAAATGTCAAAGTAATTTCAGATCAACCCCCACCTGGCTCCAACCTCCTTTCAGAGAGTGGTAGAGAACCAGAAAGTCTCTCTTCAGCCTTCTTATCCTCAAGCTGAACAACCCTGGTTCCCTCAGCTCACTTCACGAGACATCTGTACTCAGACCCTTCATCGACTTTGTTGCCCTTCTCTGGACCTCCTCCAGCACCTCAGTGTGCTTCTTGGAGTCAGGAACCCAAAACTGAACCCAGTATTTACAGAATCATGGGATGGTTTGGGTTGCAAGGGACCTTAAAGATCATCCAGTTCCAGCCTCCCTGCCATGAGCAGGAACACCTTCCACTAGACCAGGTTGCTCAAGGCCATGTCCAACTGACCTCCAGAGAGGGGGCATCTACAACCTCTCTGGTCAACCTGTTCTGGTGTCCCAGCACCCTGTTCTGGTGCTCTTTCCAGCACCCTAGAAAGAATTTCTTCCTAATATCCAGTCTACATTTCCCTTCTTCCAGCTCAAAAACATTTCCTATCATCCCATCACTACAAGCCCTTGTACAAAGTCCCTCCACAGCTTTCTTGTAGCTCCCTTCAGGTACTTGAAAGTTGCTCTAAGATCTCCCTGGAGCCTTCTCTTCTCCAGGCTGAACGGCCCCAACTCTCCCAGCCTGTCCCCAACCATGTATACAGTTTAGCATTGACAGATAATGCCACAAATGCAAAAAGGACCAGGAGATGGCCTGTGAGCTTCCTAGCAACAATTCTCCTGGTTATGTAAATAAAAAAACAAAGCCACACAGTAACCAACTGTTAGAATCATGTTGTGGTATATCACATGCAACTGATTTTCTGGCCTGCAGGTCATTTGCAACTGCTGCTTTCCTTTGTGCCATTCCTAGAAATCTGCACGTTACTCCCAAAAAAAAAGTACTTTTAAAAAGTCTGTTTACACTGAAATGTTTGACTCTGGGGTCCCAGAGACAGGAAAAAACCAGAAAGATCCTTTGATTTTTGCTCTGAATGTGATCTCAGGCAAACAGGCAGCGGCATACTTGTGTGTCTGCTATAAATGCTCTTTGAACTATCATCCTGAAAACAAGGGTGTTATTGGGTAACCTGGGCAGCATACGTTCCAAAACCTAAACATGTTTGTCTCTTGTATTTTATAGTTGCTAACTGAAGGGTCAGCTGAGTTAGTCCAGGTCTGGAGATACTGCTCTGAGCTCATGAGAGGAATGCATTTTAAACCACTGCACGTGGTCTTGTACAGGATTCTGGCTTTCCCTGAAAACTCAGGGCAATTTTGGATCTTTTCTGTGGAGGCAAAAATTATTTAACATTCTGTACCCTTTTACCTTGACTTTGGGTTCCTGCTCTTCTGTGGTCTCTTCCCACTGTTCATGTGATTCTAGAATCACAACTTTTTTTTTTTTTTGGTTGGAAAAGGTCCTTAAGACCATCAAATCTAACCATTATCTAACTCTACCAAGTCTGAAGCTAAACCATGCCCCTGAGCACCACATCTCTGCCTCTTCAAAACACTTCCAGGGATGGGGATTCAAACACCTCTCTGAGGAGCCTGTGCCAATCTTTGAGAATGCTTTCAGTCAAGAAGTTTCTTCTAACATCCAACCTAAACCTCCCCTGGTGCAACTTGAGACCATTTCCTTCCATACTATCACTTGGGAGAAGAGACTGAAACCCACCTGGCTCCAATGTCCTTTCAGAGAGTTGCAGAGAGCAATGAGGTCTCCCTTCAGCTTCTTCTCCGGACTAAACAACCCCAGCTCCCTCAGCCTCTTCTCACCAGACCTATTCTCCAGACTCTTCACCAGCTTTGTTGCTCTTCCCTAGACATGCTCCAGCACCTCAATATCCTTCTTGGATTGAGGAGACCAAAATTTAACCCAGTACTCAAGGTGTGGCCTCACCAGTGCTGAGCCCAGGAGGACAACCGTCTCCCTTGTTCTGCTGGTGACATTCTTGCTGATCCAGACCAGGATGTTCTTAGCCTTTTTGGACACCTGAGCACACTGCTGGCTCATGTTCAGCTGATTGTTGATCAGTCCCTCCAGGTCTTTCTCTGCTGGGCATCTTTCCAGCCCTAAGCCTGGAGTGTTCATGGGGTTGTTGTGACCCTATTGCAGAATCCATCAGTAAACCTTCATAAAATTGGCCTCAGGCTGTTGATCCAGCCAGGCCAGGTCCCTTTGTAGAGCCCCACTACATTCAAGTGCAAGTAGAAATTACATACATCGTTTTGGCAGTTTCCCACCAGATTTTCAGCATACAGTCACATATTAGCAGCCTGATGTTCTTGGGTAGCTCACTGTGTGTTGACAATCACTGCCAGCCTGATGGCAGTTCCTGGGCTGCCTCATGAAGGCATGTGTGTCCATGGGCACCCATAAGAGACTCAAGTGCTTCTGGTCTCCCCTCTGCTAGGTATGTCCTGTCTTCTTCAGAAAAGCTGGCACAGCCTTTCCTTGCAAGCCACCAATTTCATACTATGTTGTTGACATGGACAGAAGGCAATGGATGGGGTTAACTGTGCTCTTAATTTGGGATATTTACACACCAAAGAACTCAGTGCCCTCACCAAGTTCAATATTTAAAGCCCTTATTTTGCTGGACTGTTGTTTCTGCAGCTTGACTTCAACAGGTGACTACAGTAAATGCCCATTGCCTCTGTCAGAGTGGCTTTGCTGTGATGCTCTGGGATGTCATTCCAGTAACTATTCCTCTGATGTTTAAATAAATAATTGCTTGGCAGTTACACCATCAGGGCAGCACGCAAAACAAGCTCTTTTGTAGATCTTTTGCACAATACCAGCTCACTCTGTGTGTGGAGGCCTTTGAAATTCCATTGGTGAATCACCAGGGTCCTGATTTCACCAGGGCCTTGATTTCACCAAGGTCCTGATTTCATCAGGGTCTTAACTTTGAGGTGCTCATCAGTGCAGCTTCAATAGAGCTTCCCAGTAATTCTTCTGTGGGGCTTATGTCACCTGCAGTGCACCTGGCACCTGGCACCTGGCACCAGTAGTCAATCCTGCAACTTTGAGGGGCCCTGCAGGGGTCTTAGACAAGATGACCTTTGAGGATCCTTTCCAACCAGAAGGGCCTATGATTCTAAATCAAAGCACTCATCAGGCAGTAATTTCAAGATAAGGGACATAAAGAAGTTTAGAGGGCTAAATAAAACTATACACTCCTCCCTCCCTTCTCTAGACTTTCAGTATTCATCTTTTCTGTTGGAGGTGTAGTCAGCAGCTCTTTAAACTTAATTCTTGTTCTTTCTTTGTCTTAGTAAGGCTGGAAAAGAGTAGAGCAAGTTGATACTGCAAGAAACAGAATGCCAGAAACTCAGGGAGGTACATAAAAATATCCTTCCTAAAAACTGGGACTGGTCCAGGGATGACTTCCATCATTTTCTTTCTGTCAGCACTTTGCTGTAATTGTTAATTTCCTAGCCAGGTGAAGGAGCGCTTTAAAAGTGACTTGAACAAAGCAAACAGCTACCTGGTTCTCAGGTTGCTCAGCCACTGTCAGATGCTCCATGCACAAAATCTCACTGTCATGGTAAAAAACCCAGCAAGCTCTCATCTCATGCCAGCTGCCACAGCCCTCTTGTGCAACACTACTGAAGCCAGACTGCCACTGACCCCATATTTCTTTCACCATATCCTACCTTTAGCCCACTTTCACTTTGCAAACTGTTCAAGAATTCATGCCTATTGTTCAAATCAAAGCACGACATAAGAGCAACCATACAGAGCCATGTCAAAGGTCTGTTCTAGTAACCTGTCTTTAGCTAGTCAAGGGTAGCTCAGGGGAGAAAGGTCAGGAGTCACAGAACAAACATGTCAGCCTTTCTTTTCCACTTTCTAGTGACACACTGCTTGAGAAATTCTGGAGCAGCAGAGAACGTCTTACTTCTTGATAGCAAATGTTTCTTCCATGAGTTTCATCAATTATCATAGAATGGTTTGTGTTGGAAGGGACCTTAAAGATCATGCAGCTCCAGCCCCACCACTCCCTGCCACAGGCAGGAACACCTTCCACTAGACCAGGTTGCTCAAGGCCCCATTCACTCTGGCCTTAAACACCTCCAGGGAGGGGACATCTACAGCTTCTTTGGGCAACATGTTACAGTGTTTCACCACCCCCATTCTGAAGAATTTCTTCCTGATATTCAGTCCAGATCTCCCTTCTTCCAGTTCAAAGCCATTGCCCCTCATCCTATCACTATAAGCCTTTGTAAAAAGCCCATCCCCAGCTTTCTTGTAGACCTCCTTCAGGTACAGGAAGGTGGCTGCTCTAAGATCTCCCTGGAGCCTTCTCTTCTCCAGGCTGAACAGCCCCAACTCTCTTAGCCTGTCTCCATAGAGGAGATGCCTCAGGCCTCTTGATTATCTCTATGGCCTCCTCTGGACCTGCTCCAGCAGTTCAATGACCGTCTTGTGTTGGGGACCCCAGAACCGGATGCAGTACTACAGGTGGGGTCTCACCAGAGCAGAGTAGAGCTAATTGCTGCTATCCACAATATCCTCCAAAAATTAGATCCTCAGTTTATAATCAACCTGAAGTAGCAAAACTTCTTTTGTTACATTTTGGGGTTTTTGAGTGGGTTTTTTTTGCAAGTCAATATTTCAGGACTTTATTTGCTCCCTTCTGGCTCTTTTGCTTTTGCTTGCCTGGAAAGGAAAGAAAATGGTGATGTTCTGCATCTCACAGGATTAAACCTAACAGGACTTTTTGTAAATGAGAACAGCATGCACCCCATGGATCTGGGAGCTAGCAAAAACCCCAAAGGGAGAAGAGGGCAGAAACTATAGTTATTAATAATCATCAGGCAAAGCAGCCTGGTAAGAAAGCAGGTTAGATTCCCTGCCACAGTCACAACAAACATCTGCAGCTCTCTAGCAACAGAACCACTTTACCATGGGAACTTTGCTTTCCATTCTTCCCAGAAATCAAGAAGAGAGAAGAAAAAAAAAAAGGGGGGGGGGGGGGGGGGAACGGGGGGGAAAGAGAGAAAAGGAAAAAATTCAGTACTTGAGAAAATAATGTATGTGCTGTAGCCACCATCAAAAGCCAATCTCACTAAGAGCAAAACACGTTAGATCCTTTCCCTATATGCCATCCAGCCTGAGCTTGTCATTGTTTTTCACTTCACTTGCCTTTCAGTACCATGCAGATCTAATGTGCAATGCTATTTTGTTTCTAGGCTAAAAAATCAATCTATTCCCACCTAAGTACACTGGCAGATTTTGCAATCGAGATGTTTGACGTTCTTGATGAAATCAACTACCAGTCTTACAACGACTTTGTCCTACGAGTCGGTAAGTCACGTTTCTACCATTATCACATGGGCACAACATCAAAATCATAGAATCAATAAGGTTGGAAAAGACCTCAGAGATCAAGTCCAACCTGTCACCCAACACTTCATGACTACTAAACCACGGCACCAAGTGTCACATCCAATCCCTTTTTTAACACCTCCAGGGACGGTGACTCCACCACCTCCCTGGGCAGCACATTCCAGTGGCCAATAACTCTTTCTGTGAAGAACTTTCTCCTCACCTCAAGTCTAAACTTCCCCTGGTGCAGCTTAAAATGGTGTTCTCTTGTTCTGGTGCTGGTTGCCTGGGAGAAAAGACCAACCCCCTCCTCGCTACAACCTCCCTTCAGGTAGTTGTGGACAGCAATAAGGTCTCCCCTGAGCCTCCTCTTCAGGTTAAACAACTCCAGCTCCTTCAGCCTCTCCTCGTAGGGTTTGTGCTCAAGGCCTCTCCCCAGCCTTGTTGCCCTTCTCTGGACACGTTCAAGAGTCTCAATGATCTTAAACTGAGGGGCCCAGAACTGGACACAGTACTCAAGATGTGGCCTAACCAGCCCTGAATACAGGGGCAGAATGACTTCCCTGCTCCTGCTGGCCACACTATTCCTGATGCAGTCCAGGATGCCATTGGCCTACTTGGCCACCTGGGCACACTGCTGGCTCATGTTCAGCCAGCTGTCAATCAGTACCCCCAGGTCCCTTTCTGCCTGGCTGCTCTCCAACCACTCTAAGCCCAGCCTGTAGCACTGTGTGGGGTTGTTGTGACCAAAGTGCACAACATTGTTGTTTGCTGGATTTCCCTGTACTGTCTGCAAAGGATTACCTGTCCTGCACTCAATGGTTAACACCATCTTTGACAGCAATGCAGATTGTGACATCGAGTGCACCCTCAGCAAGCTTGTGGGTGACACACCAAGCGGTGTGGTCCAGTTGACATGGCAAAGGGAAGGGATGCCATCCAGAGGACATGGACAGAATGGAGAAGAAGGCCCAAGCCAACCTCATGAAGCTCAAGTTCAAGTGCAAGGTCCTATACTTGAGTCAAGGAAATCCCAGGCACAAATCCAGTCTGGGTGATGAGTGGCTCAAACGCAGCCTTGAAGAGAATGACTTGAGGGTGCTGGTTGATGAAAAACTTATGAGGCAGTAATGGCTGCTGGCAGCCTAGAAAGCAACTGTGTCCTGGGCTGCATCATGAGAAGTGTGACCAGCAGGATGAGGGAGGTAACTCCCCCTTCTACTCTGCTCTCATGAGACAACACCTAGAGCACTGCATCCAGTTATGGTGCCCCCAGCACAAAAGGGACATGGAACTGCTGGGAACATGCCCAGAGGAGGGCCACAAAGGTGATCAGAGGGCTGGAGCAACTCCCCTGTGGGAACAGGCTGTGACAGTCGGGACTGTTCAGCCAGGAGACGAAAAGGCTCTGGAGAGACCTTAGAGTATCCTCCCAGTACCTGAAAGGGGCCTACAAGAAAGCTGGGGAGGGTTTTTTTACAAGGGCTTGTAGTGATAGGATAAAAGGGAAGGGCTTTAAGTTTAAGGAGGGTAGATTTAGCCTGGCTATTGGGAAGAAATTCTTCACAATGAAGGGGTAAGACACTGGAGCAGTTTGCCTAGGGAGGTGATGGATGATCCCTCCTTGAAAGTGTTCAAGGCCAGGGTAGATGAGGCCTTGAGCAACCTGTTTTAGTGGAAGATGTCCCTGCCCATGGCACAGGGGTTGGAACCAGGTGATCTTTGAGGTCCCTTCCAACCTAAACCATTCTATGAATCTATGAACCAAAATGTCTCCAGAAGCAGGACAGCAACATCTATGTGGAGACTCAGCAGGCTGGATGGTGAGCACTGCTATCAGAAATGATAATTGCGTTTACTTAATTATATAACTATTATATTACCTAATCACAACTGTGTTTACTAAATCTATTCACATCTAGGAGGAAACTGCACCAATAATTTTACCTAGTGCTATTTAGTGTGCCCAGTCTTGTGGCTTACTCTGCACTGCTGAGATGCTGCAAGTTGCCTGACTGTACTTAACTATTCAGTTAAGTTAACTACTCAGTTAACTACTCAGTTAAGTTGCACCTGCAAAAGCTTTCTCAACACTGGAAGTGTAATGAAAGCCTTTTGTTCACAGATGCCAAATCATCTCAACCAGTCTTGTTTTCTCCAGCAAATGGAATCCTTGTCTTCATGATTCAACCTTTCCCATGCAATTTTTACATACTTTTATATGTCTTAGCTCTCAGAGTCCTTTCTCCCAGCCGCCTTAGAGAGCAAGTTGCACTCTTCCCTGCCTTGCCTGCATTCCACTCACCTCTGACAGTACTTCCATTGTTCTTCTCATTTTATTGCACATTTTAGGTATTAATGTTGGGCCCGTAGTAGCTGGAGTCATTGGAGCCAGAAGACCACAGTATGATATCTGGGGGAACACTGTCAATGTTGCCAGCCGGATGGATAGTACTGGAGTGCAAGGGAAAATTCAGGTGAGTCCCTGCTGAGAGTGCTTTGCTGACATTACATACTTCCTGCTTCATATGTGGTTACGTTTTCAACACTGCTTAGGAAACTCTGCCACACCTCACCTTGTGCTTCTCATGAAAAGGGCAACTTTCTTCAGATGACTCAAGCTTCAGAGGTGTAGTTGTTTTCTATTCTATGCACTTCACTACTCAGAGGCAAAGAGACCCTCAGATGAACCATTTGCCATCAGAAGAAACAGAGTTCTGTGCTGCAGTACACACAGTTGGAGGCAAGCCAGGGAATGCCAACACCGCATGGGCCAGTCCCTGTGCTGTAGCAATTTTGCTTGAGTGAGGAGTGCAAGGAGAGAGTCTAGGTCCATTTGCATTCTGCTGCACTTTATGTATATTTAAAAGTGCCTTGGATCCTTTGGACCAGAGAAGCTACACAGACAGGGAGCATTGTTTTACTGCTAGAGCTTGGCTACAAGCTATGCTGCACCTCTCAATGCACTCTCGCAGTCCTCTATCCAAAATAGCCATCTAGTGTCCGGGGATCAATAGTTCTTCTGGAGTAAATTACCATCACTGGAAGTGATCCAGCTTCCAACAGTGGACAGTGTGGTTACACATTTCTGCTGAACAGACCTTACCTCCCTGTGTAATTCTTCAGCTCAAGACAAGAAGTTCTGCTTCTCAGACTCCAGTTTGGCCAGTGTATTTTTAACTCATGATGGAACTTCCAAGTGATGCTGAGAGCAGCAGGAAGTGCTAATTGGTTCTGCTTAAGCATTTTCTTTTGTGGCAGAGAAAATAGAATGAGGAGGAGTGGTCAGTTCCAGGACTCACCTTACATGAATAGGAAAAACTAATAGTTTGTTGTTTTGGTTTTTTTTCTGTCTTCAGGTGACAGAAGAAGTTCAGAGGATCTTAAAAAGGTGCAGTTATGAATTCGTGTGCAGAGGTAAAGTCAGTGTAAAGGGGAAAGGCGAAATGCTGACCTATTTCCTAGAAGGAAAGGCTGATGGAAATAACGGGCAGACGCGGTCTTTAAACTTAGAGCGGAAAATGTACCCTTATGGGAGAGCAAACATTCAGACAAAACTGGGCACCAGCTGTCCATCAGTGTCCTCAGCGGCTGGCTTTACTGTCAAAGCTGGGCTTGCAGCAGGTCAAGCATCTGCCTCTCACGCCAATCAAACACTGCATTATCTTCCTTCTGTGCCGGCTGTGAAGGAGGCCTAGAGAAAAGCAGAGGTGGTGGTGCCATTTGCAGTCTACTTGGAGAGAAATGGCTGCCTGAATTTTTACCAAGAGATCAGAGGTGAGAGGCCGTGGCATTAACCAAGGACCACTACAACCCAACCAAAGAGAACTTGGGGACTGTGTAACAAACTCTTGGAATGGAACATATAAGGGCTAGCAATTCTGTTAGGAAAAGTCAAAAACCTGATTTTCTGGAAATGAGGAATATTTTCTTGGCATTTTTAAAGGGGAGATGAAAAAAAAAATAGTTAAACATGCAAGCAATTATTTATGTGTGTGTGTATATATATGTTTTAATCTATATATGCACATATACAACCAGTCCTGTGTAGACTTAATAGAGATTTATAGAGATAAACATAAAAATACGTATTTATTTACACATCCACGTGCAGTGACACAGCAAAGAGGTTTCTCTTTCTGTCATAGCCAGCATTGTTGGGTCTGGGATTAACAAAGCTGCATTGAACTGTGGAGTGTGGGGCGGCTGGAGACTCTCCAGGGCTACAGCAAGAGTTAGAGAGGTTGTGCTCCCAGCGCAGGAGTTAAAGCAAAGAGAACAGCATTCATTGTGCTGTCAAGGGCAGATTAATGAAGGCTGGACTCAGCTAATTGCTAAACCTTATGGTTTGGGTTTTCTTTTTTAATTCTCCTTGCATGCTCTGAAACACTTAAAGTAAAAAAAAAACAACAACAACTATAAAAAGCCACCTCCAATTCAAATCATAACACCAAGCTATGAAATAGATAAACCACAGAGCTTAATGGTTTGGCAGAAAAACAATATATATGTTCTTTCACATAAAAATAAACAAATAATAATTAAAAAGAAAAAAAAAAAAAAGAGAAAGAAAGGTGGTAGAAATGAGAAGCTGCTGTCTCTTCACAGGTCATTTGACTCTGTGTGGGAGAGAGGAGCCACCCAGCAAGCACAGCAATACACTTATGCAATATAGAAACATTCCTCTCTGTACAGCACTGGTGTTCTTGAAGAGCAGAAGGATGGTATCATTACTTCAGGCTTTTCTAAACAGCACAGGACGTGGGGCTTCCTTCCAGAATTTAGCTTTACCTTTCTAAACATCGCAAAAGAATAGTCCTGTGCTGGTGACAAACCTGCTGCTGCTAGCCTTGTGACATTTGCATGTTTGCCAGCACAGTCTCACATCTTAATTAATTCTTAAATTTAGCCACAGTTTTATTATATCTTGATCCTACCCAGGCTCACTCTTCAAAGCTGCACAATTACATAAAGCTGTAATTCTGAGAAACAAGAACAGGCAAACTTTGCCCAAATGAGGAGCACACTGGCGAACATGCCAGGAGAGCAAGGCCTGCTCTTAATCTGCAGACAAAGGACCATATTCCCACTGCTTTTCCCTTTTAAAATTATCCCCAGCATAAAATTGCCAGACCAGCTCAGTGGGAAAGCAAATGAAGCTATAGTTACAAGCAGACTAGAATCTAGAAGTATGAAATGCAATGAATATGTACAAAATATACAATATTTACATGTATTTACAATTTATAAGCAACCCAAGAACCCCCTTGCATGTGGCAGGGGGTTAGAACCAGGTGACCTTCAAGATCCCTTCCAACCCAAACCATCTATCATTCTATGAAAAAAAAAAAAACACCATAAAAAAAAAACACAAAAAAAAACCCCAAACACACAAAAAAACCACACCCCCCCCCCATCCAAGACTACAGAAGTTGTCCAGATTGCCTTTGGCAGGCCAATTTTACTACTGATTTCAGTGGACAGGACATTCTCAGTGATTGTCCTGCCATCAGCTTTTGCTCTGAAGCAGTCACTGTTTGTGTTAGAAGTACATGGACAACTACTGTGTCAACAGATGCAAACTGTTGAAGAAATGCTGCAGGAGTTTCTGTTCTCCATGGAGCCATAACAGGCTGCTGCGGTTTCCAGCAGGGCTTCTAATTTATCCTTATGGCCCCTGCCAGCTCAGTGTTTCAGTACAAAGCTAGCAAAATCAGTGTTGTGATTAAAATGACTATAAAAAAAACCAACACCACAATAATTGCTTCCTAACTGTACTAAGTATATGTACTTTGGCTGATCTGTGGAATGTCCCTATCCCTGGAGGTGTTGAAAAGGGGCAGAGATGTGGTCCTGAGGGACATGGTTTAGCCTCAGCCTTGGTAGAGTTAGAGAACAGTTGGACTAGATGACCTTAAAGGCCTCTTCCAGACAAAATGATTCTGTGATTGTATGGTTTCTCTCCCTAACAGCTACCCAATTCACAGGTAGTTCTCTGGACTAATTTAATTCTCCTTTGGAGGAATCCAAAGACATTTAAATAAACACCTGTAGAGAATAGAGATTTTATATATTAAAAACAAAATAATTACATAATGTAACTGAATAAGTGGTGTCCACATAGAGCACAAAACATATTTATGTCTTCTAATGGGTTTGTGAGAGCTAAATCATCACACATGAACATTAAATACGTTACCAAAATGGGAAGCATTATGTGCAGTGGGCCACGAAGATGGCTGGAGCACCTCCCCCAGGGGGAGCACAGGCTGAGAGAGTGAGGGCTGTTCAGCCTGGAGAAGAGAAGGCTCTGGGGAGACCTTAGAGCAGCTTTGCAGTACCCGAAGGGGGCTACAAGAAAACTAGGGAGGGATTTTTCGCAATGTCTTGTAGTAATAGGACAAGGGGCAGTGGCTTTGAGCTGGAAGAGGGGAAATTTAGACAGGATATCAGGAAGATGCTCTTTACAGTGAGGGTGGTGAGATGCTGGAACAGGTTGTCCAGGGAGGTTGTGGATGATCCTTTCTTGAAAATGTTCAAGGCCAGGTTGGATGGGGCCTTGAGGAATCTGCTCCAGTTGAAGGTGTCCCTGTCTGTAGCAGTGGGATTGGAGCTGGATGAACTTTAAGGCCCCTTCCAACCTAAACCATTCTATGATTCTACGCAGTAGCATTCTTAATCACTACATTTAGCTCACAAACCCCAAGTCACACAATTTTTGAATCAGTGAATGTATATAATTTACAGATACTAACACAACATTGTTTTTAAATGGACTTTTAGTAAAAGTCTATTCGATCCAAGCAGTAGATCTGGTAGCATGTGAACACACAGACAAATGCAGTCATTGACTCACCCCAAAAACTTACAATGACATTATTTCTTTGTTACTTCTTTTTACTAGGTCCAAGATACAGGCATATTACCTTTGTTTTTCTTAGCACTAAATGGACAGTGAGCAGAAATGAGTTGTATCCCTTGTGTTAATATTTTCGTGACGGTTATCATCCCCAGCCTAGACCTGGAGTAAGGCCAGGGGAAGATCATGCAGCAAGGTAAATCAGGATTATTAATTTTTAATATTTCAAAGGATTAGCAGGTGCTAGTAGAATTACTCCAAAGTTTTTCTGAGATTTATTCCCTTCTCCAACAGCTGAATGAGGCATGTCACTTAAGAACCATAGAATCATAGATCCATTGAGGTTGGAAGAGACCATTGAGATCATCAATTCCAACTGCTCACACAGAGCTCACAATCTCACCACTATTGCTAAGCTATTACCACTGAACCACACCCCTCATCACCACATCCATGGCTCTTCTAATTACCTGGTGACTCCACCACCACCCTGGGCAGACTGTTCCAATGGTTTCTTCCATAAGATTGCTTTCATTGTTGAATGGAAAGGATCAGAGAGGCACAGTCTATCACCAGCTTCTCATTCAGCCCTTTTGCAGGACATCTGTGCCTCCAGAGATGGTTGAATAGACCAGGATGGCTTCTTAGAGCTGCAGCCAGCCCAGTATTCATGTGCTATCTTACAGCACCAGTGATGGTGGAGTCAGCTTCTAGGCTTTCTTTGAGTCAGACCCTTTTGTATCTTTGTATTCTTGTGGCAGATGTTGCTGCTGGTTTTACTATGGGGAAAAATATCTTTCACTGTGTTGTCCTAGATTAAACAGTGCAGAATCAGGAAGAAAGTTCAGCCAAGGCACAAATTAGCAAAAAGCCACATGAAACTTGCAGACAGTGTGCAGCAGCCATTCCATAAGGGAAAGCTAAATGCCTGTTGAAATCATAATATAATGAAGCTGTGCTCTTGCCTTCACGCTTTCCTTCCTTGTTCATACCATTTTTCCCCCATTTTCCTTCTCTGGGTGTGTTTGTTTTATATTGGGTCTTATGTGATGTTTAAATGAGAGATTTAATCTCTCCTCTCTTCTACATTCTTTCAGTAAATTTTGTACACAGAAAGAAGTAGTAGTAATCCTTCAAATAGCCTCAAAAATGCACATTTTCTGCCAAATTAGAGAAGCTTGTCATCAAATTTTCATTGGTAATTGGCTGAAGATAATACAAGTCTCACTCCAATATCCCTGAAAAACATCAGAAGGATTTCCTTGGATTTGTTTGGGATTTGAAGTGTGTCCACTTTAATGCTTGCAGTTTAATTTCCCATCTTGCATTTATTAATTTTCTGAGCAAGCTCTGTAACCTTTGCCTTGGTGATCTTGCTGTAGCCCCAGCAAGGAGTCAGTTCTGCCTGCAGTATCCCAGAGTCCCTCAAATTTAACTGAGGATGGAAACTTCATTGGGCAGAATAGCCTCCTGCACTTCTGTTCACTGTTTTGTGCAGCTGTTAGCTTAAAACAATTAACAGATAGGAGCCCTACAACAAAGTGGTGCCATTCCGGCATGTCAATGTCTGTCAATAGCAAGCACAATATTTCACATCAGTTTGCATGTTTTCTCTTTCAGATAACAGTAATAATTGAAGTCTCTCTTTATTTATATAAGAAGATAAGTATCAGAGACCTTCAAGCTTCACTGTCTTGGGAGCTAATTTCAAAGTGTCCCTATGCTACTTTCATCTTGAAATGATTTTTAGATTATTTTTCTCTGCTGAGATTGCAAACTGGAATTCAGTTGAATTACTGGCTAGATATTTCCCAACATGTCCCATTCACATTGACTAGAAAGCTCTTCCTTCTATCCAGCCTGTACAATGTGTTGGGTTTGGTAGCTGCTTCCCACCAGGGTCAGTCACACTCCCTTGTCTTCACAAAAAGACATGCAATTCCTCCTTTGCTTTCTCTAGGTGAAACTGAGAGCCAAGAGCTTCAGCTCCTGGGGGCTGAATCTGCATCCCTTATGTATCCACAAGGCCTGCAGAAATCACCATGAGTTTAGCATGCATCCAGTTCTGATGTCTCCATCATAAGAAGGACATAGAACTGCTGGAGCAAGTCCAGAGGAGGGCCACAATGATGATCCAAGGGCTGGAGCACCTCTGCTATGAGGATAGGCTGAGGGAGATGAGGTTGTTCAGACTAGAGAACAAAAGATTCCAGGGAGACCTTAGAGCTGCCTTCAGTACCTCAAGGGATCCTACAAAAAAGCTGGAGAGGGATGTTTCATAAGGGTGCCTAGGAACAGGACAAGGGCAGTTGGTTTTAAGCCGAGGGAGAGTAGGTTTAGACTGGATCTTAGGAAGAAGTTCTTCAGTATAAGGGTGATGAGACTCTGGAATATGTTGTCCAGAGTGGTTGTGGATGTTCCTTCCCTGGAGCTGTTTAAGGTTAGATCAGATGAGGCCTTGGGCAACCAAGCCTATTTGAAAGGCGTCCCTGCCCATGGCAGAGGGGTTGGAGTAGATGATCTCTGAGGTCCTTTCCAATGATTCTCTGCTTATGAAGGTCAGGAGCTGAGTTTCTGTCAGCAAAGTTCTGCTTTGGGTTGCAGAGGCGGTCCCGCAGCGGTACTCAGCTGAGTAAGTTACTGGGCTGTAACTGACGGTAGGTCACATGCCTCAATCTCATGCAAGCTTTTGCCTTCAATTTATTCAGAAGGCAAAAGAAAGTCCTTGGGAGTGACTGTTGGAAGGGAAACAGTGTATGACCTGTGCCATTTCAGCACGTCGGGGAGTCTGAACACACTAGCAAATAGCCCGGTTCATTTTCCTGCCTCGAACGCTTGTAGCAGCAACGAAGTGTGTTCTTTCTATCAGCAAGTCCAGATTCTCTACATGTTCTGCCCAGGCAGGAGGACTATTTAGCCATAATGTTCTTTCAAGTTAGAGTTTTTGTATTACAGTGAAAAAAAAAAACAACAAAAAAACAACCAACATTTTTTAATTTGTGATAAACCTGTATTATAACTGCCTTATTTATTTGTAATCTTGTACAGTGTTACAAAAGGATGGACAACATTGGCCTTTCATTCACTTTCAGAGATGTATTGTATTATGAGGTTTTTGTAAATAGTTTTAGCTTGGCCAGGTAATTGCATGTACACTTGTAATAAAAAGAGGCAAAGAGGCACACTTTTAATAAACGTTAACAATTTTTGTAAGAGACATTTTACATGTGCATGGAGATGATAAAAAATCCTTTGGAAATGGAAGTCCTTTTGCTTTTCCTTGCAATCTACTGCATGCCACTCATGCCTGACTTCAGTAAGACAAAAATGAAAACACTAAAGTTGGTTTTGGTTTTGGTTTTGGTTTTTTTCTCCTAAATGTTTTTTGGACATATCACTTCTAGCACAGAGTTAAATCCACTTAGTTGCATGTGCGTTCAGCAAAGCGAAATCAAAATGCAAACAGCAAATAGAGAAGAAGAAAAAAATACATAATAATAATAATAATAATAATTTAGTGGTTGTGATCTGCCAACCTCAGTGTCCCAAGATCCATAATGCAGTATATAAAAAGTGTTATCAACATCTATGCTATCTTCATAAAGTACCTTCTGGTCATTAGAAGCAATAAATTCTACTTTACTGTAATATATATAAAAAGAAAACAAACAAAAAACCCAAGCAGACATTCTAGTTTGTAATGGTGTAATATCTAACATTCAATGGGTATTTGCTGATACTGCAGTTGATGTAGTATTGTCACCAAGAAGGACCAAGTGTCAAATCCATCATTGCTGTATGCAGGTGCAACGCTACTGAAAGGAAAGGAGGTGAATTTGGCCCATTGACGTTACCCAGAGTATATTTCTGACATGGTTATAAGTTATTGTATATGAAAAGAACACAATGCAAAGAGATTGTTTTCCTAGCTACATACATATGTATATCTATATGTATGTGTATAGATACAGACTCATTTGGTTGCCTAATTTTTGTTAGGTTTTTCTTTTTTCTCTTTTTTCTTTTCCTTTTTCTTTTCTTTTCTTTTCTTTTCTTTTCTTTTCTTTTCTTTTCTTTTCTTTTCTTTTCTTTTCTTTTCTTTTCTTTTCTTTTCTTTTCTCTTTTTATTTTTTCTCCTCTTTTATCTTCTTTTATCTTCTTTTCTTTTATCTTCTTTTCTCTTCTTTTCTCTTCTCTTCTTTTCTTTTCTTTTCTTTTCTTTTCTTTTCTTTTCTTTTCTTTTCTTTTCTTTTCTTTTCTTTTCTTTTCTTTTCTTTTCTTTTCTTTTCTTTTCTCTTTTTATTTTTTCTCCTCTTTTATCTTCTTTTCTCTTCTTTTCTTTTATCTTCTTTTCTCTTCTTTTCTCTTCTCTTCTTTTCTTTTCTTTTCTTTTTGACTCATTTTCCAAATAACTTCTATAGCTGAGCAGAAAGTATTTGCCTGGAGTACTAACAGAAGAAGGTTCACAGTGTTCTCTGGCTTTCAGGCGTGTGGGTTGTGTGCTGATGCTAGTGCTGCTCCCACTAAAGCTATGCTTACTGGGAAGCCTCCCTTAGTAATCACAGCCTAACACAGCTTGAGGCCCATATCATCTAGAGATGTAGGATATCAACATCCAAGGCTCTAGCTCATTTTTTTCAGTATTGCTGCTGAACCTGGAGGTATTTTGCATGCATCATTTTACAAGTTGTTCACACCTGTGGTCACTCCAGCTCAGGACTGTTTCTCACATTCCTTATATGGTTGCTGTATGATAGACGAGGAGTTTTGCAGGAGCGTTAACACCAAGGTTGGTGGCAGAGGGGGAAAAGGTGATGTGGACTGTGAATACTTTCTCCTATGGATTAATGAGGATTTCTTGTCTTTTACAGGTTTGAGCTAGTTTTATAATAGGGCCTAGAAATCCATTAATTTGTTTGTTTCATCAGGTGGCTGTGGGGTTAACTAAGCAGTACAGCTTCTGCAAGTACTTCTGTCATAAATTAAGATGTAGATTCATACAACATATCCCAGTAGCCTGCATACAAGAACCACTACCTTGTACTGGTGATTAGCTTCATACAGCAGTTAAGGGTTTCTAACACAGTTATAAACTAACTCATCTTAAATTCAGTGGTTTTTACATGTCAGTGGGGCATAACCGTTGTGACTAATGATAATCTGGACTCTACTGCTCTGCCCCAGCCCTGTTTGTGGTTGGCTTTTCCTAGAACTCTGTATCAACATTTTTTAGCTCTTCATTCCTTCCAATTTTGTCTCTCACTGAGATTTCAGGCCAAATCAAAACCATTAATAAATACATAATTGTGAATAAATGGGGCAAAGCACATATAGGGAGGGGGCTGTCTATTGGTCTTTAATTACTCCTCAAAACGTCAAGCCTCTTGGGTTGCCTGGTGCAAAATGATCTGATGGGTGCAAGGACAAAAATGTGAAATGAAGGGTTTAAAAAGATCACTAAGTTAGCAGGAGTACAAAATAATGAAAAGAAGATAGCAGTTTCTAAAAGGAAAAGGTGAAAAGCCAGTGCTCCTTCTGAAGTCAGTGGCAAAGCTCTCAGTGACGTGGAACAGGTTGTGAGTATCTGAACTGGCAGAGTGCTCAACCAGATTCCTAGTGCAACAAAACAAAATAAGGCTGGTGACTAACTGCATGACCAGGTCCATTTCTGAGTTTTCATGTCTGCTCACATGTCCAGGAGTACTGGAGATCTCTTGATGCCATGCTCTCAGAGTTTCAGAAGGAATTATTAGAAACAGGTGGAGGTTGACATCTTCAATGCCTGCTTTCTGACTGTAAGGAAGCCCCTTGACATTTGAATGAGCATTGGTTAATGTGCATAGCCTATGTGTTGAAAGGACTTGGTTTTGCTTGTGCCTTACTGCATGCTGGAGGATCTGCTTCTTAATATTAGGATCCCTGTTTTATGCCTTCTGTGACACTGGACATGTCGCACCTGCATAAAACTGAAGGAACAAACAGTGCTGCATCACTGTGAAGCTTTTTTTACTACTTCTTTTCCTACTTTGGTTTACTGTCTATGTGGGTGCAAGAAGTGCTCCAAGCATTTATGAAGAGAGGCCATGCACAGGTGTCTGCAGTTCTAAGCTAAATACAGATTTCCTAGATGTCTCTGAAGAAAATCCACTGAGACAGTTTGGAGATCCTTTGGGAAAAAAAAAATAAATATCCATCTGCCCTTCTCTTCAGAACAGGCTGAACATAGCACATTCATTACCAACATCCAGACCACTTAGCTATAACTTGGAACTGCACTGCCACGTTTGCTAGGCGGTGGTGCCACAGCCAACAGTTCTTGTGGGATTTGATCACTGCGGTTGTGCAGACTACTGTGTCTTACTTTCAAGTGCCTGACCTGCTGCTTTGATCCTACACCTGTGAATGGTGGCATCAGTTATGAACACCTTGGGCTGGCACATTGAAGTTATTCAATGATTCCTTATGTCTTCTGCTCCTTAGTGTGCATGGGGGGGGGGGGGGGGGGGGGGGTGTTAAAGGTTGTCTGCTCTTACATTTCAAAGCAGTGTGTCCAGAATTTTCAGTGAGGGGTTAAAATTAACTGCACATGCCACCACAACAATTGATTCATGATTATTGCATTCTGAAATTGTTACAGCAGAAATCCTTCTTTGCTTAGAATTCCTGCTTTTTTCACTCTAGCTTTGCTGGAGTTTGAGTAAAAGAAGTGCACTGACTATGGAACTTGCTCCCTTGTACAAGTAGATAGTCCATATGAATTTGGATGTAGACAAAGCAAATAGTGAGTTTCTTTTCTGCATTTAAGCAGCTTTGGAAAATGTTACAGAATACAGTAAGAAGGGAAGGAATGCTTTCAGTGTAACTGGTTTCAAAGCCAGGGTCCAAGAGCAGTTACCTCTTCCAATCTGATTTAACTCAAACCAGAGAATTTTAGAGTGGTGATCATATATTCAGTGAAATTCTAATGGAGGTTAAAAAAATTCCCTGTTGGAGGCTCTTTTTGTCTGTGTGCAAGCACAGTTGGTGGATAATGATGCAAAGCAGTAGTAGTAGCACACATTTCACAGTCTTAAGCTGAATCAGCCAAATTTGACCCATCTCTTAAAATCTCTGCTACTACAATTTGTGCTTCAACTCTCCTCTGTCTGGGTTTTATCCTGCTGATTTGATTAATCCTTGTACTTTCTGCTGTCAGGGGGTTAATTTTTGCCCTTCTGGTATATGTCCATAGGCTCTGCTTGGAAATGAGATGTTAAGTAGTTTGGGTTTGTTTATTCTGATCTGTTAATTGAAAAGGTTTAAAAGTGCATGTGATTCTTTTTATGATCAGGAGTGGAAGGTAGGAAGGAAAAAACAAACACATGGATCATGTGTCCTACACTCAAAACAGCCAAACCAGGTTTGCTTAGATGTGATGGCACAGTGTTCCTTCTAGTTTTATCCATAATTCCAAGGATCCTAGTAATATTTAAACATAGTAAGTGCCATAGCACTAAGAGAGGAAGGAGCTAGTCATGCCTGCCTGCCTCTTAACACCACATCACTCTTCTTTGCATGTCAAAATGTGACCTTCAGCTCATAAAACACTACTTCTTCAGACATCAGTGCCCTTGCTGCCCTTAACTTATCTTGAGTTGTTCAGTGCCATGATATTTTTGTTGCTAGCAGTTACTGTCCACTCAGGCCTGGTTACCATCTCACTCCATAGTTCCTTCACAACATGGCTGTCAAGCTCCTTCTTTTTCAAAACCAAATTTTTACTTATAAGAGGTGTTGATGAGAAAAGAAATAGCTTTGACATAATCTGATTAGGAAGCAGTACACATGAAAGCAAACACAAAAGGGTGAAGAAACACACCCTGTGGTGGGAGTACAGGTATCAGCATCTGGCAGCAAGCTGGGCAATGTGGCCTGACTTTGTCAGCTGCAGGCACAGCAGCATCTCTACTCATGTCCCCCAAAAAAGAGACACAGATAGACGAATGGGGTGGCCCAATTCATATTCCCTAGCAGTTTTTTAAACATATGCAAATCTGTCTTAAGGGCAGTTACGTTGTCTGCACATGGGCACTTTTCATTAAGTGCAAGGAAAGATACAGTCTTGGAGTTTTATCAGGCTGGTCGAACTCAAGTGTTTAGTAAGGAGATTGTGCAAGAGGAATTGTCTCAGCTGCTTAACTTGCAGGTCTTGGCAGCAAATTCTGCATTGCTTCTGAGCTAACTTTAATATTCTGCTTAAATTTGGGGGGGGGGGAAGAAAAATCATTCTTTGCGTCAGGTGGAGATACTCCATTCCTTACAGGGAAAACCAGATGTACTCTTCTCCCTACTTAATTGGTATAAGAGGCTTCAGAAGATATTTCAGTTCAGTTTCCAGCCCCCTAAAAGTAATGGAAACACTAATTTCTATGTCAAATGGAGGGTTGCCAGTGACTTCAAAGGGAGCAGGCCAGAAGCCTACTGCATCACGATAGAAACAGCCACAAAGGTAAATGGGAAGAGTCTTAACTTTAAGGAACGAGCTAGTGAGTCAAGATGTCATTTTTCCAACTGTTGCAGCCTACTGAACCTATAAATATTTTTTATACTTACATAGCTATACACTATATATATATATGTATGTATGTATATACCTAGTACAATACAATAACTTCATGCTGGGTAACTTCTGATGAGAGATTTGCATTAATAATACGGGTCTATTTTTATGTAAATAGAATATTGTAGAGTATCTTTCAGTCTTTTTTTCAGGATTGTTACAATTGAGAAGAGCAATTGAATATTTGTCCTATTTTTATGTTCAAAAAAGTGAATGGACTGAAATGTTAAATGTGAATGTAAATTTCTTATTGCAACTTTTATACTGAGTGTTTGCACTATTATAATTTCTGGAATCTTAATTCAAAATAAAGGAAACAAAAACTTGCTTGGATAAACCACCATTTGGGGTTCTTGTTTTGCTTGTCTCTTTTAAAATCAAGTTGCATTCATTGTTCTACACACACATTCACAGATTCACAGACTGCATTGGGCGGGAAAGGATGCTCAAAGGACATTTTCTCCATCTTTTCCAATGCGCCCTGAAGTCAGCAGGGACACCTCCAACTAGATCAGGGTGCCCAGGTCCACAGCAAGTCTGATCCTGAATGTCCCCAAGGACCCAGCCTCAACCACATCCCTGGGCAGCCTGTTAAAGTATTTAGAAGAACTTCTTCCTTAAGCCCAAGCTAAATCTATCCTGCTCTAGATTCACACCACTGCCTCTCATCCTGTCACTAAAAGCCCTTCTAAACAGTCCCTCCCCAGCCTTCTTGTAGATTCCCTTCAGATATTGAAATGTAGCTATAAGGTCTCAACCTGGTGCTTGTGGCACGAGCCTTCTCTTCTCCAGGCTGAGCAGCCCAAATTCTTTCAGCCTGTCTTCACAGGAGAAGTGCTGCAGCCCTCTGATCACCTTGATGGTCCTCTTCTGGACCTGCTCCAGCAGATCCATGTCTCTCCTGTGTCGGGAGCCCCACAGCTGGACAAAGCACTTCAGGTGAGGTCTCACCAGAGCAGAGCAGAGTGGAAGAGTAGCCTCTCTGGAACTGCTGGCCATGCTTCTTTTGATGCAGCCCAGGATGCCATTGGCATTCTGGGATGCAAATGTGCATTGTTAGCTCATGTCCAGCTCCTCCAATCTGCCTTTCCAAGGATACAGCTACATCTTCCCAGTTTTGGGGTAAAAATTATACACCTAGAAAGCCTGAAATTTTAGTTTCACAGTTGATTTGAACTAATTGTTCCCTGCGGGCACAATTCACCACCTTTGTGGGTCTTGTTGACTTTCTGCATTGACCATCAGCGTGGGCCAAGTGCTCCATCCATTGTGCAAGCAGAGAAAAATAAACATGTGCAAATACTGGCAAAATACTAGCAACATGGACCAGAACACAGGGAGGGGAAGCTCATCTCTCCCTTTCCACAAGTCAGAAATAACGTGGCCAACTTGAGCTGAGTGCAGATTGTGCAGGCACTTTATGTTGTACAAGACACAGAGCCAAGCTAAGTGCAAAATTACACAGGTTAACTTCAGATTGATTTGGAAACTGATAAAGTTATATCAGGTAACATATCTCTCAAGAGGCTCTGTAGGCTTGGACTCTGCACCAAAGTAATTTGATTGTACTGCTTCCAAATGACAGCAGACTCCCATCTGGCAAGCTCAGAACAAAAGCAGAGGGGCCCAGGTTCTGTCAGCCTGTCCATGCATATATGCCCTGAGATAACTTGGAAATGCAGAGTCCTTTGAGATGGAAAACAGCCTGGGCTCAGATGCAAGAGGCTTTATTCCAAACGTTAGATTGAGGCTCTCCAGCTCTCTCTCCTGCAGGTGAGAGAGCACAGTGTGAGTTGTACAGAACCAAGAGCCAGCAACATGCCTTCATGGCCAAGGAGGCCAATGGTCTCCTGGGGTGCATTAAGAAGAATGTGACTAGCAGGGTGAGGGAGGTTCTCCTCCCACTCTGCTCTGCTCTGGCAAGGCTGCACCCTGGAATACTGTGTCCAGCTCTGGGCTCCCCAGTTCAAGAGAGACAGGGAACTACTGGAGAGAGTCAACAGAGGCTACCAAGACACTGAGGAGCCTAAAGTATGTCTGTGAATAGGAAAGTCTGAGACACCTGGGGCTGTTTAGTCTGGACAAGAGCAGCCTGAGAGGGAATCTTCTCAATGCTAATCAAGAGATAGAGGGTTGTGGGGCCAGACTCTTTTCAGTGGTGCCCAGGGACAGGACAAAGTTCAGCTGGCACAAACTGGAACCCAGTAGGTTGCAATTGAACCTATGGAGAAACTCCTGTCATTGAGGGTGATGGACCACAAGAGCAGGCTGCCCAGAGAGGTTGTGGAGTCTCCTGCTCTGGAAACTTTCAAAACCAGCCTTGACATTGTGATCCTGGGCAACCTAATCTAGGTGACTCTTCTTTGGCAGGGGGCTTGGACTAGATGATTTCCAGAGGTCCCTTCATGCATTGCAATGCTTTGCCCAGTGAGGTGGTGGAGTCCCTATCCCTGGAGGTATTTAAGTCCTGTAGAAGTAGGTCTTAGGGATATGGTTTAGTCAAGGACTTGTCAGTAGTAGGCTAATAGTTGGACTTGATTTTAAAGGTCTGTTTCAGTTCAGGTGGTTCTGTGATTCTGTGAGTCCTAGTGGAAAACAAGTTATCCATGGGACAGCAATGTGCCCTTGTGGCCAGGAGAGCCAATAGTATCCTGGGTTGCACTACAAAAATGTATCCAGCAGTCTAGGGAGGTTGTCTTGCTCCTCTACTCTGACTTGGAGAGACCACTCCTGGAATACTGTGTCCAGTTTTGGGCTCCCCAGTTCAAGGACACACAGCTCTACTGGAGAGAGTTCAACAGAGTTACAAGAATGAATGGGGCACTTGAACATCTCTCCAATGAATAAAGACTGAGTGACATGGGGCTGTTTAGTCTTGACAAAATAAGGCTGAGAGAGGATCTTGTTATGTCGATAAATATCTGGGGGGTGGGTGTCAAGATGAAGGTGCCAAGTTCTTTTCAATGGTGCCTAGTAATGGGACAAGGAAAAACAGGTACAAAAGGTAACACAGGAGGTTCCACCTCAACATGAGGAAAAACTTTACAGTGAGGGTGCTGGAGCCCTGGATCAGGGTGCCTGGAGAGACTGCGGAGTCTCTTTCTCTGGAGGCTTTCCAAACTTGCCTCGATGCATGTGACCTGCACTGTGACCTACGGGACCTGCACTGTGATCTTGCACTGGCAGGGGGGGTTGAACTCAATGATCTCTAGAGGTCCCTTCCAACTCCTACCATTCTATGATTCTGTGGCATATCTAAAGTGAAAATATGACCTTCATCTTTCATTGGTCCTATTCTGCCACTTTGGTATTTTAAATCTTTCTCTTAACAATAAAAAGTGCAGCCCTGTCAGTGTTGTTGGGGGGGGTCTGATGCATATAAATACACAAGAGCTCTATATGTTTGTGTATAAGATATGTAACACATAGGTTAATGAGGCAGGATTAATGACCCAGGTTGGGGACTCAGAGACCGCCATGCCCCATTACACAGCTGACTCACTTCAGAGACACAGTCACATAGTATGGCAATTTGCTTGCTTAGACAATGAGGCAGCACCAGCAGTGGGCTGCTCAAACAAGAGGACACAGTCTCAAGCTGTGCCAGGGGAAGGTGAGGAGAAAGTTCTTCACAGAGAGAGTGACAGCACCAGAACAGGCTGACCAGAGTCTCCATCTGTGAAGACATTCCAGATCCACCTGGATGTGTTACTATGTGACCTTCTCTAGGTGAACCTGCCTTGGCAAGGGGGTTGGACTCAATGAGCTCCAGAGGTCCCTCTCAACCTCCACCATTCTGTGATTCTGTGAATGAGGAATTCCAGAGGCTGCCTTCTTATAGCATAAAACAACCAGGACTAGAACTAGTGTTCTTGCCAGAGGATATTGTTAATTTAAAATGGGGGGAAGGGGAGAATGAAGAATGAGAACATTGTGTACATTGTCCAGGCATTATTGGTGCACTGCCATCGTATCTGTGTCAGAGCCTTCCCCTTTTGTAGCCATTCCCCAGGGCAGTGGGTCACCTAATGCAATGTTCCAGCTGGCAGAACATGATGTTCAATGGAAGGAAACTATTATACAGGTAGCAGTCATGGACCATATTCTCGTTTGGGCTGTTCTGATGGAGGAGAAAAAGGAAAAAAAAGAAAAGAATAAAAAGAAGCCATAACTGGAAAGCAAGCCATGAGGTGGAAATTGTCTGTGATAATTCTGGCTCTCATTAAACCCTCTGAGCTGTGAAGAGAGCCTGGGAAATTTGAGATATAGCCAGGCTACTTAGGAACCCTGATCTGATCCTGAACATCCAGTACTGTGCAGATTCTTTTTACTGTCAGCTGCAGTAGAGGTATGCATAGATTTTCAGGCTCAAGGCTTGGAAAATAGAAATGCTCTCTTAATATTCAGAGATTCATAGGTTCGTAGAATGGTTTAGGTTGGAAGTGACCTTAAAAATCATCTAGTTCCAAACCCCCCTGCCATGTGCAGGGACATCTTCCACTCTACCAGGTTGCTCAAGGGGTCATCCAACTTGGCCTTGAACACCTCCAGGAAGGGGGCATCCATGACCTCCCTGGGCAAGCTGTTTTAATGTCTCACCACCCTCACTGTAAATAATTTCTTCCTAATACTTAGTCTAAATCTACCCTCCTCAAGATTAAAATCATTCCCTCAAGATTAAAATCATTCCCTCTTGTCTGGTCACTACAAGCCCTTATGAAGGGTTTCTTCCCAGCTTTCTTGTAAGCCCTCTTCAGGTACTGGAAGGCCACTATGAGGTCTTCGCAGAGGCTTCTTTTCTCCAAGCTGAACAGCCCCAGCTCTCACAGCCTGTCCATGTAGAAGAGGTGCTCCAGCCCCGTGCTTATCTTTGTGGCCCTCTTCTGGACCTGCTCCAGGAGTTCCATTAATACACCCATATTCTATTAATACAAGCCTCCCAGGCTTCTTCTGTTTCTGTGCTTATAACCAGACACTGGCCCACTATTGTTAGATTAGCAATGGCAATCTAGGAATGAAGAAGCAGAAGCATCTGGTGGTGAAGGAGTAGTCATGATTGTTATGCATGTTTACCTTTCCATTCACTAGGCATAGTCTGAAGATCATAGAATCACAGAATGGTTCAGGCAGGAAGGGACCTCCAAAGATCATCCAGTCTGACCTCCCTGCAGTCAGCAGGGACATCCCCATCTAGACCAGGATGCCCAGGACCTCATCAAGCCTCACCTTGAATATCTCCAGGAAAGGGGCCTCATATCCCTGGACAACCTGTTCCAGTGTTCCACTACCCTCATAGTGAAGAACTTCTTCCTGATATCCAATACAAATCTGCCCTTCTCAAGCTTGAAGCCAAGATGCCAATGAGGGCTTTCATAGAGATGGCTATCAATTACTGCACTAGAGCAGACCAAACAGATGAGCTTCCCTATCAGATGTGTTGTGCTTCACCAAGCCAGTGGGACTCTGATGACTTCATCATCATTCTCTCAGCCTGCAGGGGAATCTGTCTGCACAATACTAACACGGCCAGAGCAAGCCATCGACATCCATCTGGCCTGGCCTCCTGCACAGGCCTACACTGGGTCTGGCCATACTGCTGTGCTGCACAAACACCACATTTTTTTGTTTGTTTATTATTAGAAGTAATAAAGTCAAGCAAATCCATCATTTTCTGGTCGCTGAGAGATTTGTAGTCAGACACTTGTTTGGCGCAGGCCAAACTATGCTCCTGCCGTTGCCAAAGGTCACGAAAGCACCACCAACTGTTTTCCCCCAAACTCTATAGTTACTCTGTATGTTTATTGAACTTTGGCAATGCTATGATGTGCTCCTCGGCAGCACTGCCAACACCATTAGAAAGGAGCAGTCCTATCAGAAAACACACAGCAAGTTGCTGAGGAAAGGTCCTGGTTGAACGTTAACTCAGATCGACATGCGGGGCGCAGGAACACGTAGAAAGCATAGAGGACAGCGCCTGGTGAATAAACAACACGCAGGAAGGACACACCGTGGCACTCTGGTAAGGCTGGAGTGGATAAGCGTCTCATCAAGAGGAGTCATTGACGTAATTACAAAGGCAGGTGGAGGCACATTGATTTTATCAGGGTTGGTGACCTCTACTGCTATTAAAGTGTACCTAGTTCCTTACTACTGAGGTAATTAGACCTTTTGAAGTCAAATATTAATCTACCAGACCTTTGGGTAAAAAAAAAAAAAAAAAAATAGAAAAGGATGCTTCTCACAGAATGATAGAATGTTAGAGCTTGGAAGAGACCTCAAAAGATTATCCAGTCCAACCCCCTGGCCAGAGCAGGATCACCTACAGTAGGTCACACAAGAAGGCATCCAGACAGGTTTTGACTGCCTCCAGAGAGGGAGATTCCACAGCCTCTCTGGGCAGCCTGTTCCAGTGTTCTGTCAGCCTCCCAGTGAAAAAGTTTTTCCTTATGTTCATGTGGAACCTCCTATGCTCCAGCTTGCACACATTGCCTGGATAAGAGGAGGCTCAGAGGAGACCTTATTGCTGTCTACAGCTACCTGAAGGGAGGTTGTAGCCAGGTGGGGGTGGTCTCTTCTCCCAGGCAACCACCAACAGAACAAGAGGACACAGTCTCAAGCTGCACCAGGGGAGGTTTAGGCTGGAGGTTAGGAAGAAGTTCTTCACAGAAAGAGAGATTGGTCATTGGAATGTGCTTCCCAGGGAGGTGGTGGAGTCACCATCACTGGAGGTGTTTAGGAAGAGACTGGATGGGGTGCTTGGTGCCATGGTTTAGTTGATTAGATGGTGTTGAGTGATAGGTTGGACTCGATGATCTCAAAGGTCTTTTCCAACCTGGTCTATTCTATTCTATTCTATTCTATTCTATTCTATTCTATTCTATTCTATTCCATTCCATTCCATTCCATTCTATTCTATTCATTGCCCCTTGTCCTGCCATTAGGCATCACTGAGAAGAGCCTGGCTCTGTCCTCCTGACACTTGTCCTTCACGTACTTATAAACATCAATGAGATCACCCCTTATTCCTCTCCAAGTTAAAGAGACCCAGCTCCCTCAGCCTTTCCTCATAAGGGAGATGTTCCACACCCTTCATCAGTTTTGTGGCTCTATATAGAAAAAAAATAAATGTAGAAAACTCTTTCTCATCTGTCAGACCTTGGAGGGAAATTGTCCACCCTAAAGAATAAGCAGATCTGGGACATGTATCTTTCTGCAGCCTGACTTGTGATGTCAGCATCTCAATTTGGTTTCAGAGTGGCTACTTGTATATTAGAATCTGTTTTAATCCAGAGAAGCAAACACTATTTAGTGCCTTAAGGTTTTATGATTGATCTAAAGATAGCAGCATCTTTAAATCAAATTCACCTCTCACATAGACATCAAGCACTGCATCTAAGGGCAGAGAGGGTCCATGTTGAGGGAGGATGTGACGCTGAACTTATCTAGAAGGAATTAATGGGCTTAAGTACTTAAGGCTTTTGTTTACTCCTAACATTAAACCAAAGCAGAAAAAAAGGTGTGGCTGTTAAAATCACACAGCGAAGGAGGGGGTGGAAGGCCCAGGGAGGTGGTGGAGTCACCATCCCTGGAGGTGTTCAAGAGGGGATTGGATGTGGCACTCGGTGCCATGGTTTAGTAGTCATGAGGACTTGGGTGACAGGCTGGACTTGATGATCTTTGAGGTCTTTTCCAGCCTTATCAATTCTATGATTCTAAGGCATCTTTGAAGATCATATAGTCCAACCCCCAAATCACACAGGAACATGTACAGGTAGGTTTGGAATCATTCCAGAGGCACAGACTTCACAACCTCTCTAGACAGCCTGGTCCAGCTCTCAGTCACCCTCTAAGTGAAGATTTTCCCTTATATTTACCTGGAAAGTCCTGGGCACACTGCCCCTTGTCATGTCCCGGGGCACCACAGAGAAGAGTCTGGCTTTATTCTCCTGACACTTGCTCTTTAAATATTTATAAGCACTAATGAGATCCCCTCTCAGTTTCCTCCAGAACACTATTTTCATTTCCCTGAAATAAGTGAACTAGGGAAATTTTTTTTCATATCAAGATCTAAACTTAAATCATTTAAGAATATTTGCAGTGATTCAGGGACAAAGATCCAAGTTTCAGTTGCAAAATCAGAACTGTCCAGCAGGACAGATCCAGTCATGGAGGAGGTGCACTACCCAAAATCTGTAAAAATACGTAACCTAAAGCACATGCCATGTTTTGGTGTATTGCTAGTATGGAGCCAACTTTTCTCTGATTGGTTATGAAACTCCCAAACCATTCTGAGTGCAGGCTCAAGGAGAAGGACTTGGCAGTGTCTGTGGATAAAAAACTCAACATGAGCCAGCAATGTGCACCGGCAGCCCCGAAGACAACCATGTCCTGGGCTGAATCAAAAGAAGTGTGACCAGCAGGATGAGAGAGGTGATTCTGTCTGGTCTGCACTTGCAAGACCTGACCTGGAGTGCTGTGTCCAGTTCTGTGCCTGCAACACAAGAAGGACCCGGACCTGATGGAGCAAGTCCAGAGGAGGTCACAAAGATGATCGGAGTATTGGAACACCTCCCTTATGGGGACAGGCTGTGAATGTTGGGGCTGTTCAGCCTGGAGAAGAGAAGGCTCCAGGGACACCTTCTAGCAGTCTTCCAGTACCTGAAGGGGGCCTACAAGAAAGCTGGGGAGGGACTTTTGACAAGGGCTTGTACTCATAGGATGAGTGGCAATGGTTTTGAGCTGGAAGAGGGTCAATTTAGACCAGATATTAGGAAGAAATTCTTTATAGTGAAAGTGGTGAGATACTGGAACAGGCTGCCCAGGGAGGTCATGGATGCCCCCTGCCTGGATGTTCAAGTCCAGACTGGATGGGGCCTTGAGCAGCCTGGTGTAGTGGAAGGTATCCCTGCCCATGGTGCAGGGTTTGAAACTACATGATGTTTAAGGTCCCTTCCAACCCAAACCACTTGAGGATTCTATGATTCTATGATCTGTCCATGATTTTTTAAAGCCTCCCTCTCAGGCTGCTTATGAGGTGTTCCTGCAGCAGGAGCTGGAATAGATATCATATCATAGTGAAATCTGCTCGTTGACACTGTAGTCAAAGACACTGACCTTGCCTCTAGCCCATATAAAGGTCAATGGCACACTGAAAAATGGGATGTTCCAACAGTTGGAAAGGTATCAATTCCATACTACCACCATAAATAATGCTTCATTTTCCTCCAGTGATCATAACAGCATCATGCAGCAGGATTTTACCAGCCATGATGGAAGGCAAAAGCTATAAAGTTGCTGCCAAGCAAGTTCATAAATACACATGAGCACATTTCAGGAAAGGAAAAGCTAGTTTAAGAGACTGCAAAGGATCCAACCAGCCCTTGGTTTCTGAGAGTTTCAGCAAAAGTTTTTGGTGGTAAATGGGCCAGCAGGAATGCCCTCTGAGGAGCAGCTGAGGACTTGGAGTTTGTCTAGTTTGGAGAGATGGAGGTTGTGGGCTGACCACTGCTCTCTACATCTTTCTGAGGAGGAGAAGTGGAGAGGGAAGTGATAACCTCCTCGCCCTGGTACCCAGTGCAGGACATGTGGGAATGACTCAAAGCTGCACCACAGGAGGTTTAGGCTGGCTTTTCTTTTCCAAGAGTGTGGTCAAACACTGGAACAGGCTTCCTAGAGGTGTGGGCAATGTTCCATGCCTCTCAGTGTTAAAGAGGCATTTTGACAACGTCCTTAATACCAGGTTTTAACTTCTTGTCATCCCTGAAGTGGTCAGGCAGTTGGAATGAATGTTCATTGTAGGCCCTTTACAACTGAAAAATATTATTCAATTCCCACTGGGTTCTACTGTGCAGCTTTATATACCTAAATAAGCTAAGTCCACAGGCAGCATTGGACCGCTTCCATTTCAGTGTCCAAGGAACTAACTACTCACTGGCACTGGCACACACTCACTCTGCTCCTTTGGCACCTCTCACTGTAGCCCAATGCTGGAAAGACCAAGGGAGGCACAATGCTGTAGAGGTTAGTTCATGATAAGGCTTTGTGTCAATGAAAGAGAAGTTCCACTATTGTCTTCACTGAGTTCAGCCTCTTCAGCAGTCTTAGAACACTCCTGTTTGCTAAACTAAAACTCAAAGGACAGAAGAATAGGTTACAGGGATTTGAATCAGATTTGCATTTTAAGGGAGTTTCATCCATGAACAACTCACAATCTGCTTGTGCTAAATGTTTTTCCCAGTTTTTCAAAGATCCACCCCCCATGGCTTTAAAAGTGGTCTTCAGCAAACCGTTGTAGCATTCAATCTTCCCTGCAGCTGATGCATAGTAGGGAATGTGGAATATCCACTCAATGCCGTGCTCTTTGGCCCAGTTCTTTACAAGGTTGTTCTTGAAATGAGTTCCGTTGTCTGACTCAGTCCTCTCTGGAGTTCCGTGTCTCTACAGGATCTGTCTCTCCAGACTGAGAATGGTGTTGCATGCAGTTGCATGTGGAACTGGATAAGTTTCCAACCATCCAGTGTTTGCCTCTACCACAGTAAGCACATATTGCTTACCAGAATGAGAACATGGTAGAGTGATGTAGTCAATCTGCCAAGCTTCACCATACCTGTACTTGGACCATCTGTCACCATACCATAAGGGCTTAATTCGCTTTGCCTGCTTAATAGCAGCACAAATGTCACAGTCATGGATGACTTGTGTGATAGCATCCATGGAAATGTCTATGGATCTGTCAAGAGCCCACTGGTATGTTGCATCTTTACCTTGATGTCCTGATGAATCGTGAGCCCACCGAGCTAAGAATATCTCACCTCGGTGTTTCCAGTCGAGATCAAGATCAGAGTCCGTGTCTACGGACTGGCTGGCTCAGCATTCTGATTCCCTTCAGGAGAACTGTTTGGCAACATCATCAGTGTGGGAGATGATTAAATGAAGAGAGTAGAAATCAAAGAAGTGCTGTCTTTCAGATTAGAGCAGAACACTAAGGGAAGAAGGTGACCCTTTATGTATATATGTATTTATCCCTGGGTGTCTTTTTCTCCTTGGTAAATTGAAAACTAAATCCAGTTTCACCCTGTTTGATGTGAGACCTCCTCAGACTCCCACCTGTGTGAAATGAACAAGTGGACAAGGGGCAACAGGCGCAAACTAGAAGCCAGGAACCTAGTTCTCCTAAACGTAAGGAGAAACTTTTTTGTAGTGAGGGTGCTGGAGCTCTGGAGCAGGCTGGTCAGAGAACTTATGGAGGCTCCTTCTCAGGAGAGATTCCAAACTTGCCTGGACATCGTGATGCTGGGCAACCTGCTGTGGGTGTCCCTGGTTTAGCAGCGAAATCGGACTGGATGATCTCCAGAGGTCCTTTCCAATCCCCACCATGCTTGGATGCTGGGATTCTGTGAATTCATACATTTGAACTGGAATGAAAAGGATGAAAATTGCTGGTTCTTTCCCCACTTCTGTGGGAAACAATGCAGTAAAAAAGTAAATATTTTCCTATGGGATTTTTGTAATTTTGGAGCATACTTAGGTAAAAGAAGTTATCTCCTAACATGAGAGCAAAAAAAGCATCTTCCAGGGCATAAAGGTAAAGCAAAGGGAGATTTGATATAAGAGGGTGCTAGAGCCCTGGAGCAAGCTGGCCAGAGAGGTTATGGAGTCTCTTTCTTTGGAAAGATTCCAAACCTACCTGGACATTGTGACCCTGCTGTGGGTGACTTTGCTCTAGTAGGGTGCTTGGAGCAGATGATGCCCAGAGGACCCTTCCAATCCTTACCATGCCAAGATTCTGTGGAAGCCAAGGCCAGGTGTTTTTGAAGAGGTTCAGTGAAGTTATGTTAATTTTGCTAAGCCCCATCAAAAAGCTTCTCACATAGGCTCCTGCTGCACAGCACTGTTTGCATCGCTGCCTTGCAGGGCAGATATGATGCCTCACTGACACAGCAGGACACTACAGGATCATCTCAAGACATTCCTCTCTGCTCCGTGCTATATAAGGCGCTGCCTTGCCAAGCTCTGAAAGGTACAGTATGGCTGACCTGCTGGGTTTGCTCACCAAACCACAAGGGCACTAGTTTGAAAACCAACTACTAATATTCAAAATGAAGTAAGGGCTGGTCCAGCCTCTTCTCTGTTTATAAAGGAATGAGAATTTTTTTATTATTTTTTTTGCTTAGCCACAAATATCTCTAAATAGTTTTTGTTTAGTTCTCAAAATATTCCTGCAGGAACCTCCCCCTGGGAGTTTAGGAAATAAATAGCTTATCCTGGACAGACTATTTATTTCCAGGATGTTTACTCATGCAATCCATGTGATTGTAAAGTGCCTCCATTTCTCAAGCTCTCTTTCAGTTCCTTAGGGGCACATAATTTAAACCTAGCAACCTTCCCCATATACTGACAGACAGTTATTCCTAAATATTGAACTGGTAGCTCCAGTTCTCTATTCATGGTGCAATTATTAATGCAGCAAGAAAGAGTGGTTTATGATTAGGTTTGCAATGCCCAGACTCCCTGGAACCACAGATTCAGACCCTGGTGAGATCAGTGCTTCACCCTTCTGCCTGGGCTAGATTCACAGATTACATTGTGTTGGAAAGGACCTTCAAAGGTCATGTTGTCCAACTCCCCTGCAGTCATTAGGGACACCTCCAACTAGATCAGGCTAGCCAGGACCACATCAAGTCTGACCTTGAATGTCTTAAGGGAAGGGGCCTCAACCACATCCCTGGGCAACCTGTTCCAGTATTTCACCACCCCCACTGTGAAGAATTTCTTCCTAATATCCAAGTTAAATCTACCCTGCTCCCATTTCAGACTATTGCCCCTTTTCCTATCACTACAACCCCTTCTAAACAGTTCCTTCTCAGCCTTCCTGTAGGCCTCCTTCAGGTATTGAAATGTACATAAGATCTCCCTGAACCTCTCTCTTCTCCATGCTGAACTCTCACAGACTTTCTTCGTAGGAGAGGTGCTCCAGACCTCTGATCATCTTTGTAGCCTCCTCTGCACCTGCTCCAGCAGGTCCATGTTCTCCCTGTGTTTTAGCCCTCAGGGCTGGACACAGCATTCCAGGTGAGCTCTCACCAGAGCAGAGCAGAGTGGCAGAATCACCTCTGGACCTGCTGGCCATTAGCATTCTGGGCTGCAAATGCACATTGTTGGCTTGTGTCCAGCTTCTCATCTGCCAGAAACCCCAAGTCGTTTACTGCAGGGCTGCTCTCTACAACCTCAGCTCACCCACATGAAGCTCTGAAATCCAGCCTGTCCCACCAGCTTAGACTTTGAAGTTCCACATGCATGGATTGCCAGAAGGGACTACCCCAGGCTCCCTCATGCCTGTGACCGCAGCTGCTCACTGCAACCCATCACAGAGCTGACTTCCAGTTCAGCAGGGCTGCTGCAGTCTAGCTTCTTTTCTCTGCCAGCAAAAATTACAGTCCTGCACCTGGACCATACCACTTTGGGCCAGTGCAGTTCTCATCTAAGTGTTCGTATTTTGAAACCAGTTCCTTCAAGGGAAACTGCTGCCAGTTCCACAGCTGCTAGCTGCAGACACCATGGAATTCAGACTGCAGTAAAATAATCTTTGGGTTATTCTCACTACCTATGCTCCTAAAAAAACCAAGACTTTTTCATAGCAGATGTTACATTGGTTTTCTAGTTTAGTTTTTGGACAAGAGAAGCAGTGAGAAAATTAGATCTGGATGAGAACAGATGCACTCCATTCATCAACATTCATCCAGCCTGTGACAGATCCTCAGTGTGCCATAAGGAGCCACGTGAAGCCAGTAAACCACTAGGTCTGTTCTTGTCATTGAAACGGGCAGCAAGCAACAGAGATTCATGTTCTGTTCTGAGCCAGAGCAGCACTGACTCTGCTCAGCGCTGTGAGTTCCCAGCTCAGTCTCTGTTCAGAGCCAGCATTTGCTGCAGTTCAGGGCAGGATTGTACAGACAGTGGCTGCTGCTAGCAGTGGCAGAGCTGATGGAGAGAGCTAGCACCAAGGGTTTGGTGCAGACCAAGGGCACTGCTACATTTCACGTGTCACCTTAGGGTGCAGGAAGTAAAAGGCTGCAGCTGCAGGGAGGAGGAGACAGGAGAGGTGACCCTAAACTCTCCAAAAGAGGGATTCCATCCCATGGAGGTCATCTTCAGGAGAAAGCTGAGGGATCACAAGGGTCAAGTTTTCTTCAGTAGTTAGTATCCCAAGAGGAATATATCTGTTCTGTCTTCAAAACTGATCCATGAGCTCCTGAATCCTGTTCCAGAATCCAGGTCTTGGATCTGGTTCCCATCTGCTAAGTCCAGTCTGGACTTTCCCCCATGCTTGCCCACAGCATCGGTGGTGATAGTGCCATAATTGCCATCAGGGGTTTGGTTAGCTAGTGGGTTTGTATCTATTTCATTTTATTGTTCTCATTTCCACCCCAACTGGTTTAGTTTCTTTCCTACCCCATCAGTCTCTTTCCCTTATCCCCTTCCTCTTCCCCTTGAGAAGGCAAAGGACTTAATAGAGAGCATCTGTCACTCATTTAGTGCCTGGCCCAGCCCGGACCCTTAGCAATTCAATAGCGATAAACACATCACATAGACAGGCTGGGCAGCCCATTTTCCTAAAATTAGTGCATCCTAGATTTCTGTTCAGTAGTTTATTACTCTAGCTTCACTATTGAAACTCATAAAAAATGCTAAATGTATGATTCAGAGAGTCTCTGTGGCACAGCCTGTTGGAAGGGCTATAAGAAGTGAAGTAGTAGCAGCTGAAGCCAGATTACCTGGGAAGACGACGACGCTACGAGATAGCGGCAGGTCTGGTAAGACTCTTCTCTTTTGTCAATTACATACCCCACAGTAGACTCTGACAATCCTAAATGGATTACCTTTCTCTGTTGTTTTTAGATTTCTCTCCCCCTGTATCTGTAGTGGTGTAACTCAAAGAATTGAACAGAAAAAGTTGTACTGCTTCTATTTTGCTGTTTCTATTGTCTAGAGAAGGGCAGCAAAGCTGGTGAAGGGTCTGGAGAAGAGGTGTGGTGAGGAACAGCTGAGGGAACTGGGGTTGTTTAGTCTGCAGAAGAGAAGGCTGAGGAGAAGGCTCCAAGTCCCCGAAAGGAGGTTGAAGCGAGGTGAGGATTGGTCTCTTATCCCTAGTATCAGGTGATAGAATGAGAGGAAATGGCCTGAAATTAGGCCAGGGAAGTTTAGGTTAGAAACCAAGAAAAATGTATTTCCTGAAAGAGTGGTCAGGCATTGGAACAGATTCCCCAGGGACATGGTGAAGTCACCATCCCTGGAGGTGTTCAAAAAATTTGTGGACATGGCACTTTAGGACATGGTCTAATGGCCATGGTGGTGTTGGTTTGATGGTTGGACTCCATAATCTTGGAGGTCTTTTCCAACCTAAATAATTTTATGATTCTCTGATTCCATCTGGAGGAGAAAGAAGTGGGAAGGACAGACCACACCATTTTGTTGTTTTCCTCTGCAGCTTTGGCTGGAAAATTCTTTGGAAGCTAACTTTACTTGACCATTTAAATTTTTAGGAGTAAGAGGAAGGCATCAAAAAGTATAGCTGAGGATAGCTCAGGGAGAGTGTTGCAAATTCTTTATTCCCTCTCTAATCATGTGAGCTTACTGCCAGGAACCTTCTGTGACAACAAATAAGGGAAGTTGGTCTGGCTGAACAGGGTAGGACAAAGGCTGTTAGCTGTGCTGCTTGCAATGTGTCACACAAGCTAGAAAAGTAAGAGGTCTAAGGGGTCTCCAAATAGAAGTGATTGGGGTTTCACTTTTACTCCCTTTTCCTTCTAAGGAAAAGGACAAACCACAAACCACCTTACATTTGCTGAATTGAAAAATCAGCACTCTGCCTCTTGCCTCCTCTTCTTCATAAGCACAAAGAAAGTGGAAGTGAAACTGCTAAACTTGGTGAAAAGCATTGGCAAGGAATGGACAGCTAATACCTCTTACTTCAGCAAACATACCTCCTCTCCTTCTGTGTCCCCCTTCACCTTATTCCTGTTATCCCATCCCATCCTTGACTCCAACCCTTGCCAAGGCTTTTGATGTACAGGGCTTAGAACGTGGGCACTTAAAACATGTTGTCCTCTTGATGAGCAATCAGGTGCATGAAATATGTGAACTGCTGTATGAAAGCAAAGAGTTCAGCAGTTACTGGAAGTACTTAACTGCTCCTCTCATTGGGATATTTATCTTACATCTATCTCAAACTGGATATATTTATCTCAGGCTTCTCCATGTGTACAAAATCAAGTTATTTTTTGTTGAGGGCTGGCAAATGGGGAGGGGAAACACTACTAACAAAATCAACCTTGCCAGTGTTGGAAATTAAAACCAGACTTTCCCAGAACATAGCTGTTGTATGGGATGGGTCAACAGCAAGTAGGCCAAATGTCAGCTAAGTAAGAGGGAATGAGAGGTTTGTGAGACCCCATTTAAGAAAATAAGAGAAGCAAAATTGCAATTGGAGCCTTGATTAACATGGTCTAGTAGGAGGTTTCCAGAGAAGGGCAACAAAGATAGACTAGACTAGAATAGAATAGAATTAACCAGGTTGGAAAAGACCTTCAAGATCATCAAGTCCAACCCATCACCCAACACCATCTAATCAACTAAACCATGGCACCAAGTGCCTCATCCAGTCTCTTCTTAAACAGCTCCAGTAACAGTGACTCCACCACCTCCCTGGGCAGCACATCCCAATGGCCAATCACTCTTTCTGTGAAGAACTTCTTCCTAACATCCAGCCTAAACCTCCCCTGGTGCAGTTTGAGACTGTGTCTTCTTGTTCTGTTGCTAGTTGCCTGGGAGAAGAGACCAAAGACCTGGAGAATAGGTCTTGTGAGGAGCAGCTGAAGGAACTAGAATTGCTTACTTTGGAGAAAAGGAGGCTAAGGGGAGACCTCTGCTCTCTACAGCTCCCTAAAAGGAGGCTGGAGCCAGGTAGGGGTTAGTCTCTTCTGCCTAGCAACAAATGATAGGGTGCACCACATAGGGCAAGAGGAAATTGCCCTCAGGTTGAACCAGGGGAGGTTTAGGTTGGATATTAGGAGAACCTTCTTCACTGAAAGGGTCATCAAATACTGGTATAAGCTCCCCAGATGCAGAGATGTGGGGAGGGATTTAGTTTAGCACCAGACTCGGTAGAGTTAGAGAATGGTTGGACTGGATCTTAAAGGTCTTTTCCTACTGAAACGATTCTATGGTTCTGTGGCAGGGGACCTGGAACTAGATGATCTTTACCCTTGAAGAGCATCCAGTGCCAGGCTGGATGGGGCCTTGGACAACCTGATCTAGTAGGAAGTATCCCTGCACATGGCAGGAGGGTTGGAACTAGATGATTTTTAAGGTCCCTTTCAATCCAAAGCATTATATGACTTTGTAACAAATATCAAGGAAAGACAGGATGCAGATGTGAAAACAGGAAAACCTTGAGTGTGGTTTTGCAGCTGCTGGACACCTTCCATGGCATCTCTTGCTATGTGAACAATGACACAAATGTGGGTTTGTTTTTTTTCTTATTTTTTTAAGGCAATAAACCTGAATTCAAGATGTCAGAAGAAGAATACTCTTTTCTGAATGTTAAAAGATCTCAGAAAAAAAGAATGGTGAAACACAGCACTCCAGTGGACTCAGCACTTTCCAAAACAATGCTCTCTTTCACAGATCTGACAAACCAGTCAGTCAAGGACCAAGATGTCACTAGGACACCTTATGGATCACCAGTGCCAAAATCAAATCTAAGTAGATCATTAGCTCAAGTATCATTTGCACGTGTTGAAGTACACTTCCCTCCTAAGTCCTCGGACAGGATTTCAACGGTGTTTGACTCACAAGAAGTAAACAAAGAGACAAGCCAAAGCTCTCACGTTGTGTTTTCTAGAAGGAGGCTTTCCACAGTGCTGGCCTCTGATGAATCAAATGAAGAGCCAAGAGATAAGGTTGTCCCAGATGTGGAAACACAAGCTTCCACCACAGCAACTGAGGAGGATGCAGCAGCTCCCAAGAGTGGACCTTCATGGCTTCCTACTGGAATACCAGGGATAAAAGATATCCCAATAGGAAAAACCAGAAAGAAGAAAATTGATAAAGCTCTTGTGGTAAAGACTTTCCCTTACTTATAAAATCACTTAGCTTTACCATTTGGGGGTTGGTCTCCTCTCCCAGGCAACCAGCACTAGAACAAGAGTACACAGTCTCAAGCTGTGCCAGGGGAGGTTTAGGCTGGATGTTAGGAAGTTCTTCATAGAAAAACTGATTGGCCATTGGAATGTGCTGCCCATGGAGGTGGTGGAGTCACCATCACTGGAGGTGTTTAGGAAGAGACTGCATGAGGTGCTCGGTGCCATGGTTTAGTTGATTAGATGGTGTTGGATGATAGGTTGGACTCGATGATCTCAAAGGTCTCTTCCAACCTGGTCTGGTCTATTCTATTCTATTTCTATTCTTATTCTATTCTTATTCTATTCTATTCTATTCTATTCTATTTCCTGCCAGTACTGAATATACAGAGATCTTTCTTGTAATGTGACAATGATTTAGCGAAGGAACATCTCCACAACTTCACCAGTGAGCATGTGTGATTTGGGTCATAACCTGCATGATCGGGGTCATAACCAGCTAGATTTTGTGGTTTATTTCTTAACCACAGAATGGATGGGATGCAGTCTCTCAAACTAGTGCTTGCTTCAGCTTGTGACCTTGCATGTCTAGTTGTGTACCCTAATGTAAAAGTATGTTCTTCAAGATAGCTTTCTTTAGGGGAATCCTAAGAAAGGGAATATATTAAGTTTTCAAGTTTCCTAATGCTGGTGAGTTAATTACAACTGGAGAAAAAAATAGTCTGCTTCTTTCCTTGTCTAACCTAAATTGTAGTGTTTTATGTAAAGAATGCCAGTCTGGGCTCTTGCATGTAGTCCATTGGTTAGTGCAGGGTTTTTTTGGGGGGGCAATTCAGATGAACAGATCTTATGCAGTTATATATTTTTCTCTTCTGTGAGGCAAGCTAACTCAGTGTCCTATAACTTTGATGACTGATCCTGCATAAAGCCTACAGAAAGACTAGGGAGGCAGTGGAGTTAGACACTGAAGACTTTCATGTCAATAAGAAGTCATCAAATTCTGTTCTGGTTTTTGTTTTTCCACTGTACCAAGTTGTTCATGGCCATGTTAGGAACTCAGGAAAACTTGCCCACTCTGAGAGTAAAGGATTCTCAGCTTAGTGGAGGGTATCTGCCATGCCTGCTCTCCTCTGAGGGATTCCTTGCCCATAGGATACCATCCAATATCCAATGTCAGTCTTCTGCCAAAATTCAGACCAGCTGTAGCACCCCTAAGTGCCTTCATCTACTCAAGTTGGCCCCCTGATGATGCTAAGCCAAGTAGAAATGTCATTAAAGGCCTTTCCCAAGCCTACTGGAATCTCATGTTTAAGGTCTTCTGTGTTGTGGTATACACACATACTGTGAGAAGAACAGGTTTTGAGAGAGGCACTAGCAGTATATAGCTTCAAAGTTGTCCAAGGGCAGGTTGGACAGGGCCTTGAGCAAGCTGGTCTAGTGGAAGGTGCTCCTGCCTGTGGCAGGGGGGTTGGAACTAGATGATCTTTAAGATCCCTTCCAACCCAAACTGTTCTATGAATCTAATGAAAACAAATGGGAAACTTAGCCAAAGTCCAGTTAGGTTCATAGTGCCTTAATGTAGATTGTTTGCTTTTTAAAGCAGGTGGCATCTGAATGAATTGGGTTGAATAAAAAATATTTTCTTTTCTATAACAGAGAAAGAAGCAAAGAGAATGGCTGCTTCGCCAGCTTACAAACATTGAAGAAGCAACTGAACATGAACTGACAATTGAAGAAGCTTGAGTGAACTACCTACAGAATCATTGCTATCACATCCCTCTTGTGAGAATACCTGGTTCCAATAAAGCACACACTTGTCTACCATAACTCTTAGACTACTTCTTTCCTCTAGAAATGTTCCCCTTTTTTGTTATTTATTTGGTTTATGATTCTTTTGCTTCTTAAATGTAAGAGGAGCCAGCTAGAAATGAAGTGGTGCCTCAGCATGAAAGCCAATGTTAGTTTATAATGGCTGAAGACCTGGAATAAAAAAGGGAGAGAACTTTGTGTGAGAATCATTCTTCATCCTGCCAAAGCTCCTCCTGATCGTGGTCTTTTGTGTAGCATTCAAATCTTCTGGGGCTGCTGATGTTCCTTAAGTAACAAAGTCCCAGTGGCCACATAGTGCATAATCCCGGTTAGCCAAAGGAGAATCTCCTGATCTAAAGAGTAATCAAAGCTGATGCAATCGGGAATGTTTTTGCTGCTAGCTAGAGAGATGAGGAAATAGTGAGAGGCACCAAGGAGGGAGGCCACCCTCCAGAGATTACTAATTAATGACAGTTTGTTTTGAAGTTTTGGGTTAAAAATGAATTTGTCCCAGCTTTGGGTTGGAAGTGCACCTCAGTGTTGGAGATCCTTAGTGCTCAACTCTGTGCTTTGAGAGGGTACCGATTTTCTGTTGTGCTCTGGAATTGCTGCATGGGTGGGGGAAGGAGGGTGGCTTTCCTGACAGCTCTACTGAAAAATGGCAATTTACAGAGTCACAGAATGGTAGAGGTTGGAAGGGACCTCTGAAGATGAGTCCAACCCCACTGCCAGAGAAGGACCATGCTTAGGACACACAGGAACATATCCAGGCGGGCTCCCTATGGAGCCTATAGAGCCGTATGAAGCCACCCTCAAAGTAAACACGTTCCTTCTCATGTTTAGATGGAACTTCCTATGTTCAAGTTTATTATGCCTTCTTGTCCTGTCATTGGAGATCACTGAGAAGAGCCTGGCCCCATCTTGCTGACACCCACCCCCTAGATATTTGTAAGCATTAATAAGATCCCCCCTCAGCCCCCTCTTCTCCAAAGCTAAACAGCCCCAGCTCTCTCAATGTTTCCTTGTATGAGAGATGTTCTGGTCCCCTCATCATCTTAGAATACAATACTCCAGGTGAGGCCTCACCAGCACAGAACAGAGGGGGAAGAGAACCTCCCTTAGTTTAGTTCCTGGCAGCTTTTCCTGAAGCATCAGTCAAAAAGTGACGCAAAGAGCATAAGTTAGTTCCTACTGCTGTCTGTAGATGAAATTGTAAGCAGAGTTTAACGTGTTGAAGTGACCTCTGAGATGTGAGCAACAGGGATCCAGAATGGATTGTCCATCTGCACACATATCCCTGCACTTGTGTCATCCTACCACACATGCTTTGCTGGCTATACTGGTTTTGCAGCCTGTTCCTGGCTGGCACTACCTGATGACCCCAAAGGGGAGAGCTCCTATTCAAAAGAAACTGCAAATTAAGGATGGAGGGAAGAGAAGCTTTTGAATTTCCTTCTCACACTCTGGAACTTGTAATATTTCATGTCCAAGGTGGTTGAGAAGCAGAAGGAAGGCCCAAGCCAACACTGTGAGACAGGCTAACCAACAGCAGCTGTGATGTGCTAAAAAATACAAGAATTATAGTGTTACAACCTCACTCAGCATTTAAAAGACATTAGTATGTTTTTGTTCATGATTCCTGAAGTGGAACTCTACAGAGTTTCTCAGGAGAACAGTCTTGTCCTAAGACCTGGCCTTCTGTGGTATAGAGGAAGTGGGGTGATGCTGCCCCTCAGGTCACCATCCAAGATATGATCACTTGATTTGATGTTTAGTTAATGTTCTGGTATTTGTTTGTATGTGTTACCCAGGCTGCTTCCCTGGCCTCCACAGGCTCCTCTGGCAACCAGGGAGCTCCTGGCTGATGTACATCCCAAGCTGCTTCTGAGATAAAATAGGCATGGTTGCAGATGTCCTGCTATTCCCCTTGAGCTTGCAGGCATTTCATCAGCATTGATGATTTGTGCCAGCGGCCAAGCTAAGATCAGGCAAGTGCAATGCTAGTGTAAAACCCTCCTCTACCCCTGGGACAAGCACAGATTAGTCTGGCCACATGACCCAATGCTTAATCCAAATGACCCAGATCTGTCTCTTGTTTATTTGTACCTTCCCAGATAGCCAGTTCTACTTGTTTCTTTTTTCTTCAGGATTCTTCTCATCCTGGTCTCTGAAAGTCTTGATGTTGCTTCTAACTTTCTCTGTCCCATTCATCTCTTGAAGTCACTCTTGGCTCCTGCCTGAGCCCATCCAATTCTTTGGTCTTCAAATGTCTTTACCTAATGCCTTTTCCAACCTGGCCTCTAGTGGCTTCCCTCCTTCCAAGACACACGAGTCTTCTGTCTTCCATGCCTGCTCTTCTCTGATGGATTCCTTTCCCATCTGATATCCTCCAGTACCCAATGTCAGTCTTCTGCCAAAACTGAGACTCAGCTGTCACTCCCCTAAATGCCTTTGTCTACTTAAGTTGACCCCCTACATCATGCTAAGCCAAGTGGAAAGGTCATTAAAGGCCTATTGGGCCAAGTTCCAACCCTTAGCAGGCCAGGGATGTAGTTGCTGGGAAAGTCCTTCTCAGGCTCTGCTTTGGACCACATCAAATGCAAGAGGAATCCTGGGAATATGGCTACTTAACAGCTACAAAGTCTTTGGGTTTGTGCCAAGGGCAGCACAAAACCCTTCTAAGATTCAGAACACAGTAAATGCTGGGAAAGTTTTCCAGGGAACAAGGCTGCCACCCAGTAGAACTGAACTGCAACTAGTTGCCTAGAGTGGAGACAGAATTTACTTTGACCAAGTCCTTGCAAATCCTCAATCTGTATCAGGCACACAGATATGGAATACCAAGGGCTTCCAGGATTCTGGAAACAACTTCTATTTCCCCTGTGTATAATATCTGTCTCACAGTAATTGAGATCCTCATGAATTTCCAGAAAACACAAGACTGCTCTGATAGCCTTTCATGAGAAAATATTAATAGAATTCACAGGTACTTCGGGGGGGGGGTGTTCTGAAACATGTCTGATGCTCTACATCAACGGTATTATCATTAGTTACAGGTGAGAACACCAAGGGAGCAGACCTAGAGAGTATCAAACTACACATTGCCCCCTCATGAATGATGTTCCCAAAGAAAGGTTTGTCCCAAATTTTCCAGTGCCAGGGGAATATGAATATGTTAGGGAATATGAAACTACACCTCTCAAACTGCACATACAGAACCATGCTGCCATTACAGCACTTCATAGGTAAGTGCACCCACCAGGACAAAGTGAAGACAAACCTGGTACTTCCTCTGTTTACTGTCTTTACACTTTCATTTATTTTTCCAGCAGACTCCCAAGTCTTGGGAAAGTTTTCCAGGGACAAGGGCTGCCACCCTGCCTTAGCCCATCCAGTTCCTTGGTCGACAAATGTATTTATCTAGAGTCCTCTCCAATCTAGCCTCCAGTGACTTCTCTCCCTATAAGATACAGAAGTCTTCTTCTTCCATGCTTGCTTTCCTCTGATGGACTCCTTACTCATAGGATACCCTCCAATACCCAATGTCAGTCTTCTGCCAAAACTCAGACCAGATGTCTTCTAAGTGCCTTCATCTACTCAAGTTGGCCCCCTGATGATGCCAGGCCAAGTGGAAAGGTAATTAAAGGCCTTTCCCAAGCCTACTGGAATCTCATGTTTAAGGTTAATGATGCAGCCAGTCTTCTGTTGTGGTATACACACATACTGTGAGAAGAACAGGCTTTGAGAGAGGCACTAGCAGTGTATAGCTTCAAAGCTGTTTAATATCCATCCCTCAAGGTCAGGTTGGACAGGGCCTTGAGCAGGCTGGTGTAGTGGAAGGTGTTCCTGCCCATGGCAGGGAGGTTGGAACTAGATGATCTTTAAGATCCCTTCCAACCTAAACCATTCTGTGATTCTACAATTTTGCAGAGGCAACAATGGCAAATTACCATTTGGGTAGCAACTCTCTTCATGTGGAAAGTTCTTTATGCATATTTATATTGCAATATCACCACAGTGTTGAAAACCCAACATTTAAGGGAGCCACAGAGTCCAACACCTCTGAAAAAACAGCTATTAGTGCCTTTAAGTATGGATTGCATGTACTGAGGCCAGTAGGGACAACAGACACCAGATTTTCAGAAGATAGCCCCCAGGGCATCATGTTTTGTAAAATAAAAGGCCCATTTTTCTGCATGGACAAATGTGAATCAGAGCTGCAAGAGGTTCTTGAGCCTTGCTCTGGTTTCTGGCTTTCAAATGCAGCCCTGAATCTGTAAGTTCAGAGAAGTCTTCCCACAGCAGGTGCTCTTTTAGGGCAGTATTTTTCCTTTAGGAGCTAAGCGATGACCTTGACCCAGGGAACTGTTTTCGATACACTTGTCTCTGAACGGATGTTGCACAACCTACCTGCTGATGGTGACTAAGCATGATGTTGGATGGAGAAGAACAAAAACACTACCAAGAACAGAGCGAAGAGACAGGAATGTCTTCACCCTGGATTTATGAGCTCGGCCTCGTTCCCACTGAAGCAATGGTAAGAGGACTGTTGACAGAGCCGAGAGTGCTCTGCCCAGCTGCAGTGCTTCTGCAGGAGGCCAGATTGAAGAGAAAAATGTTTAGCACACATATTTTACATACTTCATATGTAAATAACACAGAAATGGTAACCAAGTCACTTCTTCGCCCATCACAGCTGAAGAATTTTAGGCTAACTAGGACAAGTGGGAAATGGGAATCAAAAACAGGTTTCTTTATTTTTTTTTCCTAAATCACACATTCCTGCTAAGGGACAGAGCCCTGAGTAGTAATTGGCACAGCATTTTCACTGACCTGTGCTCTAGTGTGGTTTGTTCTCTGAGACATACGGGCAGCAGTCTCCTGTAGCTCCATCGGTTGTTGCAGTCCACAGTGTCTATGAAAGCTGCTTGCTCCTCAGCCCTTATGAGTTACTAGAAAGAAAAAAATTAATTAAGATACTGAATTTTGGGCCAAGTTTAACAGCACCCAGAAGAGCTGGACCAGCTGAAGCTATTGGGTAAGATTTTCAAATGTTATTAAAAACTAGACCTAGGCACAGATCTCCTAGTGGCAGATCTCCCCACCCTGAAACCCTCAGCTCTGCTGCTCAATCTTTGTTCTGCTCCAGAGGTACATGATGTCCCTGTACAATGAAATTGTGTTAGTGCAGTCAGTCCCAAGGGCATGGAAACCCTCAGATTCACAGATTGCATTAGGTTGGAAGGGACCCTCAAAGGTCATCTTGTCCAACCTCCCCTGCAGTCAGCAGAGATACCTCTGACTAGATTAGGCTTCCCTGGGCCCCATCGAGTCTCATCTTGAATGTATCCAGGGGTGGGGCCTCAGACACATCCCTGAGCCGCCTATTCTAAGTATTTCACCATTCTCATAGTGAAGAATTTTTCCTTATGCCCAACCTAAATCTATCCTACTCTAGCTTCAAACCATTGCCCCTCACCCTGTCACTACAAGCCCATCTAAGCAGTCATTCCTCAGCCTTTCTGTAGGACCCCTTCAGGTATTGAAATGCAACTCTAAGGTCTCCCCAGAGCCTTCTCTTCTCCAGGCTGAGCAGCAACAATTGTCTCTTTGTAGAAGTGCTCCATCCCTGTGATCATCTTTGTGGCCTCCTCTGCACCCGCTCTAGCAGGTCCATGTCTCTTTTCTGGTGGGGGCCCCAGAGCTGGACACAGTACTCCAGGTGAGGTCTTCCCAGGGCAGAAGGACATATCGGGATCTGCTGGCCACATTTCTTCTGATGCAGCCCAGGATGCCATTAGCATTCTGGGCTGCAAGTGTACATTGTTGGCTTGTGTCCAGTTTTTTGTCTGCTAGTATTCTTAAGTCCTTTTCTGCAATCTCATCATTCTCCAGCTGGGAGTCATATTGAGGGTTGCCCCAACCCAGGTGCAGGACCATGCACTTTGCCATATTGAACCTCATGATGTTCTCCTCAGCCCAGCCTGTTCAGGTCCCTCTGGATGGCGGTCTCATGAACTGCACCACTCAGTATGGTATCATCTGCAGACTTGCTCAGGTTGCACTCAGTCTCGCTGTCTGTATCGCTGATGAAGACACTGAATGGCACTGGTCCCACTATAGACCCCTAGACTTGCCAGCAGCTCCTGGTTGCCAGCCTTCTAGGAGGCTTACACACATGATCTCACAGTACTTTACACCAAGCCTCCTAGGTGGCTTATGCACATGATCTCACAGCATCACAGTACCTTAGAGGTTGGAAGGGACCTCAAGAGATCATGGAGTCCAACCCCCCTGCCAAAGCAGGATCACTTAGGTTAGTCTACACAAGAATGCATCCAGGTGGGTTTTGAAAGTCTCCAGAGGAGACTCCACAATCCCCCTGAGCAGCCTGTTCCAGTGCTCCATCACCCTCACCATAAAGAATTTTTTCCTCATGTTGAGGTGGAATCTTCTATGTTCAAGTTTGAACCTGTTGTTTCTTGTCTTATTAGTGCACACCACTGAAGAGAGCTTGGCCTCCTCCACTTGACATCCACCCCTCAGGTATTTATTGATGAGATGTACTCTCCTTCTTGTCTCCAGACTAAACAGCCCCATGTCTCCCAGTCTCTCTTCATAGGGGAGATACTCAAGTCTCCTAATCATCCTCCTGTCTCTGTTGGATTCTGTCTAACAGTTCTCTGTCTTTCTTGAACTGGGGTGCCCATCTGGACACAGTATTCCAGGTGTGGTCTCACCAGGGCAGAGCAGAGGGCTAGAGGGGTAGAAGAACTTCCCTAGACCTGCTGGGCACACTTTCCTTGATTCATTCCTCCTTCTCCTCCACCCTGAAATGGGAGGTGTGTGCAGGAGATGCATATCAGACATCAATCAGTCAGCCAGGAGGTACATCCATCTGCCAATAGTTTCACCAGCCCAAGGGGTAAAAATCTGGGAAGTGGGAGACTGCATTTTGAGTCCCCTCCTCATCTGACATAAGACCTTGAAACAGAGTGGCCTAGGTCACAAGGCAGTCATCACCATCTCCAGACTTACTGTGGAGTCAGAGCTTTTAATGCTGCCCATCAAAGTCATTCTACTTTGCCTAAGTAGTCACTAAAACAGAAGAGAGAACTTGCATCATAGGTCAGTGACTCATCTGTGTTGGTTTTTTATTTTGGGGGGTGGAGGGGTGTCATGGGTGGGTTGGTTGTGGTTTTCCTGGTTTAATTCATTTTTATTGAAGAAATGTGAAAGAGAAGAGGGGGAAAAACAGCTTTCATTACTTCTAGGGAATGAAAAAAAGAAAGAAGTCATAGTTTTTGTCTTCCTTACTATTGCTGCCATTTTGATCCCTTCCATTGTCTTCCATTCGGTCCTCTTGTCCTTTCCCAGCTCTGCATATCCTCTTCTAACTGCCTTCTGCTTTGAACTCTTCATGTCATTTCATGTTCCTCCTCTGTGGTGACCCTCTTCTACTGCCCTCTTGAATCTTACATCTTGTCCTAAAAAGAAGATGCCAGCAATGAAAGATGGAAGTCAAGTATCTCATGCCTGTAGGATAGAAAAATGAAGATTCTATTCCTAGAATGTGAACAATCCAGCTTTCTAGTATGGAAAGGTGATGTGAACCCAGATACAGGAAAGAAGCAATGGAGCAATGGGCAGCACTGCTGACAAATTTACTGGGAGAAGAACTGGATCCAAAAAAGCACAAGATGCCTAGGTAAAATAGATTTCAAGGCACAATTCTCAGACAAGAGAGCACCAAGCAATTTACTGCATCATACAGCATCCAGTTAAATGCTTGTCAAGAGGATGGGCCCAGACTCTTCTCAGTGGTGCCCAGTGACAGAACAAAGGCCAACAGGCACAAACTACAGCCCAGAAAGTTCCATCTGAACATAAGGCAAATCTTTTCCTGTGAGGGTATTGGAGCCCTGAAGCAGGCTTCCCAGAGAGGTTGTGGAGTCTCCTCCTCTGGAGAGATTCCAAACCCATCAGGACATTGTGACCCTGGGCACCCTGCTGTGGGTGACCCTGCTTTAGCAGGAGAACTGGACTGGGTGATCCCCAGAGTTCCCTTCTAACCCCCGCCATGCTGGGATTCTGTGATTCTGTGAAAGCAAATCAGTGCTGCATGGAGGTATTCATACCAAGGCGATAGATACCGTAGCACTTGTTGCTCCTCTCTAGAGGAAAGAAACAAACAAACCACCACAAACGCCACAAACCTGCACAAGAGATAGCTCAGCAACAGTGACAGCCTTTGCTACCATGGGAGGAAAGCCATTGCAATTAGCTAGAAGGCTTACAGCTGCAATCAAAACCTTTTAATTGCAATACATATGCTAATGTAGATACTTGTTAGAATTGTAAGTGCACTAGAGGGAAGAAAGAAGGGGCAGAACTGGAGTGGTGGAGAAAGAAGTGCTGTTTGACCTCCTGAATATCCCTGGCTACTTGAGAAAAAGTCCGCTGAGACTGGAGGATTGGAAATAATACTACAAAGGCTATGATGCAAGCACGGAAATCAACAGAGTATCCTGACCTTGACTGGTATATTCAGGGTTTTTTGCCCACAGCTGGGTGATGATAAAAGCTGATTAAAGAAAACAAAACACAGAGCAAACCCCAGCAAAATCCAAAAAGAATTTGATAGCTGCTTTTGGAGAAGAGACGCACAGGGCGAGGAAAACCACAACAGCAGACTCGCAACACACCAAATGTCATTCTAGTGTCTAGAATGCAAGATGAGTGGGAGTGAAAGGAAAATAAGACTTGAACTGCTATTTTCAAAAGTGTACTTTTTTTTTACATTTGCTTACTAAGTTTGTTAACTTAAGTTTTTCACTAGATGTATCTTTGAGAAAATTACCCAAATCAGAAGGGTGAAAAAAGCACTACGGATGAAAATGCACAAAATTACATTAAAATGAAGGTGGCATTGGGAAGGTTGTTCAGATGTGTCATATTGACCATGTCACAGCCAATCAGTCACTCAGCATAACAACAACAGCAACAATAGAAATAAAATTGAAGTCTTGCTTTTATAGGTGGAGATATAAGCATTTTGACAACAGCTTCGTTATAGAATCCTAGAATAATAGAACCCTTTTGGTTGGAAAAGACCTTAAAGAGCACTGAATCCAACCATTATCTAACTCTACCCAGTCTATTGTTAATCAGATTCCAAGAGAGAAAAGTTTTTGAGATAGCTAATAATACTTTCCTCTGTCTGCCTTAGTTTTCACAACTGACCCATCATCACCAAGCTGTGGGTCACCAGAAGTTTCAGTCCTGTCCATGTGGCTTTGCTGCAGAAGGTAAAATCACAGTGATTTATTGGATGCAGTCAAATCCTTCTTTGTAAAGAGAGGCACTCTGCTTTCATCTGTAACACAGTGCCTTGACAATCTAATCTTGGCTTTTTGCTTTGTTTCATTATACATTAATTACATTGATTTTTTTATTTTTTGTTAATCCAGTAACTGTGTGATCTCTGTGTTTGATGGCAGAGATTATTTATACAGTAGGTCAGGCAAATACTCGTGTGACATTCAATCTTATCTCCACTGTGATTTTGATATAATAAGAGGTTGTATTAACCCCTTCACCTCTCTGTTTGCAAACTGTGCTCTATTTGAGGAGCCTTAAAACTGCTGAGAAGTAAATTTAGCAGCTTCAGCTCTTTCAGGCAAGAAGTTTTTTCTAATATCCAACCTAAACCTCCTCTGATGCAACTTGAGGCCATTTCCTCTTGTCCCGTCACTTGTTAGTAGGGAGAAGAGTTCAACCACCACCTCACTCCAACCTCCTTTCAAGGAGTTGTAGAGAGTGAGAAGGTCTCTCCTCAGCCTCCTCTTCCCCAGACTAAGCAACCCCAGTTCCCTCAGCCACTCCTCACCAGACCTGTTCTCCAGACCCTACAACAGCTTTGTTGCCTTTCTCTGGTCCTGCTCCGGCACCTCAGTGTCTTTCATATCACTACTCAAGATGTGGCCTCACCAGGACTGAGTCCAGGGAGACAATCCCTTCCCTGTTCACACTATTCCTGATACAGGCCAGAATATTATTGGCCTTCTTGGCCACTTGGGAACACAGCAAGCTCATGTTCAAACAGCTGTTGAAGGCTGAAACAGAAGGTTTTTTACATTAGCTCTCTGCAGGGGACCTCATGCTCTGCAGCACACTTCCAGCGCTGTCATACCACAGTGAGCTGAAGTGTTTCTGGATTCTTTCTCCAGCTAGGTAAACTCATATTTGTGCTAGTAAGATGACTAAAGCACTTCAACTATTCTTGCCAGGAGACAGTCATTAGTTCTCAGAAAATAATTACCTGGCTGGTCTAAGCAGGCACAACATCACAAACAAGGCGGTCTGCTCAGTGCCCAAACACTTTGAATGCCACCAATGAAATACATTACTTGTATTGTAAGGACCTCTCTTGTTTTGAACCTTATAACTCATGATTTGATGCAGAAAACCCACAGCCTTCCCTAGCTAGGCTTGCCAAGAGATGCCCTCTGACTTTTCTTCTCTCACCAGAATTTCTGCAGGTTTAGTTTTAGCTATTTCTAAAATGTTTTCTTCATTCTAGAAAAATTAATTGCTGGGAAAACAAATAAAATAGCAAAAGTCACTCTGAAAAAGTTGATGCAACACAAACTTCCAACACTTTATTACCTGCATCCCCAACCTAATTCTAGAAGTCTTGCTTGCCCAACCAGAATAGAAAGATAATACCATACAGAATCATAGAATTGTTAGGGTTGGAAGGGACCTCAAGGATCATCTAGTTCCAACACCCCTGCCATGGGCAGGGACACCTCACACTACATCAGGTTGCCCAGAGCCACATCCAGCCTCACCTTAGAAACCTCCAGGGATGAGGCTTCTACCATCTCCCTGGGAAACCTGTTCCAGTGTCTCACCACCCTCATGGGGAAGAACTTCTTCCTAACATCCAATCTGAATCTACCCACTTCTATTTTTTTCCATTCCCCCCAGTCCTATCACTCCCTGACACCCAAAAAAGTCGCTCACCAGCTTTCTTGTAGGCCCCTTTCAGATACTGGAAGGCCACAAGGTGGTCTCCTCAGAGCCTTCTCTTATCCAGACTGAACAGCCTGATGATAGGTTGGACACGATGATCTTGAAGGTCTCTTCCAACCTGGTTTATTCTATTCTATTCTATAACTCCCTAAGTCTGTCCTTATAGGAGAGGTTTTCCAGCCCTCTGCTCATCCTTGTGGCCCTTCTCTGGGCACCTTCCAGCACCTCCAGATCCTTCCTGTAATAGAGGCTCCAGAACTGGGCACAGTACTCCAGGTGGGAGTCTCACCAGAGCAGAGTAGATGGGGAGAATCACCTCCCTTGACCTCCTGGCTATGCTTCTCTTGATACAACCCAGGATGTGATTTGCTTTCTGGGCTGCAAGTGCACACTGCCGGCTCATGTTGAGCTTCTCATCCACCAGCACCCCCAAGTCCTTTTCTTCAGGGCTGCTCTCAAGCCAGTTACTCCCCAGCCTATATCAGTGCTTGGGATTGCGCCGACCCAGATGCAGGACTTTGTGTTATTGTAACAGGGTGACAACAAGCAACTAATAATTGCTTGACTCTGCTTACTCATCAATAACCTAAGCACTGTCAGTTACTTAAATTAAACAAACAAACAAACAAAACCAGGAAACTATGGAACTGAAATAAAACATTTTTGATAGGGGATAAATGAAGGAACTAGGGGGTTTGGAGTCCTGTCCCAGCTGTACCTCTTAATATGCTTGATATGTGTGTGTGTGTGTGTGTGTGTGCGTGATACACTAGTTTTGGAGATTCAGTTACAAGATTATTTTTTTACCTAAAGAAAAAATAATGAGGATATTACACTGTTGTGAGCTTTTAAAAACAGATCTAGTGAAGCAGCCCCAATAGGAAATTAGTTGGCAAGTCCCTTGGTGAGTAGAGGATAAAGATCACTTAAGCACAAACTTACATCAAAGTTTATGTTCTATGAGTCACTCCTTGTGGCTTAAAAAAATAAAGGGAAGGGGTGGGACCAAAAAACCACACCAACAAAACCAGCTTTATTTAACATGCAAAATGAGGTCATTGGCTAAGAATTATTGATAAAACCAATGGGAAAAGTCCTGTAGAAAATTAGCCCATGCCTAAGATTCATGTGGTTTCTTTTGACAAGTGGTTCAATCAGGGGACAACAGTTGGAGCACCTAAAAATTACTGTCCAAACTCTTCAGTAAACACAGCTTTACATTAGGGGTGTTTTAAATCTGATGAGTCTTCTCTATTTGTGTTCTTTAAAGCAATGTCAGGGTCAGAGATGGAGTTTGGTAGATGAGCTGTGTAGTATTACATCAAGCAGAGCCTACATAAACATAGATACTGCTTTTAGTTCATTGATGCCCCATGGCCTGTACAAAAAGCACTGCCTTCTGAAGTGAGGCTGCCATAGGATAGGATAGGATAGGATAGGATAGGATAGGATAGGATAGGATAGGATAGGATAGGATAGGATAGGATAGGATAAACCAGGTTGGAAGAGACCTTTGAGATCATCGTGTCCAACTCATCATCCAACACCATACAATCCACTAAACCATGGCATCAAGCACCCCATCAAGTCTCCTCCTAAACACCTCCAGTGATGGTGACTCTACCACCTCCTTGGGCAGCCCATTCCAATGGCCAATCACTCTCTCTATGAAGAATTTCTTCCTAACATACAGCCTAAACCTCCCCTGACACAGCCTGAGACTGGGTCCTCTTGTTTTGGTGCTGGTTGCCTGGGAGAAGAGACCAACCCCCACTTGGCTACAGCCTCCCTTCAGGTAGTTGTAGACAGCAATAAGGTTTACCCTGAGCCTCCTCTTCTCCAGGCTAAGCAAGCCCAGCTCCCTCAGCCTCTCCTCACAGGGCTACCAGAACCTGCTCTAAACTATGCTCATTGCCTTTAAATACATGAAACATGAAGGGACTGATTTTCATGGGTCTACCTTTTGTGCAGAACTTCTGCTCACCACATCTGCTTTAGCAGAGTTTTAGGTTTCCTCAATTTGCTTGTCCAAAAGACAGTAAAGTTTAAAAAAAAAAAACAAACACCAAAAAAAACCACAAAAAGGCTGTAACATCATTTAGTGTTGCCCTGCAATCACAAAGGCAACAAAACCAGAACACCTTCAGATTGTTTTATCACCTACAAGGGTTTGGGGTTTTTCTTTGCTTCTCTTTTGTTTATCTTACTAGGTAAACGGGAAAAAATCTGGCTTCTGAAAGGATGCCAGTTGTTAAGAACTGCCTGGGCTGTTCAGATGCTGCCAGCTGCCCTGCAGTGAGGAAAGAGGCGCCAAAGACCTGACAGTGCTTTGGAAGAGTAAGAATCTCCTGAAGCTAATGGAAGTTTTGTGACATAGGCCTGTATGTCAGACAAGGACTTTTCTTGAATTGTCTGTCTTTATCTGGTTACTAAAATACCATAGAATCACTGAAGTTGCAAGAGATCTCCAAGATCACCAAGTACAACCAGTAACTTAATACTAGTAAGTCCCCCACTAAACCATGTCCCTCACCACCACATCTACGTATCTTTTAACACTTCCAGGGACAGTGATTCCACCTCTTCACTGGGTAGACTGTTCTAATCTAAAACTCCCCTGGTGCAACTTGAGACCATTTTTTCTCATCCTGTCACTTCTTACTGAGAAAAGACCAACAGCCACCTTACTCCAGCCTCCTTTCAGGGAGTTGAAGAGAATGAGAAGGTCTCCCCTCAGACTCTTCTTGTGCAGATCAAGCAACCCCAGTTCTCTTAGCTGCTCCTCACCACACCTGTTCTCCAAACCCTTCAGTAGCTTCGTTGCCCTTCTCTGGCCATGTTCCAGCATCTCAATGTTTTTCTTGTAGTGAGGGGCCCAAAACTGAACCCAGTACTCAGGCTATGGCTTCACCAGCTGTGGTGGGTTGCCACTGCCACACCAATACTGCCACACCAGTATTGAGTACAGGGGCACAATCACTCCCATGGTCCTGCTGGCCACACTATTGCTGATCCAAGCCAGGATGCTGTGGCCTTCTTGTCCACCTGGGCACATGCTGTCTCATCTTAAACTGGTTGCCAAGCAGTACCCCCATGTCCTTTTCCACTGGGCAGTTTCCAGTCACTCTGCCCCAAGCCTGGAGCATTCAGGGGGTTGCTGTGACTGAAGTGCAGGACTCGTAAAAAAAACCCCAAACAAAAAGAATCATCTTCAAGACCATTTTGCCTGTTTCATTAAAGGCTATTTCCTCTCAGTTTGTATTCTTTCGCTTTAGAGACAGAAATTGGCAGGCAGAAGGGTCACAGCCATTCTGGAGCACAGTCATTTCAGAGGCAAGTGGCTTATGTTAAGCAGTCAGTAGTAGAAGAATCCCCAATTCTGTTCATACAAAGCTATCTAGGACAGCAGGGAGACATACATAGATAAGTGAATGAATACATGCATGGATGTATACAAATGCGTATGAGCTCTTTGGGTCTTTGTTAGTTTACTGCTGGGTCTGCTTTTCATTTGTAAGTTTTTTTCATCTTTCTTCATGAAAGGGACTTTGTTTTGCATAGTGTTCTTTCTGAGAGAGTAAAAAAGACATATATCTGTCTTTCTTTTTTTTTTTTGACTCCGCACTGAATAATCAGAGAATGATGATCTTAGAAGAAGGGTGTGGGCTTTAGACATGAAAGAGGGGGAAAGATCATCGGAGCTTAAAAAGTCTATTTGTGATCTGCTCCAGAAATAGGTGTGCCCAAGGTTCTCAGCCAAAATTTGCTCCCGGTCAGACATGTGAATTCCACAGAATCCAGTTAAAATTAATACAATTAGTTTTGTTCACAATGCTTACAAATGCTAGTGAGTTCTAAGTGCTGTCAGCTTCTGTGTTACCAGACAAAGATCACTAAAACATGAATCAGATGAAGTGAAAACATCTTCAGCTGTGAAAGACTGTAATCAATATTTTTATTTAAAAGAGACTCAGGCAGTGGGTTAAAAACTCACTGCATCACAAATTAAAATCTCTGGCATCAATAGCAGGAAACAAAAAGTGAATAAAGGAACATTAAATAATGCTCCACAATTTTGCTTACACTGTCTCTTACAAAAATGACTCATTCAAAGGAGAAGTAAATGCTAAATACCCAAATCACAGAGTAACAGAATGGTAGGGCTGGAAGGGTTCTCTGGAGATCGCCTAGTCCAACTTCCCTGCTAAAGCAGCCTGGATCAGTCTGCCCAGGATCACATTAAGGCAGTTTTGGAAGCTCTCAAAAAAAAGGAGACTCCACCACCTCACTGGCCAGCCCACTCAGGCTGCTCTTCTCCAGGCTAAACAGCCCCAGGTCTGCCAGCCTCTCTTCCTCACAGAAATGATCCAGGCTCTTCAGCATCTTTGTAGCCTCCGCTGGACTCTCTCCAGTAGTTCCCTGTCTCTTTTGAAGTGGGAAGCCCAGAACTGGACACAATACTCTAGATACAGCCTTACTAGAGAACTAGAAGGAACCTCCCTCAACTTGCCCTCCATAATCTTCTTAATGCACCCCAGGAGACCATCAGCCTTCTTGGCCACAAGAGCACACTGCTGGCTCGTGGCAAAGCTGTCCACCAGCACTCCTAGGTCCTTCACTGCAGAGCTACTTTCCAGCTGGTCAACCCCTCACCTGTACATTCAGGTGAACAAAAATCATACTACATAAGGTGACACAGCAGGGGAATATGCTGTTTCAAGCTCAGTACAGACTACAAACATCAGGATGAAATGGTCTTGTTCAGCACAGTAAAGCTGGAATACCTTTGCTTTTATTGTAGTGACAGCCCTCACACGTGAAGGTGAAAGGGAGCGATGTATCTTTATTCTCCCCAGGTGATACACGAGGAGAAGGAGAGGGTAACAGCCCAGACAGAGAAGCAGATATCTCATTTATTTCTGGACTGTCTGACAAATATTGGCTTACCCTCAGTGGGTGTTTGGAGGACTCATAGTCATCCCATTCCAGAAGCAGCAGCAACAGCAGAGCTAAGCCCAGGGGCAGAAAGTTCCTCCTGGAGGTCCAGGCAAAGTCGCCAACGTGCATGAGGGCAGCAGTTCCAGGGTCCTGATGGCTTCGTTGCCCTTGGGGCCTCCTCTGTGCTACGTCCCTGTCCTCCTAATCTGCTGCTGCAGGATAAAGTTAAACAAGCGTTTGTTGCAATTTGTTGCTGTGGAAATACCAAGTCAAGTGGCTTCAGTTTCAAGGAGATTTCCTTCCTCCTTCTCCCCCCACACCTTTTATGTTTGTTGGGTTTGGTTTTCTTTAAAAAAATATTTATATTTTTATTGAATATCAGGAGCAGGAGACACTGGTGACAAGCAGAAGGGGAGGGAGTAGCCCCAGCGCTGCCCAGTGCCCCTCTGCCCCGGCCAGTTTGCCCTGTTAGTTGTGCTGGGGGCAGGGGTTGGGGTGAGGGAATAAAAGCATTCCTGCATGTCTGGAGTGAAGGGGAAAAAAAAAAAAGAAAAGAAAAAAGAAAAAAAAAAGAAAAAAAAATAAAGGGGGAAAGTGAAAGGGGAGGGGAAGAGCAGCCAGGGCCTGGAGCCGCCAGTGAAATGATGCTTCCCCATCCCTCCTGCTCAGATAATAGTTAACTCGGGGTTAAAGATTAACCGCCGGGCAAAGCAGGGTATAAATGGCGCGGCGAGCCCGATGTATACGAAGTGCCTGGCGATCCTCAGCCTGCCCAGCCGCCCTCGCCCCGCTCCTTTCTCAACGACATGAGCAGCCCGCGGCGGCCGCCCCGCTGCTGGCTGCCAGCCTTGCTGCTGCCGGCGCTGCTAGGCGGGGTGGCCCCGCAGCCCATGCGCTGCTCCCCCTGCACCCCGGAGAAGCTGTCGCTCTGCCCTCCCGTCCCGCCCGCCTGCCCGGAGACTGCCCGCCAGCCCGGCTGCGGCTGCTGCCAGACCTGCGCCCTCGGCCCCGGCCAGCCCTGCGGGGTGTACACGGCCCGCTGCCGTCAAGGGCTGCGCTGCCACGTCCCGCCGGGGGAGCCGCGACCGCTCTCCGCTCTCATCCAGGGCCAAGGGACCTGCTTGCCAGCCAGCGAGGCCGGAGGGACGCGCACGGCCGAACCGACAGGTACCACGGGTGGCGGCGGGCCGAGGGGAGCAGCGGACGGGGACGCCTGGGATAGGGGAGGGAGTCGTGATGTTCAGGGGAACAACCTGGATCGGGAAGGGGCCGGACAAGCGGGGGAAATCAGCGCTCTGGCTGTGCGAGGAGACAGGCATCAGGCTGCGGGTTCGAGGGAGCCTTACCCACCCACAGGCTGCGAGCGCAGAACTGTGCAGTGCTGGAGTGGGGTGATGCGAAATTCAGGATCAAGTTTGGTGGAAGCTATAGACAGTTTCGCTGTATAAAATAATTGACTCGCTTGGGTTGGAAAGTATCTTTAAGATCATCAAGTCCAATCATTCTCTAACTCTACCAAGTCTGGTGGTAAACCGTGTCTCTCGGCACCACATCTCTGCCTCTTTTCAACACCTCCAGGGATGGGGATTCAACGTCCTCCCCGGGGAACCTATTCCAGTCTTTAAGAACCCTTTAAGCCACGATGGGTCTTCTAACATCCAACTGTAAACCTCTCCTGTTGCAACTTGAGGCCATTTCCTCTCATGCTGTCACTTGTTTCTTAGGGCAAGAGACTAACTCACATATGGCTCCAACCTCTTTTCAGGGAGTTGTAGAGAGCTAGATGGTCTCCCCTCAGCCTCCTTTTCTCCAGACCGAACAACCCCAGGTCATGGGGGTTTAGTAGCAAGCCATGACTGGAATAGGACAAATGTATTTTGGATTTTATGTCCATCTCCAAAAGTCCTGATTTGGAATCAGAAGACCTACATAGTGTTCATGCCTGTCTTCTTTTGAAGAATAAAACATATTGAAGTAGTTCAGTGCTAGCTGCTTGATCAAAAAGACATCTTAAGCCTCTTATGCTATTTGATTAATCAGGAACTTTTTCAGTGCTACTTCATTATCTTGCAATTTGATGTTTTCACCATCATTACTGCTATCTTCATGCAGTGGTGACTAAGGTGACTCAGTAGCATTTCAAAAATAATCGTTGGTGATCCAAAATGCCAATGGCTGTTGGTGGCTGGAAGTGGAGATTCTCTTGTACTTGAGAGGGCAGGGAGGGGAAAGAGTGGTTACTAAAACTGGGTGTTTAAGCCTCCTGACGTTAAAAGGTCTAGGATTTTATTTGATTCTCTCCTTGCTTTTCCTTTTTTTTGCTTTCATTCTTTCCCTACTCTATCTTCCACCTCCATTTTCTTTTAAACATCACCAAAAGAAAGAGGTGTTTTCCAGTCCATTGGATGGTTGCAGCCTTGACCCAGCAAGCTACTTGAAGGCATTCAGACACTTTTATCCCATGACGTGGCCCTCCAAGTGCAAAGTGCTTTTTTTCCTTCCAGTGAGAGAGTTCACGCGTGCTAAGTGAGGCACTGACATGCAGGCCATGATCAGGCACAGCCAAAGAGCTCCTGACTATTCCATCCACTGCAGGCCAGCATGAGCTACTGCTGGCTACTGTGGATTGCTGCCCCATCTTATATGTGAGGCAAGCCATGGAACAAAGTACAGGATGCCATGGGATCAGGTCTGGACCCCAGTACCTTTTCCAGATTAAAACTGAAATGCATCATGCTGATGAAATTATAGATTCATGACAAGTTTAACTCCAGTCTTTCCTCATTTAGCAAAGTCTCAACCATCTACTGTAGCCAAGAAGGGCACTTTCTTAAATATCTGAGATACTGGCTGCAGCTTCATCTTTGAGATCAGAGTGATCTTGAAGGATCACAAAATAAGGAACTTGTCAAAGAACAGCTGATATGTCCTCCTATGAATTTATGACAAATTTAATCTGCTGTGTTGCAGATGTAGTTTTATTCCTTCTGTAAGAGGCACTGCAGTGGATCTCAGGTGTTACTTTTTATTGCTGTTATTTCTTACTATTTTTTTCTTTGGAACTTGGAGAAATAAATGCAAAAACTGACTGAAGATACTCACATTATTATCACTCCTTTCCAGATTCTCTCGAACCTGAAGACCTGCCTTTGGAAAGTACTGAGTTGACACAGGCTCAGCTGCTGAGCTATCAGCTGATGTTTCCCATAGGCCATGACAAATCCATCCCCTGGAATGCCATCACTGCATATGAAAATATGAAAGCCAAGAGAGTATCTGAACTCAAGAAGTGGAAAGAGCAGGTGGGTTGGGGTTTTGTTTGTTTGTTTGTTTGTTTTTCAAACCTTTCAGGGACTGTTTCAGTAGATGTTATTGATTTAGAATACAAGATTAAAATGTGCATGACATCCTACTGGGATGACAGCACTTTGGGTGGCCAGAAAACAGACTTCTGAAATGCCTCTATCAGGTGATTGAGGAACAGGCAATGGGGCAGAGGCAATAAAAACAGGTGTACACCAAGGGCCAACAGACACTAATTGGATCACAGGAGGTTCCACCTGAACATAAAGAAAAACTTCTTTGAGGGTGGCAAAGCACTGGACCAGGCTGTAGAGAAGCTGTAGAGTCTCTGTCTCTGGAGGCATTCCAAACCTGCCAGGACGTGTTCCTGTGTGATTTAGTCTGGGTGATCCTGCTCTGGCAGGGGGATTGGATTGGATGATCTTCAGAGGTTCCTTCCAGCCCCTACCAGTCTGTGATCAGGTGTGTCCTGTACAGACTCCATGCCAAGGCTGAGCCTTCCTTTGCATTTCCTATCACTTTATAATATGAGTCCTTAATTTCCAGGAGCCCATGTTAAAATCTTGGACTCCTTATGTATTTTAGTCAAAAAATAAAGGTGTTTGTCACTGGTCCAGTGCTCAGTGGCATGAAAGGGAGTCCTTATATCCAGGTATTGATGGCATGCCGGTGCAAGCCCAAACGTGTTTCTTGCAGATGACAGGGATTCACCATCAAGTAGCTGCGTGTAAAATGACAGAAAGCTCAGCAATTAAATTGAGCTTTTACCTCCGACACTGCAAACCGCAGTGGAGCTGTGGAGCCTTTGCAAGCAGGTCCGTGTTCCACTTGAGGGCACCAGAGAACCGCAGTTCGACCAGTCCCAGGCAGCGAGCGGCACGGCGCTGAGTTAGAACCGGGCACCACACAAGCCCAGTTTCCTAAGGGGCACAGACACCCTGAAAAACAAAGCAAAAAACTAACTAACCCCCATCTCAACCTAGGAGGTTTGGTTACACGTGCAGAGCAGGACTTAATCATTTATCTTCTCTGAGATAATTCTACGAAGTGATGTCAGCTCTGGTTCTGAATTGTAGGCTTTGCTTTTCTCACCCAGAGCCCCACACTGGCTTGAGCAGGACTGCTTGTGTGAGGGGCGGGCACAAGGAGGTCTTGCAAGAGGGCATGATCATTTCACACTCTGAAGTGAAAAGTACTTCTTTACTTACTTCTCCTCCCCTTTCCCTGCTTTGAGCACACTAGGCGCTGTTAAAGCATGACAGCCGTGATTTGGGGAAAGGGAGGAAGCAAACTGTGACAACACTGAACAATGCAACAAGTTCTTCATTCTCAGTTCCAGGCACTTTGGGTCTGGGTCTCAGAGCCACGGGGCTGCCCTCTGTTCTGCTTTGATGACAGCTCTGTCCTGCACAAAAGATAAACACTCAGATGTTTGTTCTTGCACCATCTCTATATGCCTTTCACCTATTCTCCATGCAGCAACAGAGTGCAGGGCCATGGCAACCCAGAAGACGTGGCTGGGCTCACGTACACCAGCCTCCTAACGTGCACCTCCCCATAATAGGAGAGATTGTGCCCTTGGAGCAGTAATGTGTTTACTTAGCACAGGTTAAATTTCCTTGTGTGGCAATTGCAGGACTTAAATCCTCATGTTTCTGAGGACAGAAAATACCTCAAAGAATAAAAAACAAAGGCCTAAGTGCAACACCAGAGTTTTCTGGCCGTCCTACTGAAACAAGTAAAAGCTACCTGTCAAGCAGCCTGGTGCAGATTATATGACTAATAAGCATTTTGAGCTGCTTTTTTGCGGGCTTTACGCTGGTCACTTTTTGTTTGGCTTGCTTCTGTGTGATTTTGGTATTGACAGCCTTTGCTTGGTGCTCTTGCAGGGACCTTGTCAGAAGGAGCTCTACAGAGCACTGTATAAATTGGCGAAGGCTCAGCAGCAAAGCGGAGGGGAGATATACAAATTCTACTTGCCCAACTGCAACAAGAATGGTTTTTACCACAGCAAACAGGTACCTGCTTCTTCCCCTGCCTGCGCACAAAGCCCTGCCACCAGCCTGGCACAGTCAACCCTTCCCTGGCCCTCTGCTCCCAAGCTCAGGAGCTTGCAGCTGCTGGAAAAGCGGGTTGTGAAAACAGGGATACTTGGTTGTGAGAGCAGATGGTTTGTCCTTCTTCTCTTAGAAGTGAGCTGCATGCTGTGGGCTGACAGCAATGGAGGCAGGAGGCTTTTCCATTCACAGAACAGGTGCAGGCAGGGCCGTCTCCAAATTCGTTTTAACCCTGTCTGCTCCCAGGCCAAATCAAGCCCCTGGTCTATTCACACACTCATAGTTGACATTAATTCACAGTGTCCACCCTACTGCCTGCAAAGGCCATTGAATAGATAGAAAACATTGCAGAGAAAGGAGGCTCTCAGCTCCCAGGTGGTGAAAAACTCACATAGGCAGTGAAAAAAAACCCTCTGGAGCAAAATTAGCTTTCTGAAAGGGTCACCAAAAAAACTGGATCTGTGCTGCTTATGGATTATGTTATGTGCTCATTTCCATCACAGCCTCCAAAAGAGCCATTGCAAGTTACACCGAGAGTAATCGGTAAACTAACTAAAGCTCCAAACCTCAAGCCACACCCTGCTAACCACAGGTCATGCACACAAATTTAGCAGGTCTGCATAAATCTGTGTCATCGAGACTCCTTGGTTTTGGGCATGCCAGTACCGTGTGACTCAGACACTGTGACCCGCGATCTAATCATGCACAAACAGAATTCTGTTTAACCCCCTCACAAGAAAAAACAACAACAAAGCAAAACACCTATTTTTGCCTCCTTGCATTAAGGTCCAGACCATCCAGTCACTGCTCTCTCCCTACCAGCTGGCATAGTCTGCCTTCATAGAAACGCAGAATCATAGAATGGTTTTGGTTGGAAAAGACTTCTAAGAGCATCGCGTCCAACCATCAGCCCAAAACCACCATGGCCATTAAACCATGTCCCAAAGTGCCATATCCACACATTTCTTGAGCACACCCAGGGACAGTGATTCCACCACCTCCCTGGGAAGCCTGTTCCAGTGCCTGGCCACTCTTTCAATGAAGAAATTGTTCCTAATCTCCAGCCTAAACCTCCCCTGGCACAATTTCAGGCCATTTCCTCATTTTATCACCTGATACTAAAGAGAAGAAACCAACCCCCCATCTGACTCCGGCCTCCTTTCAGGGAGGTGTAAAGAGGAATTTCCTTTGGTTTCTCATGCTGGAAGACATTTCTGATTTACAGTGCTGTTTACCAAAGGGTGGGTATACTGTTTTCAATCCAGTGTTGCTGAGCATGGGTCAGGAGGGTAGATTTAGACTGGATAATAAGAAGAAATTCTTTCCAGTGAGGGTGGTGAGACACTGGAACAGGTTGCCCAGGGAGACTGTGGATGCACCCACCCTAGAGGTGTTCAAGGCCAGATTGTATGGGGCCTTGAGCAGCCTGGTCTACTGGAAAGCATCTCTGCCCATGGTGGTGGGGTTGGAATTAGATGATCTTTAAGGTCTGTTCCAACCCAAACCATTCTATTAATCCGTGAATCCATGAATCTCTAGCCAGTGTGTCGCTCAGCTGTTCTGTCAGAGCAGGGGCCACCCCATTAAAGAAAGTCAGTGCACACCAGATACCCCCAGCTCTGCTCCTAGTTCTGTCCAGCGCTTCTGCTTTCAATGTGGCACAGGTAGCCTTCTGCTGAGAGTGACTTACTCTGTTTTGCTAATCACCTAGTGTGAAACCTCACTGGATGGAGAGTCTGCTGGCTGCTGGTGTGTCTATCCCAAAAACGGAAGAAGAATTCCTGGATCTCCAGAAATGAAAGGAGACCCCGAATGCCAACAGTATCTCGACTCACAAGAATAAAACTCAACACATTAACTCCCACCAGGTTTCCTGTGGGGCCTGCCATTTCAGGAAGGTAGCTTTTGTGTGCCTGATTTTCAGCCTATGAGTAACCTCATAAAGTAGCTTTTTGACTGCAGGGGGATTGCTCAGATGCTGGAGTGACAGATACCAGCAACTGCAACACCAAGTCCTAAAGCCCTGTGCATACCTTGTTTGTATAATACTCTTGTGTGTAAAGCTTTTGAGTTATTTATTTCACAGTACCTGTATTTTTGTGTCTGTGTGTGTTGTTACTAATTTATATCCTCAAACACTTTATAACTTTATATGTAAATACTTAATGTTATTGCTCTTAAATGTATGGATCCTATGTTGGAGGAATGTTGCTACTTAAAAACTCCTAATGGCATAACCCTGTTGGGGGAAAAAAATGGCTTGTAAACTTGCCTCTTTTTTTTTTTTTTTTTTGTACTGGTTATTTATAGATATAAAACTGAATTAAAGAAAGAAAGCAAAAAAGCCTTCAGTAGAGAACAGGCTTAGAAACTTATTTAAAACCTGCTTTGTTTGTCTGTCACGTTGCTTTTGCACCTCAGTTTCAGTGTCAAGCTGTTTCTTAAAAGATAATATCTCAACCCTGGTTATAAACAGAGGCTTCTGATGGGATAGGGTTTGTCTCTGGTTTCCAAACAGGGAAGAACACGACAAGATATTCTGTGCCAGCTTTGGACAGGTGTAAGTTCTTCACCTGTTGACATTGTCATGTCATTTAAGATGAGCTATTCAATCCTATCCTCTACACCGTCTTGCTTTCTGCTTGCTCCCAAATTCAGTGGCAGGTGGGAGAGTAGAGAAAAAGGCACCTCTGGCAGATCTGCCTCCTGAGTTTCTAGCTTCCCTTTCCAGAGCTCTCACTGCCCAGTTCCACTTCTCCCAGCCTCTCCAATCCTGGCTGTGCCCCGTAAGCCTTTGTCTTGGGCAAAGCAGCCTCCAAGGAATGTTCTGAAGAGGTTTCTTATATAGGGACTCTGGATGCCTTCCTCCACTCAGAAGTATTAGTGAGTTTAAAAGATAATCATGGAATCCCAGCACGGTGGATGCTGGAAGGGACCTCCAGGCATCATCCAGTCCAACACTTCTGCTAAAGCAGGGTCATCCGCCACAGGTTGCCCAGGATCACAATGTCCAGGTGGGTCTGGAATCCCTCAGAGGAGACTCCCCAGCCTCTCTGGGCAGCCTGCTCCAGGGCCCCAGCATCCTCACAGCAAAGTTTTTCCTGACATTTAGGTGGAACCTCCTGTGATCCAGTTTGTGCCTGTTGCCCTTTGTCCTGTCACTGGGCATCACTGGGAAGAGTCTGCCCCCTTCCTCTTGCCTCCCACCCTTTAGCTCTTGCTGAGCATTGAGAAGATCTCCTTTCAGGCTGTTCTTCCCCAGTCTAGATAGACTCAGAGGTCCCAGCCTTTCCACCTTATCAAGATGCTCCAGTCCCCTCTGTTTTTGTAGCCTCTGTTGAACTCTGTTCCCTGTCTCTCTTGAACTGGGAAGCCCAGAATTGGACACAATACTCCAGGTGTGGCCTACCTAGGGCAGAGTAGAAGGGTAGGTGAACCTGCTGGTCATGCTCTTCTTAGTCCATCCCAGAACACCATTGGCCTTCTTGGCCACAGGAGCACACTGCTGGCTCAGTGTTGGTACTGGAAGGAGCCTTTCACTGCACAGAAAGTCAGAGGTCATAAAAGGGAGCCTGGGGAACAGCCCAGCCTTACTCTTTCAGATGAAAGCACAGAAGAAGGTTCCTCAGCTTGGGATACAGTCTCTCTCCCTCTACTCCATGTTTCTTCGACTCAGTGGTCACAAAGAAAAAGAAAGAAAACAAGTGACTTCCCTGCTGGCTTCAAGCTGGTGTTGTCCATGGAGAAACTGGTATGGGACTTAGCAAATCCCAGAGGTGGAAAAAGGCTGCACCAACCCTGCCTAATAGAGCAATAATATTTTGCAAGAGCCTGACAGGGTGGAAACTAGGCATAAACCCCTGCTGCTGCTTGTTGGCACAGGCTTGGGGTTTGAAACAGGAGTGGGAAGTGGCTCCCAGAAGCTGCAAAGCCAGAGTCCAGAGGTCTGTGCTCTCTCTCTCATAACTTTGTGCCTGCAGAATACATTTGCTGCTACGGCATCTCAGTGTGGGCCCATCAGGTTGGCATCTAGTCAACTGATCCAGATTTAAAACTGTAGGTATTCTACTGAGCCTCTTGTAAAGTGTGTTTTGGTCTTTCCAAGGAAGGCACCTGCACTAAGTTCACAGGTGATGATCAGCTGGGAGTGAGAGTGTTAATCTGCTGGAGGGTAGGAGGGCTCTACAGAGGCGCCTGAACATTGATGAGCCATAACCAGTTGTATGAGATTCAACAAGGCCAAGGCCAAGTCCTGGGTCCTGCACTTGGGGCACAACTACCCCATGAACACTTCAGGTTTGCAGCAGAGTGTCTGGAAACTGTCCAGCACCTGGGGGTGTTGATCAACAGCCGACTGAAGATGAGCCAGCTTGTGTCCAGGTGGCCAAGAAGGCCACCAGCATCCTGGCCTGTATCAGCAATAGTATGGCCAGCAGGACCAGAGAAACAATTGTCCCCCTGGTCTCAGCACTGGTAAAGCCATAGCTTGAGTAGTGGGTTCAGTTTTGGGCTCCTCACTACAGAAAAAAAAAACCAAACAACATTGAGGTGCTGGAGTCTGTCCAGAGAAGGACAACAAAGCTGGAGAAGGGTCTGGAGAACAGATCTGGTGAGGAGCAGCTGAGGGAGCTGGGATTGTTTAGACTGGAGAAAAGGAGGCTGAGAAGAGACCTGGCTCTCCACAGCTCCTTGAAAGGAGGTTGGAGCAAGGTGTAAGTAACACAGTAACAAGCAATAGGTCAAGAGGAAATGGGTTTCAGTTGCACAGGGAAGGTTTAGGTTGGATATGAGAAGAACCTTCTTCACTGAAAAGGTTCTCAAACCCTGGCACAGGCTCCCCAGGGAGGCAGTTGAATACCCATCACTGGAGGTGTTTCACAGAGGCAGAGATATGGTGCTAAGGGACATGATTTAGCATCAGTCTTGGGAGAGTTAGAGAATGGTTGGACTCAATGATCTTAAAGATCTTCTCCAACCAAAAAGATTCTGTGATTGTGATTCCAAAGGCAGTTCATGGCACTGCTGTTATCAATAATAAACATCTGACCTCCCTGCAGTGAGCTATAGAGAGACCTGGGTGAAGCTGTGTTACACCACCACACTCACTGCATCCACATGCAATGGCAAGAGTTTTACCAAACTAAGAAAGAAGCACCAAATTTCAGTCGAACTTTGGAGTCCCTTCATGAAGCCTACCCAGTGCTGAGTAACTATCGTGTGGCACTGTCAAGAGAAACCACTGAAGGAAAAAGAAAGAAGGGGAGCTCACCTCCTCACAGCTCCAGCATGTTGCTTGAGAGTACTCTGACTCTTCCGACCCCACTGACCTTGTGTAAAGGTTGGCCAATGGAATCCTGGCCTGTATCAGGAACAGTTTGGCCAGCAAGAGCAGGGAAGTCATTCTGCCCTGTACTCAGCACTGGTTAGGCCACACCTTGAGTCCTGTGTCCAGTTCTGGGTCCCTCAGTTTAGGAAAGAGGTTGAGTTGCTAGAACATGTCCAGAGAAGGGCAACGAGGCTGGTGAGAGGGCTCGAGCACAAGCCCTGTGAGGAGAGGCTGAGGGAGCTGGGTTTGTTTATCCTGGAGAAGAGGAGGCTCAGGGGGGACCTTATTGCTCTCTACAACTACCTGAAGGGAGGTTGTAGCCAGGTGGGGGCTGGCCTCTTCTCCCAGGTGGCCAGCATCAGAACAAGAGGACACAGTCTCAAGCTGCACCAGGGAAGGATTAAGTTGGATGTTAGGAAGAAGTTCTTCACAGAAAGAGTGATTGGCCATTTGAATGTGCTGCCCAGGGAGGTGGTGGAATCACCATCACTGGAGGTGTTTAAGAAGAGATTGGATGGGGTGCTTTGTGCCATGGTTTAGTTGATGAGATGGTGTTGGATGATAGGTTGCACTCAATGATCTCAAAGGTCTTTTCCAACCTGGTTAATTCTATTATATTCTATTCTATCTTATCTCTAAAGAGCAGAAATTCATAGAATCATAGATTTATTTCAGTTGAAAAAGACCTTTAAGATCATTGAGTCCAACCTTCAACCTGAGACCACCATGGCCATTAAACCACGTCCCCAAGTGCCATGCCTGCACATTTCTTGAACACCTTGAGGATCTTCATTGGGATCATTATATCTAGAGGGGAAATATCGGTTGTGTTCATGACTATTAATAGTCTAGTTGCTATTTGCAGTGGAGCACTCTGGTGGGCAGCTCCTTCCCATGGTTTGCTGGGTGGCAGGTTTCCATCCTAGCCATGAGGAACTAGAATTTTTACCAGCAACAAGGTTGTCAAAGAACTCTGCTTTAAATGCGAAGTACTAGGCACAGGAGTTGCTTTGTGCAGCATTCAGGCATGACAGGCCAATTTCTTTGAGGGGTTTAGCTCCTTACCTCCCACTGAAAGCAACAGGGGATGGGTGGCTTCTTAGCTGCAATCTGGCTTCCTGTGACATCTTGCCAGGACTCACCAGGACAGGACTTCTGTTGAGCTACACTGGGCTGGGCTGGCTGACTTGGGCCAGACTTTGCCATATACTGGGATTAGGACTAATGCAAGGAGGCAAAGAAGGCAGATTGTCTCTCCTCTGTCACAGTGCTGCTAGGAGCTTGGACTGCATTTACATGGTGATCACAACACGTGGTGATCTCATCTGGTCACCTGTCCTGTCTTCTGTGATTGGCTTCAGTAAAAAGGTGAAAAATCCAAGGTCTGGACTTATGTTTGGTTGGTTGGTTTGGTTTGGTTTGTGTGGTTTTTTTTTTTTATGTTTGTAAGGCTTTTTTAAATTATTTTTATTTTTTGGTTTTTGGTTGGTTAATTGGTTGGGTTTTTGGTAGAGATTTGTTTCTTTGGCTTGTTAGATTTTTGGCTTCTGGCAGCTGGCAATCTGGGCTTCAGTGTGTGCCTGCCACAGTGGTCCCATCCATGCTGGTGATCCAAGCCTAGTGGGGATGAGTGAGGAAACAAGGAAGGTGCCACAGGACACTCCTAGCAGCTCAGGTCACTTGCTGTGCAAAGGAGATAGAATCATAGAATTGTTTCAGTTTGTGGTGGTTTTACGCTATGCCTTTAAAATTTTGCTGCAGATTTTGAGCAGAAAAGTAGAAAACTATGAATAAATCACTACTGGGTGTAAAAAAGGAAAACAAAAGAGTATTCTAAAGCAAATTCTTTGGATAAATACCTGGGCTGCCCAGGGAGGTGGTGGAGTCACCATCCCTGGAGGTATTCAAGAGGGGATTGAATGTGGCACTTGGTGCCATGGTTTAGTAGTCATGAGGTGTTGGGTGACAGGTTGGACTTGATGATCTTTGAGGTCTCTTTCAACCTTATTGATTCTATGATTCTATGATAAGAGGAGCTGTATCATAAGAATTCTTCACATTTCCCATTTCCCATTAAAACTACCACACAGTTGGAAAAGACCTCTAAGATCATCAAGTCCAGCTGCCAAACCAACACCACCACAGCCATTAAACCATGTTCCAAAGCGCCGTATCCATACATTTCTTGAACACCTCCAGGGATGGTGGTTCCACTCAGGCAGCCTGTTCCAATGCCTGACCACTCTTTCAGGAAAGAAATTCTTCCTAATTTCCAATCTAAGCCTCCTCTGACACAATTTCAAGCCATAGGTGTCTATAGGTGAGCACCAGAAGTGTTTGGTTAAGCTTATCTGAGCACCCTACCTACACAGTTTGTGCTTCTCTGTGCCAAAAACCTGCCAGGTTTGCTGTAGTGGTGTTTGTTCCAGCTTTGCCTCCTCCTGCCCCTGGCTTCCTGCCAGCTGCAAAATGCTCATACCACAGAAATGAGGTCACTGCCCTCTCCACTGTATTTTCTACCCTCCCTTTTCCCTAATGCTGTCCAAGACAGCCTACAGTAACCTGGTACTGGGCTTTGCTCATGCTTAGCCAAGTTCTGATTATGACTTTGGGGTACGGCAGTGACACATTTGTGTTGGCTGGTGCTGGCAGAAGGTGAAGGGGAAAAAGGAAAAAGAAAATGGGGATGGAGGGCAGCCAACACCCACACTGAAACCTCATCAGCATCTCTGTCACTTCTCCACTGTAAGAACATCTGCTCTGCAAAGGCAAAACACAAGCAGGGAACAGCTTTCTACAGACCCAGTCCAAAGCACGGTCAGACATGAAGCATGCTGAGGGAGCTGGGATTGTTTAGCCTGGAGAAGAGGAGGCTTAAGGGAGACCTTATTGCTGTCTACAACTACCTGAAGGGTGGTTGTAGCCAGGAGGGGATTGGTCTCTTCTCCCAGGCAACCAGCACCAGAACAAGACGACACGGTTTCAAGCTGCACCAGGGGAAGTTTAGGCTCGAGGTGAGAAGAAAGTTCTTCACAGAGAGAGTTGTTAGCTGTTGGAATGAGCTGCCCAGGGAGGTGGTGGAGTCACCACCCCTGGAGATGTTCAAGAGGGGATTGGATGTGGTACTTGGTGCCATGGTTTAGTAGTCATGAGGTGCTGGGTGACAGGTTGGACTTGATGATCTTTGAGGTCTTTTCCAACCTAATTTTTTCTATGATTCTATGTTAAGCTGTAGTTTTTTTCTTTTCCACACCAGTGTGTTCCTTTGACCTTGCATTTGCTAATGAGAGTCCTAAACACATGGCAAAGCAAAAAAAGCTAACAGCAAATGTATCATAAAATCACAGAATCATAGAATCATTTCCGTTGGGAAAGACCTCTAAGGTCATCAAGCCCAACAGTCAACCCAACACTGCCATGGCCATCAAACCATGTCCCCAAGTGCCACGTCCATACATTTCTTGAACACCATCAGGGACAGTGACTCCAGCACCACCCTGCCCAGCCTGTCTCTAAGCCTGACCACACTTGCAGGAAAGAAATTTTTCCTGATATTCAACCTAAACCTCCCTTGGCACAATTTCAGGCCATTTCCTCTTATTCTATCACCTGATACTTGAGAGAAGAGACCAGCCCCTACCTCGCTGCAACCTCCTTTCAGGGAGCTGTAGAGAGCAGTAAGGTTTCCCTTTAGCCTCCTCCTCCCCTTTCCTTTCCTCAAGGGGAAGGAAAGCCGGATGGGAAAGAATGGCACATGGCACAACCTTGTCCCAGGATTTATTGCACTCCTTGGCTCCTGCAGCATCAGGCATGACACGAGAGCCTCAACAAAACGCTAAAACCCAGCAGCCTTTTCTCTGCAAAGTCAGAACCAAAGGTGTTTGTGCTTTGCCAGCAGTGCAGCAGCACTGACTCGGCAGAATTAGAAATGTTATTTTTGTACCTACATGGCAGCCTTGTCTGATGTCTAATGCCTGCCTGACCCATAATAGTCATAATAAAAAGTATCTGTGGGGGGAAAAAAAAATGATTCAAGTGTCTCATTCCAAGCTGGACTCCTAGCTCATGCTGTAAGTCGTATGGACAACTCCTGTCTCTGGATAACTTTCACCTTTCTGGGGAAGAGGAGGCTGAGGGGAGACCTCAACCTGAAAAGAGGTTGGAGACAGGAGGGGAGGGGTGTGGGGGCGGTCGTGCTCTCTTCTTCCTATTAGCAAATGACAGGATGAGAGGGAATTGTCTCATGTTACACAAGGGGCCATTTAGATTGGGTAGTAGAAGAAATTGAGGGGGTTTTCAAACATTGGAACAGGCTCCCCAAGGAAGTGGTTGAATCCCCAACCCTGGAGGTGTTGCAAAGAGGCAGAGATGTGGTACCAAGGAATATGGTTTAGCACCAGACTTGGTGAAGTTAGAGAATAGTTGGACTCAATGATCTTGAAGGTCTTTTCCGACCAAAACTATTCTACAATTCAATGGTAGAGCAGCAGCCCAAACAGCCTCCCCAGGCTGCACTGACCACAGGTCCCAGCCTTGCTGTCTGCTGACACATTTCATATATCTGGACCTATTATTTGATTCAGTGTTGTGCAGGGGCTCCAGTGGAGACTCTGACCACATAGGTAAGTGGAGGTACGAGCACCTTAAAAACCACCTAAATGTGTTTAGCACATTTGCCTTCTTTAAAGCTTTGGTAGGCAGGATGCAGTAAGAGTAGTAAGGCTGAGGTAAATGGAGAGCTTCTCTTAGTGCTATGTCACCCTATCTTACTTAGGCACTTTTAGGTAAAGGCAGAAGGGGACAAAGCAGGAGAGGAGCTGCTGGGAGCACAGCCAGTTAGTTAGCTCTGCGCTGCCAGAAAGTCCCCAAACCAACGGGAGTGCCGCCGGAGTCCAGACATACCAGCACTTGCACTCTGAGTAAAGAAAGCAGCTCTGACGATAGCTCTGCCAACAAACAAGGGCTTTATTTTCTTTTCCCTCCTTCCCTTCTCCCTTGGCCTACCTCCTCCCCCCAGGGTGCAAAGTTCATCTGCGGGTAAGCTTCTGTGAGGTTCCAGGGAGAGGGGCAACTTGCTGCAGGAGAGACCTGGCAGCCAGGGTGCTTGAGGAATGTTGAAGCAGGGTCACATGAACAAATCCAAACTTCATCTGTTCCAGACCCTGGCTTTTTCCTGCTGCAGATGTTTCTGCTCTCCCTTCCAGACTTTGTGAAGGCTGATCACCTCTTGAGGTGCAGTGTGGGCAGAGGCATGGGCAGCCCAGCAGAACTAAGGGGTGCACAGGGAACGCAGGGCTGCACACATGCTTGTCTCCTTGGTGCTTCCCATCCTGGATGCTGCCTGCCCAGTCGGCACAGTGATGAAAGCAGCAGCTCTGTGCTGCAGTCTTGCTTTGCAGAGCATGGCACAAGCAGGTCTTCCTCCTTCCTCGTGGTCTCAGCCTCCTCCAGCTGCTATTAAGTGAGCAAAGCACAGCCTGTCTGTGCCTACCCTCAAGTTTTTAACTGCATAATCATGCCAGTGGTGATGTGGGATTTGGGTTTTCTCTCTCACTGATGGTGCTCTTTAATTCCATGTGTGTAGATGTTGAGGTTCCTCAAAAAAGCATCTTCATGTGGAATGTCTCTGGAGGCCTAGAGCAAATGCTGGCTGTATCATCACCTTCTTCCATATTTTCTCTTTGCTTGAAGCTTCTGTTTATTGCTGTTTGGGCAGCTGAGCCCTCACCATTTAGCTCCAGCAAGGGAACATAAAAAGGAATGCAGCAACATGCCAGCAGTGGCAGGGCAGCAGCAGCTGTGGACATGTAATGCAGGATCAGAGGGCGGAAGGTTGTATGTGACATCCCTGTGATAAAGCAACAAGAAAGACTTGGAACTGTTGGAGCAGTTCCAGAGGAGGGCCACAAAGATGATCAGAGGGCTGGAGCACCTCTCCTATGGCATCAGACTGCAAGAGTTGGGGCTGTTCAGCCTGGGGAAGACAAGGTCTGGGGAGACCTTCTAGGAGCCTTCCAGTACCTGAAGGGAGCTACAGGAGAGCTGGGGAGAGACATTTTGTGAAAGCTTGTAGTGAGAAGATGAGGGGCAATGGCTTTGAGCTGGAAGAGGGAAGATTTAGGCTGGGTATTAAGAAGAAATTCTTTACAGTGAGGGTGGAGAGACACTGGAACAGGTTGCCCCTGGAGGTATTCAAGGCCAGGGACCTTGAACAACCTCATCTAATGGAAGGTATTCCTGCCCATGGCAGGAGGTTGGTACTGGATGACCTTTAAGGTCCCTTCCAACCCAAATCATTCATTGATTCTAAGATTCAATGATTCACACTCAGTTGCTCAGGTCTTTTCTGCTGGGTGCAAGTTATGTGCTACTTAGCAGATGTAGGAAACAACTCTCCACCTTGAGCATTCTCTATGTAGCATAAAGAGGGAGTGAGGGGAATGCATGCTCAGCCTGGCTCTCCTTAGGAAGCCACCTCACTACTCGGCTTCTTGAAGGTTTCACCACATGTGGCTGTGGGAAGCCATCCTTCTCGATGACATTTTCTTCAGATGCACAAGATGTTTCTGGAGGAAATCTCAATAGCACTCTGCAGCAATCACTTGGCTGCCTTGCTTTCCATTGCCACTCACAGAGAGAGTGGTTGGGTGAAATTAGCCATGACAGAGAAAGGCTCTTCAGGAATGCGAATGGGTCAGCAGAAGTGGAAAGCCAGGATACATCCTGCAGCAGGACACACATTCTGCAAGGATAAACTGAGATTTGCAGCATTACCCTTTGCTTCTGCTAATACCTGGTCTCCAGGGTCAGGGTTTTTTTTTTAGCTGCAGCTCTCAGCCTTGAAGTTGTTTGTGAAAGCAAAAGCAAAGGCTTTTACAGTGGGATTTTCTCCAAGGCTGGTGTATGTGCTCCTACAGCTGCAAACATCAGAACTGCAAGAAATAATTCTTAAAATTCAGAGTTTAAAAAGTACAACTTATCCTGTTCAACAACAGCAGAAAAAGGATGTAACATCTCAAACAATGTGTTGTATAATGCAGATATTATACATTGTGCTGGAGATCCAGGCACCAAGCTACCACATCCTGACAGCTTCATAGGATCACAGGATGACTGAGGTCAGAAGGGATCTCTCAAGATCACCTGGTTCAAGCCCCTTGCTCAAGCAAGGCCACCTAGAACTGGTCGCTCAGGACCATGTCTAGACAGCTTTTGAGTATCTGCAAAGATGGGGATTCCAAAACCAAATGGAGGTTAAATGCTTTCCAGCTGGAAGAAGATCCTCTGGTCCACTGGAGACACCAAAACATGGTGTGTTTCTAATGGCCTTAAACAAAATAATTTTGCATGCTTGCAGATGAAGGCATTCCTGATACTGACCAGGCAATTTCCTTTTGGAATGTTCCTGTTTCGGGAAAGAAGAAGGAGTGGGGAAAGTAAAAGGGGTCCTTTCTAACATGGAAATTAATCATCTTCTTCTGCCAGAAGTCCATAGATGTGAAGAGTTCCTACAGGAGAAGCAGACCCAGGTACCTACATAAACATTTCCTTTTGAACACTAACACTGCCTGCTTTGGCATCCAGGAGAATTGCTCAGCAGTTTTCATACTTTAAATATAATTCCTATTGCTGAGACATCAAATCTCTGTGGAGCCATCCTTGCTTACAGGGTTTCAGTGAGCGACTTAAGAGATACCAAAAAATTATTTCCCCAAAGGTTTGTAAAACCATTACTTATAAATTTAGGGCTGGGTTCAATAAAGAATTATGCTGTTAAGGTTGCTATGGAATCATGTGTTAAGGTTGCTATGGAATTTAGTCATAAAATGTTCAGCCTGTACTAAAACCTAATTAATTCTGTGGCTTTTGGTATTCATTGGAGCCTCCTTCTTCCCCTGTGCACAAATAGCTAAACATTATGCCCTGAAGGATGTGCATGCCAAAAAGGTGGAAAAGGATATTCTGAGCTCAAGACTATGGCACAGTAAGTCTATTTAAGAAAAAAGAAGAGAAAAAAAAAGGGAACTTTCTCAACTAGTTAGAAAGATAATAGAGCTGCCTGCAGGCATCTTTAACTTGCATTCTGGTCAATTATAGGGATTTATGCAACTATTTATTACACTGGTTAAAGGAAATACTTGCCCCATCAATCTGGGTGACAGACAGTACCCATGAGATGAAATATTCTCAAAAAGAAAGTAGTGGGTTTTGCAGAGCACACATTGAGCTCTTGTAGTGCCTTCCCAAGCAAGTACTTGTGAACAATGTTAGTAGTTGCAAGGCGTTTTCTGAGACTTCACCTGAGCTTTTCCTAAGAGCTTCAAAAGTTCTTCAAAGAGGTTAAAAATAGGAAGAAAAAAAAAAAGATGACAAATGTTCACTGAAAAGTATGTGTCAGCTGAGCTGAAGGAGGTGAAGGCACCAAACTGTGGAGTTCTCATAGACTGGCACAGGCTGCCCACGGAAGTAGTTGAATCCCCATGCCTGGATGTGCAGAGATGTGGTTCTGAGGGACATGGTTTACCAAATCACAGAAATGCTCAGGTTGGAAAAGACCCTCAGGATCACTGAGTCCAACTGATAACCCTACTCTGCAAAGCTCACCCCCAAACCATATCCCCAAGCACCACATCTAAAAGATGGTGACAGGGTTGGTGGCTCCATTGCCTCCCTGGGCAGCACGTTCAATGCCTGACCACTCTTTCTGTGAAAAACAGCCTTCCTAATGTCCAGTCTAAACCTACACTGATGCAGCATGAGCCTTGACAGAGTTAGGTAATGCTTGGACTTGACGATCTTAAAGGTCTTTTCCAACCAAAGCCATTCTATGATTCTTTTCTGTGCTTCTAACCAGGAAGCATTTTTCTAATGCTGAACATGAGCCAGCAGTGTGCCCAGGTGGCCAAGAAGGCCAATGGCATCCTGGCCTGGATCAGGAATAGTGTGGCCAGCAGGAACAGGGAAGTCATTGTGCCCCTGTACTCAGCAGTGGTTAGGCCACACCTTGAGTCCTGTGTCCAGTTCTGGGCCCCTCAGTTTAGGAAAGATGTTGAGTTGCTGGAATGTGTCCAGAGAAGGGCAACAAAGCTGGGGAGGGGTTTGGAGCACAAGCCCTATGAGGAGAGGCTGAGGGAGCTGGGGTTGTTTATCCTGGAGGAGGCTCAGGGGAGACCTTATTGCTCTCTACAACTACCTGAAGGGAGGCTGTAGCCAGGTGGGGGTTGGTCTCTTCTCCCAGGCAACCAGCACCAGAACAAGAGGACACAGTCTCAAGCTGTGTCAGGGGAGGTTTAGGCTAGATGTTAGGAAGAAGTTCTTCCCAGAAAGTGATTGGCCATTGGAATGTGCTGCCCAGGGAGGTGATGGAGTCACTGTCACTGGAGGTGTTTAAGAGGGGACTGGATGAGGCACTTGGTGCCGGGGTTTAGTTGATTAGATGATGTTGGGTGATAGGTTGGACTTGATCTCTAAGGCCTTTTCCAACCTTGTTAACTCCATTCTATTCTATTCTATTCTATTCTATTCTATTCTATTCTATTCTATTCTATTCTATTCTATTCTATTCTATTCTATTCTATTGCATTGGTACCATTTCTGCCACCAAAACCAGCCCTTCACTCATTGCAGCTCTTAGAAGGAAACATTATTCATCTCTGCATGGATGAACATCTTCCTTTCAACCTATACCAACCCACATTCTGGATGTAGCCCACCAGTCTTTCTTTGAATTGCACCCTGGCTTCCCACAGCCAGGAGAAAGGTCTCTAAATGACACGTTACTTGTCTATGGAATTGAAACCCTGCCTTCAGGAATGTTGAAGAAATAGAAAAGGGAAAAGCCACCACTGATTCTCATAGTTTCAGAGTTGTTTGTTTGGGGTATTTGTTAAGGTGGGAAAAATAATGATATTTTGCATTTTATACCAAGAATGCCAGCTGCCAGAAACATCAGCTAGAAAAGGGCAAGCACCCAACATGAGTGCAAGTAACTGCACTCATAAAAACATATCTGAAAGGCAACTCCTGTGAAAAGGGAAGCTTGAAATTACAGGTGAGAAAATGTTTGGGGGCTATTTTTAGACAAAGCATTTGTTTTAAAGGCATCTGTTGGGAAGAAAATAACCAAAGTGCTTTGCAGAGTGACAATACTCTTTTTTTAAGTGCCCCCCTATGGGTGTTATGTTTTCTCTATTACTCTAGGCTGGATGTTACTTTTAGGCTGGATGTTAGGAAGAAATTCTTCATAGAGAGAGTCCATTGGAATGGGCTGCCCAAGGAGGTGGTGGAGTCACCATCACTAGAGGTGTTTAAGAAGAGACTTGATGGGGTGCTTGGTGCCATGGTTTAGTTGATTAGACGGTGTTGGATGATAGGTTGGACACAATGATCTCAAAGGTCCCTTCCAACCTGGTCTGGTCTGGTCTATTCTATTCTATTCTATTCTTGCTAAAGGAGCTGAATGCAATGTCTTAAACAATTCAGAGCACCACAGATTGTGTGGGTTGGAAAAGTCCTTTAAGATCATCTAACTCAGCCATTCTCTAACTCTACAAAGTCTGGTGCTAAAGCCACACCTCTGTCTCTTTGAAGCACTTTAAGGGATGGGGATTCAACCACCTCCCTGGGCAGCCTGGGCAGGGTGAAGTGGGATGAGAAGATGCTTTTCTTTTTTCAGAAGGCTCAGGAGACAACAATTAGAAATAAAATAAGGCAAATGACTAACTTCTCTGAACCTGACCGTCATTTTCCTTTCTATGGTTACCTGCCCAAATACTGGTGTGTATTTAACTTTCTTCCCTCTGTGAAAGGATGGGAAATGAACTGCTTTACAACTGTTTATAAAACCAAAAAGGCCCAGAACTTACTGTTTGGGGTTGTTTTGTTTTGGCTTGGGTTTTTTTTTTTTGCCAACAAATCTTAGCAGGTGTTACATTTGCACTAGCAATAAAAATATTGCAGTCTTGACCTCACAAAGCTTTCTGTGACCATCTGTTAGGAAATCTCTGCAGAAGCCTGCAGAAAGCAACACTTCACAGAGGCTTCCTTACTCTGAGGTTAAAAAGCTTCAGTTGCAATAGTGATGTGAACTCATATTGTTAAGAGGATGCTCAGAAGCCACACAGGGCTATTCAGCCAACAAATAAGCTTGGGTGTAAGGTTTTATAAACATCTGATTGATGGTAAACAAGTGTTTCCATGCTTAAGTTGGAAGTGAACTTAAAGATCATCTAGTTCCAACCCTCCTGCCATGGGCTCGGACACCTCCTACTAGATGAGGTTCCTCCAGGCACCATCCAACCTGGCTTTGTATAGATCACTGTTCTTGAGGGGTAAAGATCATGTAATTCCAGCCCTCCTGTCACAGAATCACAGAATCATTTCAGCTGGAAAAGACTAAATTTAATCATTGAGCCCAACTATTCTCTAACTCTACCAAGTCTGGTGCAAAATCCACGTCCCTCAGCACCTTATCTCTGCATCTGGGGAGCCTGTTCCCATCTTTGATAACCCTTTCAGGGGAGAAGCTTCTTCTAGTATCCAACCTAAACCTCCCCTGATGCAACTTGAGGCCATTTTCTCTTGCCCTATCACTTGTTCCTAGGGAGAAAAGACCAACACCTGCCCAACCTGGTCTTGAAAGAAAGTGTCAAGAACTCTTGAAGCTCTTGAAGAATGTCAAGTGCTTCAAGACATTTGCCACTGCTGGCAGGAACAAGGGTGATTTGAATTCACCAGATGGGAGAAGAACAGGCTCCTCAGCCCCACAGTCTTCTGTCCCCAACAGCACATCCAGCTGGAAACCCCCCACCCTCAGTCTCTGGAGATTTCCCAACCCAACAGCAAATTACAGTGTTGCTGGTTTCTTTTTTTCTTTCTTTTTGTTGTTTTTTGTTTCTACAGTGACATCAAACATCGATAGTGACACATATAAGAATATATTATATATTTATATAAATATATAAAATATTTATATAAAATATATAAATAAATACATATACAAAATATGGCATTACTTTCCAGAGAGATGTTACAGATCACCGGCCGCCCTCTTTTGCTTCTCCAGGTGTCATCATCAGACAGAATTTGTCCGTCAAGTTCAGCAAACAATCAGCCTCAAGCCAAACAGGAGAAACTTTGCCCAAGTCTTCCTCATCTGAAAGCATCGCACGAAACCAAATCCCTTCACTTCCAATGAAAAGGACATACGACATCGTGGCAGTCAGTTGGATTCAGTCTTTAAGCCCAAGGGTCCTTAGTCCTACGCTTAGATGCAGGTGAATCATTTCTACCAAAGTCAAAGCAAGCAACAAAGAGTTCGCGATCCCCCCCGCCCCGCCATCTCCTGGGCGGCGTCTGACACGGGAGTTCCTCAAACAGAATATCTGCTTTTGGTAGAGTGTACCAAGGTGACACAGAGTAGATAACAGCTTCTCAAAATAAATAAGCAACTCAAAAAGGGCTGGCAGTGGAATGGCCAATTTTTTCTTGTCTGTTAGCATGAGCAGGAAATGTGAGCCCCGCTGCACAAACTGAAGTGAAGGACAGAGGCAAGAAGGCCTTACGGACAGCATCAGTGCAACATTGAATCCTTTCCAGTGGCATAATTCAGTGATGGGTATGTTAGAAATACCAATGAAATAATCACAATCAAACAAAAGAGAGAGAACTATTATCTTGATGTTTGGATGTTTGAAGTTAATTCAATTTTTAAAAAAATTAAACAATTAATGGAATCACAGAATAGTTTGGGTTGGAAGGGACCTTAAAGATCACCTAGCTCCAGCCCCCCTGCCATGGGCAGGGACAACTCCTACTAGACCAGGCTGCTCAAGGCCCTGTCCAATCTAGCCATGGACACCTCCAGGAAGGGGGCATCCACAGCCTCCCTGGGCAATCTGTTCCAGTGTCTCACCACCCTCACTGCAAAGAATTTCTTTCTGATAAGCAGTCTAAATCTCCTCTCGTCCAGCTTTAATCCATTGCCCCTCATCCTATCCCAACATCACTTCTGGAAACACATCCTTGGCTCCACAAATTCCTTCCCATTGCCTAGAACAGGTCAGTGGGTGCGTGCAGATGGATCTATACATATCCGTAAATCATTCCATACCCTTAACTTCCTCTTTGCCTACAGAAGGATAATTATTGCCTGGTATTTGGTATTCACATGTTACATTTAAATAAGGTTTATTTAAAAAAAACAAACAAATGAAAAAAAAAACCAAACCCCAACACAATTATATTAAATACAGACTAAACAGAATAGTCATAATATATTTTACAGGAAGAAAGGAGGGGGGGAGGAAATTAGCCACGTCTTTTAGTTCAGAAATATGCTTCTTTAAAAAGTTCTTTCAGACTTCTATAAAACCTTTTACCCGTGAAGATTTAAGTTTCCCATCAGAGCTGTAAAAAAAACAACAAAAAACCAAACCCAAAAAACAAACAAAACCCCCAAACAAAAAAAACAAAAACCACCCAACCTTTAAATCCCTGTGGGGTTTTTGTTGGTTTCTTTTTGCTTTAATACTTTTACAAGTTTACAACTCTTTAAAAAAGAAAGAAAAAAAAATAAGTAAACCCACAACAGTATCTTTTGGGATCAAATTGGTCACAGGCTGTTCTTTCCAACAGTCAGTGGAGACTCCCTGAATCCATTCTGAAGTGCCTTTTGTTCTTCCTCTCTCTCTCTGGGTATCAATAGTGCAGGTTTGGGTGGGAATCCAGAGCTCCCTACACGTCCGTAGGAAGCCCAAAGCATGTGGGTGGCGGGGTACAGCTGCAGTAGAGCCTGTGGAGGCTGCGGCTCCCCATCCCCAGACGTAGCAGACAAGAGCTCCTCACTCCTTGCAGTCCACAGCGCTTGCCCAGCCCCTCCAAGGTCTCTGCGAGGTTCAACGGCCATGCACAGGTGCCAGAAGAGCCGGCAGCCAGCCCTCATTTGCTTTCCAAGTTGTAGCAGTGGACATCTCCCTTGCCCTTGCCGTCGTAGCCAGGCAGCGGCTGGCCATACTTATCCACACACCAGCAGTAGCCTCGCTTCCGGCCCTTGGACGGACGACACTGCAAGAGAAGACAAGGCCCAGTTAGCAGCACTCCTTTTGCTTCATTGGGTACCTCTAATTCCATGTCTGGCTTACACCTGACTGAATACAAATCAATCAAGGGCAACCTCCTTTGCCCATTCACCCTCTGGGGCTAATTACACCATGAAACTGGTCTAAAAATAACCTGAACACAGCCTGATGGACCATTCCCTGCTGTTGGGCAGCACGGTGTGAATGATACAAATGCTTTGCTTGGAACAGATCTCTAACATCATCAAGTCCAACCAGTCTCTAACTCTACCAAGTCTGGTGCTAAACCATGCTACTCAACACCACACCTCTGTGGCTGTGAAACACCTCCAGGGATGGGTATTCAACCACTTCCCTGGAGGGGCCTGTTACAGTCTTTGAGAACCCTTTCAGTCAAAAAGTTTCTTCTTATATTCAAGCTAAACCTCCCTTGGTGCAACGTGAGGACATCTCTTGTCCTATCATTTCTTACTAAGAAGAATAGGCTCAAACCTCCCTTCAGGTGCTTGTAGAGAGCTGTGGGGTCTTCCTTCAGCTTCCTTTTCTCCAGGCTAAACAACCCTTCAGCTGCTCCTCACCAGCCCTGTTCTCTGGATCCTTCACCACCTTCATTGCCCTTCTCTGGGCCTGTTTCAGCACCTCAATGACTTTCTTGGAGCGAGGGCTCCAAAACTGAACCCAGTATTTGAGGCGTGGCCTCACCAGTGCTGAATACAGAGGTACAATCACTGCCCTGGTCCTGCTTGTCACACTATTCCTGATCCAGGCCAAGATGCTGGTGGCCTTCTTGGCCACCTGGGCACATGTTGGCTCATGTTCAGTTGGCTGTCAATCAACATTCCCAGGTCTTCCTCTGCTGGGCATTTTCCAGCCATTCTGTCACAAGCCTGGAGCGTTCATGGGGTGGTTGTGACCCAAGTTCAGGACTCAGCACCCGGGCTTGTTGAATCTCACACAACTGGTTGTGGCTCACCAATCTAGCCTGTCTAGATCCCTCTGTAGAGTCTCCAGCAGATCAACACTTCTTCCCATCTCAGTGTCATCTGCAAACTCAGTTCCCTCCTCTCCAGATCATTGATAAAGATGTTAAAGAGAGCTGACTCCAGCACTGAGCTCTGGGGAACATCACTTGTGACTGAATACCCACTTTGAATACCAGCACTGCTTACAGTGATGCAGGTGGGTGAGTGGGGCCCATCTTTGGAACAGACAGTTAAAGGCTTTGTTCTACACTGAAGCACAGGTCTGGAAAAGCCAAATGCTGCAGCAATAAACAGCCTTGGTGTGCATCTGTTGGCTGGAGGCATTTCCATACTGTAGCTGTCATTTATCAACAGATACGTAATCCTTCTGTGCTGGGGTCATCACTTCAACAACTGCTAGGTGTGCTAGAACTTTACACTGGTCTTTGCCTATAAATAAGGTGCTTCCATACTGGTCTATAACAGACATCAGCTTTAGAAGTTGCCTGGTGGGATTTGCCAGCAATGCTGAACAACCTGATTCCTACTAGAGGCAGCCACACCAAACTTTAGGAATAGCATGGCAGCAAAAACACATTATTAAGTCCAATATGTGCTAAGTGGTCACAGAAGTGCCTAGGAACCAACAATGACAGAAACTAGACTATAGGAGGTGACACGCTGCAGGCTGCATTCAGTGTGCTTCCCTGGACAGCTATATACTGTGAACCTCTGGGACCCTGCAAGGCTTTTGTACCCACTTGAAAGACCCATGTCTCCAGGACACATTATCTTACTGGGTTTGCCACCATCAACCTCATTGCCTCCACACCAGCTCCTATTTTGAGATTTGGTGATGCAGGACTCGCTGCAAACTGCAAGCATCAGCTTTTTCAAAGACTGAGGTTTCATCTGTTGCATCACCAACATGAAATTGTGCCAGGGGAGGTTTGGGTTGCATATTGGGAAAAATTGCTTTAGAGTGGTCAGGCATTGAAACAGGCTGCCCAGGGAGGTGGTGGTCACCACCACCGAAGGTGTTCAAGAAATGTGTGGACATGACACTTAGGGACATGGTTTAGTGGCTATGGTGGTGTTAGGCCAGTGGTTGCACTCAATATTGTAGAGGTCTTTTCCAACCCAAACAATTCTCTGAAAAAGACAGACTAGGCTGAAGCCAGGTAACAGCTGTCAACACTGCAAAGCCTAACATGCAAGTAGAACAAATGCGGTCTCCCAGACCACATTCACAGCAATTCAAGTATTTCAGAGGTTCAGGCTGGCACCAGTCAGGCAATTTTTTTCTTCAGCATCTAACAGGAGTGTCCCCATCTCCCATGCAGCTCACATAACAGAGGCTCTTCTCCATGGAGGTACATAAGAAAATGCCAAGCAAACGCTGGGCTTCACATGCTGCCCAAAGTGCCTGACCCTTTCCACATCTAGCTTAGGAGCTCAGGAGAAAGGGTGGCATTTTGGAGGGAGCTGTGCATATAGGGTCACTCCTGGGACAGCTTGCACCAGCACACTGGCCCCGAGCCAATTAATTTGTGGCAGCATGGGGAAGGGTACACAGTGTTTCCCAGGAAATTGTGAAACAAATGAGAGTAGATGACATGCTAGATACAAATTTTGTAACAAGCTTCCATCTTGTATATTTTATTTTAGAGTAGATGAAGTAATGTTAATCACCCTAATTGCAAATTAATCTACCCTTGTGGTACATTTTTGAGTAACAAGCCTAGTGCAGCAATTATACAATGCCTTCTCTTCTCCAAGTTTGCAGTCCTTCTGCTCTAGCCCCACATAAATGGACAGCAACAGGACAACCAAAATGGCCAGCAGCATCCTGGCCTGGATCAGCAATAGTGTGGCCAGCAGGACCAGGGAAGGGATTGTCCCCTTTAACTCAGTATTGGTGAGGCCACGGCTTGAGGACTAATTCAGTTTTGGGGCCCTCACTGCAAGAAATACACTAAGGTATTAGAACATGTCTAGAGAAGGGCAACAAAGCTGGTGATGGGTCTGGAGAACAGGTCTGGTGAAGAGCAGCTCAGGAAGCTGGAGTTGTTCACTCTGGAGCAAAGGAGACTGAGGGGAGACGTCACTGTTCTCTACAACCCCCTGAAAGGAGCTGGGTGGGGGTTGGTCTCTTCTCTCTAGGAACAAGTGATAGAAGGAGAGGAAATGACCTCAAGTTGCACCAGGGGAGGTTTAGCTTGGATATTAGAAGCTACTTCTTCACTGAAAGGGTTCTCCAAGACTGAAAGAGACTCCCCAGGGAGGTGGTTGAATCCCTGTCCCTGGAAGTGTTTCAAAGAGGCTGAAATGTGGTGCTGAGGGACATGGGTAAGCACCAGAGCTGGTAGAGTTAGAGAATGGTTGGATTTGATGGTCTTAAAAGTCATTTCCAATCCAAACAAGTCAATGATTCTATGACTCCACACCAAGATCAAGCTTAAAGTACCTATCATCTTGTTCTAGGCCAGGCTGAAGATGTTCAAACCTGTTGAGGGAATAGCTGCATTAGCAATTTGACAAACAATATGATGAACTGCATTTGAGTTCCTGTTACCTGTTGGCCTGATTTTCTGCACTAAATCTTTACACCTTCAAGTTTTACAACTGATATTGATTGTCTGAACAACCCAGGCTGGGCTTGTGCCTACTCTCCAGTAGGTCTGTGAAGGGCTGCTCAAAGTCCACTGAGGTCAGTGGGAAATTTTCCTTCTATTTTGGTGTCAAATGGACTGAATCCTACTTTCAGTGTTATCAACATTTGGTGGTTTAAGTTCTTTGTACTCAGAATTCATAAACACCAACCTCTGTATGACTAAAAATCTGACAGAAAAGGAAACTGAGGCAGCAGTTCTTGAGTTGTTTTTCTTAAGAGAGAAGGCATAGATGGAGCTGGAATTTGAGCACAGGGCTTCTGGCTGCCAGCCTGGTGCTTGGGCAATGAAACTATACTTCTGCTAATAATAGTAACACAGCCTCCCCTTTTAGCAGCACTATATGAAGTCTGTTACACAACCCTTGCTGATTCATAGGCTTGCATCATTCTCAAAACAAATGATCAATTAAAGTTATCTCATGTCATTGGAGTGTCTGATTGCATTTTACATTTGCATAATTGATTTTGGGGTTTCAGAACCATGTGCAGTTCATCTGCAGGGACACCTCCTATAGTTCTAGTTTTGGTTTGTTTTTCTTCTAGAAACTTCATCTGGAGAACAAAATGCTTAGATGATTCTACAGCTGAAAAAAGCTCTGTGAGGACACAATTTCACTTTCTTCAAGCTGCCATTTTGTGCTCCCCCCTGGTCATACGGGCAATAGGAAAACACTTCTCATACACCAGTGATGCTTTCATCCCAAAGCAGCTAGTTGCATTCATGGACTGGCTTAGGTTGAAAGGGACCTCAGAGACCATCCACTCCAACCCCCCTGCCATGGGCAGGGCTGCCTCACAACTACACTTGGTTGCCCAAAGCCACATCCAATCTGGCCTTAAACACCTCCAGGAAGCGGGGCATCCACGACCACTCTGGGCAACCTGTTCCAGAGTCTCACCACCCTTGGACTGAAGAACTCCTTCCTAAGATCCAGTCTAAACCTCCCTCAGCTTAAAACCGTTCCTCATGGTCTTGTCATTAGACACGCTTACGAAAAGTTCCTCTCCAGCTTTCCTGCAAGCTTCCCTTCAGGTATTGGAAGGCAGCTATAAGGTCCCTTCAGAGTCATCTTTTCTCAAGGCTGAACCTCAGCTCCCTCAGCCTATCCCCCTAGCAGAGATGCTCCAGCTCTTCAGTAATCCTTGTGGCCCTTCTCTGGACTTGCTGCAACAGTTTTATGTCCTGCCTATGATGGGGACTTCCCCACAGAAGTGGTGGCAGGTTCACACAGAAAAAATACAACTGCTTAATAACCTCTCTAATGAATTTTGTACTCCACATAGATTTCGTGGCACTGCTCAGCGCTTCTGCATGAGTTCAGAAGTCCAAAAAGCTGGAAAACTGCCCAAGCAGTGGAGCCAGTAATTACTTCTGATAGGAGCACCAGCTGCCAGCTTCCATGCCACCTGCTCCTCTCCTTTCCACAAAGAAATGCCGCAGAGGCATTCGAGGGGCACAGCAAAGCATATGGTATCCCATTGAATTCCTGGTCAGCCCAGAGGTCTCTGTGGAGCTACAACTGTGGTCTCCTGGAATAGACAGCAGACAGCACTGACATATACCTCAGGCCGTTTGGCTCCCGCCAAGCCCAGCTCTGTTTTCTGTGGAACAATGCCAGCTCACATTTAGGCGAGTATCTGGGTCCAGGACACAAATATGGGGCAATTCTGGTAATTACCCTGTATAATAATTCTAATTTCATCAAAACCCCCTTTTTTTCCCCCCTTTTCCATGCTTGAGGCAGAAACGGGCCTGCATCAACCTATTCCACATAAATATCCCCAAACACCAGGGCTGAACAATAGAGCCTTACATGTGTGATTTATTAAGACAAGGACTCTAAATTTTAATAGGTCTGACTTTGAAAGTTTATATATAAACACAACATGTGAAATATTTTGCATGTTATACCCTGACAGCTCAATTTATGTTCTTAACATCATATGAGTATTATTTCCCATGGTTGTTCCTGAGAGGTTAATTTCTAGATATCCACAAATGTCTGCAAAAATAACTGCAGGTGACCAGGAAGGCTGAAAGTACTAACAGCTAAAGTGCCTTCTGAATCAGTTTTAATGGTTCCCAGGGTGATTATAATTTATCAGATTCCTACCAGCACACACCTATCTACATTATTATCCTAGACAGTGGCTTTGGCAGCTGTTTTCAGAATTAAAAATGCCTAGCTCACACTTGGGTTTGGATGGATTTATTGTTTCCTAACCTATTATTCTGGATTTTGTTGTCACAACAGAATGTAATTGAATTACAGATTGAACGCTGCCAATAATAGCACTGAAGGAAATTAATAAAATAGCCTAGCATTCTGTTAAGGAGATTAGACATCTGCTCACAGATCCCAGAATATCAGACCTACATGTTGATGCTCCAAAAAGGGAAGGAAAAACACACAAATATCACACTGCCTCGTGGACAGTGAATTCAGCCTGGACAGGACTTACTCCTAAAACTGCTGTGCCTTTCCCGCCCCCCCCCCCCCCCCCAAGTTAATTCTCTGAGGGCAACTGCAATACATTATTTTGGGGTTGTATTTTGCTCCCATGAGAAGCAGCCTGCCTCTGTGACCCCCACCCTTTAAAACCTGCTCCCAGGGTTGATTGAGGTTCATTTCCAGGAGAAGCACTCCCACTGCACTTCATCTGAAATGTTTTACTCACATGGGGTTCATCTGTGGGCATCTCCTACAACATCCTGAGCTGTCTCCACTATGAAATTGGCAGGGTGCTTCAAGAGGTTGGCCAGGTATGAAGATGCTTCTTCACCCTCGATGTTTGCTGACTGCTGTTGCATATGTTGCAGGAGCCTTTGCTAAAGCAATCCAAAGGTCTCCAGAGACACTGCACGAAGGGCAGAAGCCATGTCTGTGTTCTGCACCTTATTCACATCAATCAGCTACCAGGAACAATGACTAGGTAAGTTAGCCATCTTTCCTGGGTCTTTTTCTTCCACATTTTGGGTTTTTTTCCTACCTCAGCAGCAGAACTATGACTGCCCTTTCAAGTACAGTCATCCTTTAAAGCCAGGCACTTTAATACGTGCTTACTGTAGTTCTGCTTTACTACACACACAAGCTGCAGGCTGCCTGCAAACCACCAGCTTTTTGCTGATGGAGCAAAAAACCTCAGAGTCTGAAGGCAGATGAAAGGAAGATCTACTGAACAAAGTAAATACCAATCTGCGGGCTTCTGTAATATGTAGAGCAGGAAAAGGGCGACTGTAGGCCTGTGTGCCTTCAACACAGCTAAATGCTGTGCTGCTCTGGACTCACTAAGCAAAAGTTTTCATGGCACAGACAAAAAGCACAGGCCCGGGCTCACTCCTCTTGGCAGCCCAACCATTTCAGAGCAAATAGGCCAAGATGTGAGCACTACTCTTTGCTGCTTTACACGCAGTGGGACATCAACGGCACAGACTTGTCAAAATTCCAAACAAAAAGAAACTCTGTCCCTGCTTGGGAGTTGCCACCACCTGCTCAGGAAAAGCTGGGGAGCGTAGACAAGCTCAGCAGTGTGCATAGAAGGTCAAATAGTGTAGTCAATGCTGGGCTGATGGCAGAAGGGAAGGCTGAAAACCTCCCCTTACTGCAAACATCCCACCTGACACTGCCAGCTTAATTCAGAGCTCCAGGGAATACCCAAAAGGGAAAGGCTGTTTCTGAGAGCTGAAAGCCAAAAAGTGGAGAGATATCATCCCTAAAATAAGATTGCCTAGTTAGAGCTTATCCTCTCACTTCCAATCAATGATCAGCCTTAGCTAGTAACAGAACCAATAAATCCTCTGGTTCCCAGAGAAAGAAGGTCACCCATGTGAACCCAAACAGGAGAGAAGATAGTCCACAAACAAAATCTGTCCCTTCCAAAGGGTTTGCCTTGAGGAATGTGTGGCCAGCAGAACCAGGGCAGTGATTGTTCCCCTGGACTCAGAATTGGCGAGGCCCCACCATAAGTACTGGGTTCAGTTTTGGGGCTCTCATTGCAAGGAGGACATTGAGGTGCTGGAATGTATCCAGAGGAGGGCAATGAAGCTGGTGAAGGGTCTGAAGAACAGATCTGGTGAGTAGCAGCTGAGCAAACCAGGGTTGTTTAGTCTTCAGAAGATGAGGCTGAGGGGAGACCTCATTGCTCTCTACAACTGCCTGAAAGGAGGCTGGGAGCCACAGGACATCAGTCTCTTTCCCCAGTTAGCAAGTGACAGGATGAGAGGAAACAGCCTCAAGTTACACCAAGGGAGATTTAGTTCGCATATCATAAGAAACTTCACCAAAAGGGTTCTCAAAGACTGGCACAAGCTCCCCAGGGAGGCAGTTGAATCCCCACCCCTGGAGGTGTTTCCAAGAGGCAGAGATGTGGTGCTGAGGGACATGGATTAGCACCAGACTTGGTAGAGTTTGAGAATGGTTGGACTTGATGGTCTTTTCCAACCAAATGACTCTATGAAAAACTTAGAGAAACTTTGGAATTCAGAAAATTTTGGCATTATTCCAAGACACACATTTGAAGGCAGGTCACTAACTAAACACTGGAATTAGATGTGGTACACATGCTAAGCAAAGAACTTGGCATGTCGTGCACTGCCCAAGGTCCAGAATTCAGGAGCTTCAACGGTAGCAGTGAATGAGGAATGCTGCCATAGCTCAAGCTGACAAAACTAAAGCAGAAATATCTGCAGTTTAGGTCTGCATTTGTCAAGAAAGGTCACAACCCCAGAAGCAGAGAGGGCTGAGAAGTCACCCTTTGCCACAGAGTAACTCCTAGATGTATCACTTTCCCGATGACATGACCTGGATTTTGGAAGCAATCAGGGTAGCACATAAAGGACAGATATATCCCTCTCTCAAGTTGCTCTCTGTAACATGATCCAAGGCAGTTCTTCTAGGAACTCTCCAGCAGCTATTTACAATTCAAAGCATTGATCTATTGCAGTCATATGGCGACTGCAACATTTAGCTCTGTGGCTTATTACAGAGGCACTGCTTTTTTTAAACCAAAGGGCATTAGTATCTAGGACACCAGCCAACCCATGTGTGATTAGGTATGAAGTTTCTCAAATGAATCTGTTGTCATGACCAACAGAAAATAAAAACACTGTCCCCACTTGACAAGGTTCAGCACTATCAGATCAGGTCCTAAAACTGGAAATTAACTAGCTCCTCTGCAAAATGATACCTAATGCACCTTGATGGAAAGACCCATCAGTGAAGATGCAAAAAACAGGTGAAGTGCTTTCGCTGAAATGATCAAGACTCTGTACTTACTTGCTTTTTCTTGTAGAACCCCTTCTTGTCACAATTTGGAATATGAAAGCCCCTGGGACTCAAGACGTTCAGGATCTTTAGGTGGTTTAAAGTGTCTTCCATTTCTCTGCGACAGGGACCCTGTGTGTTAGAAAACACAAATGAAACTTTTATTCCCAAAAGCTCTCTTACATGTGAGAGTCAATACATCTTTAGAGAACAAGAAACACAAACCCAAACAGCTCCATCAGAACAAAGGGACAGCTGGATATGTCAAAATTTCAGAACAGTTTGGGCTGGAAGGGACCTTAGAGATCATCTAGTTCCAGCCCCACTGCCATGGGCAGGGACAGCTTCTACTAGATCAGGTTGCTCAAGGCCCTGTCCAACCTAGCCGTGAACACCTCCATGATGGGGGCACCCACAGCCTCCCTGGGCAATCTGTTCCAGTGTCTCACCACCCTCACTGCAGATAATTTCTTCCTGATATCCAGTCTAAATCTCCCCTCTTCCAGCTTTAATCCATTGCTCCTTGTCCCACCACTACAAGCCCACGTAAAAAGTCCCTTCCCAGCTCTCCTGTAGCCCCTCCAGATACTGAAAGACCCCTAGAAGGCCTCCGTAGAGCCTTCTCTTCTCTAGGTTAAACAGCCCTGACTCCCACAGCCTGATGGCATCACAGACAAAATTCTGACTTCCTGCTTTATTGAGGATAAATCAATTTGTGAAGAGTAAAGGCCCCATGCAGAAGCATGGACTGGCATTCCCAGCTGAAATCACAGTCACATATAGCTATGGGAAGCCTTGCCCAGCGTGTACATCTATCCTACACAACACAGCTCAAGTTTGGGAAAGCTGGCTTTGCACCAAGGGGAAAAGAAGAAAGTGGGCAACTGGAAAGACACTGCTTGGTAGATTTACCCTAATAGCATTTGATTTTTATGATTTTGCTGGATTTGAAAGCTTAGATGGGATGGATTTAAGTGAAAACAAGAAGTTCAGCATAATATATATATATATAAATAGCGCAGCTCTGGACAACAATTCCCATTTTGACTGAACCAGAGAAAGCCACACAAAGGAATGGTTGCACACAACAGTCTCAGAATCACAGGATCATAGAATTGTTTCAGTTGGAAAAGACCTTTCACATCAGAGTCCAACTATTATCAAACTCTGCCAAGTTTGGTGCTAAACCATGTCCCTCAGCACCACATCTCTGCTTCTTTGAAACACCTTCAGGAATGGGGATTCAACCACCTCCCTGGGCAGCCTGTGCCAGTCTTTGACAGCCCTTTCACTCATGAAGTTTATTCTAATATCCAACCTATACTTTCCCTGGTGAAACTTGAGGCTATTTCCCATCCTTCTATTGCTTGTTGGATGGGGAAGAGACCAAACCCCACCTAGCTCCAGCCTTCTTTCAGGCAGTTGTAGAGAGCAACGAGGTCTCCCCTTCAGCCTCCTCCAGACTGAGCGACCTCAGTTCCCTGAGCTGCTCCTCACCAGACCTGTTCTCCAGACACTTTGCCCACTTTATTGCCCCTCTCTGGACTGTCACCAGCACCTCATTAAATTAGTATGTCATCTTCTGCCTCACTTTCTCCACCTCCAAAAGGTTGGCAACCATGTAGTAAGGATTGGCTCCAGGACAATGAGCCAAAAAGAACTTCCAGAAGCACTTTTAAGAGCATGTCTCAAACGCCAACTAATTCTTTCTCACTGCAGCCCTTCAGGGTAGGGAGTAAAGCATTACAAGCCCCACTACACAGTCAGAAAACCAGGAGTGGAGGAGTTCCCATTTTGCCAGAGGCCAAGGAGGTAGTTGGAGTCAGCAGTGGGATCAAGAGTAGCACCCTAGAAACTCTCTGCTTAGCTACACTGCTGTCTTTGCACATCACTGACTGGGCCTACCAGCCCACTGCTTCAGCTGGGACCCAAAACAATTCCTTTGCATAGCTGCATGGCTTTAAAATGTTTAAGTTGCTGTATGAACACAAAGACTCACTGGATGCCATTTTTAATTAGTGAAGTAATGACATTTATACTTTCAAGTGGTAATATTAATAGTTTGCTCATGTGAAATGTCTTTCATGTGAGTCTGAAAGCATATAGACTCCACAGTTCTGCTGGAGTTTGATTTTATTATTTTTTTATTAGCAGAGACCTTCCTTGCTGCTTTCACCTTTTCTTTCAGTATCACTCTCACAAGCTCCAAGCATACCCTTTAAATTGCTGGTTTCATTGGCAGTTCCTTTTAAAGAGTGAAACTACTCAGACACACTGACTGCAGATCATACACAGTCAAATATTTGGTCCTGAGGCAGGCCTACAAAAACACTAGCTATTTTTTTCTTTTCATTGTCTGCAAAGTCAGAGAGATCAATATCAAAAGCTAACAGGCAGACACAGCTAGAAGGACATTTGCTGACAAAGGCACCTGTCCCTGATAGACTTCTTCCTGGTTCTTAAATACACCAGTAGTCTTGGCAAGTCAGTGCTCCTTTACATATGGGGCCCAACTACCATGGAAGTGAAATGGTGGTCCTAGTTGAGACCGGGACCCTATTTCTACAGAGCTACCAAAGCCCATTCTTTTACTGTAGGTAGTTTACTTCATGGTTTTGGGAGGAAGACACACTGGAAGGCAGATACCAAAGTGGTTTTACTAAATGGCTGGACATCAGTGACAAAAGCGCAGCTTCACCATCTTTGCTGTGTTAGCTTGCAGGCTATGCTCCCTTCAGACACAGCTTCCCACCTCATACATGTTTCAAAACCTTCTTTGGCAGATGGGAAGCCATGGCTGGTTTCACCATGACTGTTTTGATGCAACACTGAAGTATATCCAGGCATATTTTTTAGGCCATCTGGCACAGGTACAAAACAACCCGGTGGTTATCAGCCAGGATATCCAGGAAGAGGAATTATCCTCTCCTCAGATTCACCACACTCCGGCTGTCCCACAAATCCACTGAGCACAGCTGGTAGGAAGCAATAGCTCCAAACTGCAAGTGGAGGTGCCATTCAGCACATCATTCAAGCAACAACTGATCAGTCGAGACCCTAATCCTCAGCCCAGGCTAAGTCTTCCTCCCTTGGCTTGTGCTGTGACGCATGAACACAGTGCTGCTGCTACACTGGATATAAAACATCTTCTTTTGATTATTGCAATTCAACAATGCTCTTTGCAACCAAATTTAACGATGACACTATTAAATCTGCCCCATGTCAGAGTGGTGGTAATTACCAGCAGAGGGGAACAACAAGAACTTTTGATCTCTGAGAAATGACTCAGTGAAAATCACACTTTTATCAATACAAACATCACTGTGTCAGGCCTCCATGTTTTCAGAATGTGATCTGCTGATTGTGGGCATTTGCAGATCCAATAATTTTACTGGTTAAACAACCACAAAGCCCTAAATGGCTACAACAATTTCCACCATGTAGTTATTTAGCGTATCTTATCATATGCACAACATGCATACACATACATGCAGACACTCAGGGGCTGGGAAATGCCTTTCCATTCCCAACTGTACTTACATATTCAGTCTCTTGCTTGGATTCAGAAGAGAAGTTCAGTGTGTCTGTGCTCTGAGAGTCATACTCCACTTTATATCGCTGTGTGTTTTTGGCTTGCACTTTCCTGATGATGTCTATTTTGATGTGGGGCGGATGTGATTTGGAGGAGTCCGGCACCCTGTGCGAGTTGGGGACAGCCTGACTCTCGATGCTGCTGCTATTCTGGTCGTCGTCTTCCTCAGAATCACTGGAATTCCCTTCAAGAAAAACAAATGCAGTGAAGAAACAATGTTAATCAATTGCCAGACACATTAGTCTAGGTGGTTCATTTTCCTGGATAAAATAGTGATGAACTTCCTGTTGCACATGCAAGAGCACCTTTGTTGCCAAGCGGTGACTGTGATAACTGAAGCATCCCCGTCAGCCTGGCAAGGTACCCCAGGCACTGCCTGTGCTGGCTACCCAAGGCCGAAAGCCAGCCACCCCCACCACTCTGCAAAGCCACACGCCGTCCGCTAGCTCGCCCCTCGCTGCCAGCTGCAGTTTCGCCCGCCGGCAGAAGGGGGCAGGTCTGTGCGGCCAACGGTGCAGGAGCCCCGGCCCGCCCCACCGCAGAGCCCGCTGCAGCCCCACCGGGGAACCCGGGGCAGGCCCCACTGCGGAGCCCGCTGCAGCCCCACCGCGGAGCCCCAGCAGCCGGACCAGGCAGCCGGGAGCCGACCCCAGCACAAGGCGCGGGGCTGCCCCCACCGCGACCGCTCATCCCCAGCCCCATACAATCAGCTTTAGTTCAAGGCGGCTGGTTTGGGTGACTTAGCAGTGGAGTGTGTGACTCTTTGTCCTTCCCGGGATAGCAATTTTTAATATATTTTTTTTTCTTTACAGAAAGAGGCGTTAATATAATAAATCCTACCACAATTCACGATTGGAATTAGTTCTTTTCAACGCTTTTTCATATCTTAATTTTATTGAACAGACAGGAGGGGAAAAACCAACCAGCATATTTTCATTCTTCCACCGTTTTAAGTCAGAAGCATTTCTAGGTGTGCAAAACACATTTTAAAAGTAACAGACAAAAAAAAAAAATGCCATTCGTGCTGTAACCGTGCCAAAAGGACAAACATCTGCTTTCATCACAAGCTTCAAAAATATTTTCTCTTTAAACTGCCCTCCACAAAAAACCACAGGGGAAGCACATTTTTTCCAAAATACTGCATAAGCCCAGTGCTCCTGTACCTTCCGAGGTATTTGTCTACACTGCATTTCTCCCGCTCAGGAGGCTCCTGAAGCAAAACTGCATTCCCCCAGACAATTTTTCAGCGTTGGATATTCCTATCAGCTAAGCAGCTCAGTCCTACTAGTTGCTGCCTTGGCTGCTGGCCCTTCTTGGGGGAGGGTGTTGTTTTATTTAAGGAAATCTTATTGGGAATGTATACAATGATAACTGCTGTGCAAGGAACATCCTGGAAATCTGTATGAAAGTTCTACATCGTGGCTCACTGAAAAACCACAAAAGCCGAGAAATTCAGTACTCAACCTGAAAGCCCACGTTCACACAGCCCATTGGCTCTAAATTCTTCAACACAGGCAGTACAGTGATGCTGCCAATGCACAGGAACAGGGGAGGCACACGAGGAGGAGGAGGGATCCCAGTCAACATCTTGGTACTGGTGGTTTTGGTGTAGCCACTGCTGGCAATAGACATAATTGACCAGGAAAATCTAACTCCCACTGCAAATGGATTAAGGAAGTTTAAGTCTTAAGTCTGAATTTCCTGGCTTTTGTGGGTATAACTCAGACTCTCAGCGGTATTTGAACATATTTTTAGTGGTTTAATGTCCTGTTTTTAAACAGTGGGGTTTTTTTCCTCCACATTCTCAATGAAGTTTGAAAGAGACGCTCAATGAAGTCAATGAAGAAATGACACAATAAAATGTTACAATGTTACAAATGTGAATTTCCTAGATACTATGCCTACTAGGTTTATTCAATCAATCCAGTTCATTAGTTTGCCTCCTCTGCCAAAAAAAAAAAAAAAAAAGAAAAGGGCAGAAAATATTCTTAATATGCAAGAAATAACACCCAGGTTGGTCCTTTCAGTTTAGATAACCATCACGTTTCAACAGCACTTCTTACACTCCAGTTTGGGACACTCATAATGCCACATTTCAAACGGAAAAGCAGATGTGATGAACTCAGTTACATAAAATTTGGTGCCTTGTTAATTTTACCTGCTCCTAGCAGAAACAAAACTGCTACCAGAGTTACTCTGCTCTCTTAAAAAGCAGATTAGAAGGGTCACACATGCATACCAATAATTAACCCTTCTGTGCCCCAAAAAAATGAACTGAAGAAGCTACTGTAATATACAGTGATTACTGGCAATTTCTGTCAACTAGGAACAACCCAAAGTGCATGAAGTAATGTAACCTAGCTGTGTGTAAGGGAGATCATGTGAATGTTTGATTTGGAGCTGGAAGCAGAGGTCTTTTTGAGGAGGCACATGCTGCATGCTATGGGTCACACACAGGTTCAGCTTACTTCTTCCTCCTTGCACACCACGTTAAAAACCTTCACTCCTCGACTGTGAACTCTAAGGGTCCTACTTTGCATTCTTGAGGAATCAAAGCGTCTACTGATTTCAAAACTAGAGTTCTCCCCTAGCCAAGAGTGCAGAAACAGGAACTTGGCATTTGGACTATTTAGGCTGAAAGTGGGAAGACTTCCAGCAAAGTGCAGCTCTGCCTTCCCCTTTCTCTTTTTTCTAAGTCAACTGCTAGAAGCACTACCCCTCCATTAAGCAGCTCCAACTCAAGGATGGAGAAGACCCCTTCCTTCAAACTCACGGGAAGGATGAACATGCAGAACCATGTTCATGTGATGAGGAATGCTGCTCCATGTTCCAAAAAGAGTCAGAACTTCAGTAGGAAGCCCTGAACTCTCATGCAAATTGTCACAGCTTGGGAGTAGTGCATAAATAATTAGAATGAGGCAACTGGCAGCCATGAGTGTCAGAGATAACTGGAGAACTGGTGCCGCTTCCTCGGCTAAGCAGAGGCCAGCCAAAAAGTCCGTGCAACTTAGCAGAAAAACTGGCTCTTTAAAAATGCAAACAGTGGAAAGCCTTTTGACACACTTTTCTATTAAATAAATGTTAACATACTTGCTGTTGGTTAGCAAACAGTGTAATGAAATGTTTGCACACAGGGACTGTGCTTTCTTGATCTGAATCCCAAGTTTCCCAGCCTTAAGCTTCTAAATGTGCAGGCTAACAGAACTTTTTCCAACCGTCCCTTCCTCTTCAAACAAAACAAAACCCTCTCTGTGAGCGTCTCATTTACAAGACATCCAAGAGGTACAGGAAAGCTTCGTTCAACCAAAGATTTATTTGCAGTGCAGGCAAAAAACCCAACGTCCTCTTAAATACTGCTGTGCGAAAGCTTTGTTCTGAATAACCACCTTCCCGGGCCAGGGGAATGTTTAACTCCTTCTGCTTCTTCTTTTCCTTTTTGGTTCTCCGTGTATAGTATTGCCCTGCCTTGGCCAAGCTGCTGCGCGGGGTGGGGTCAACCCACACTACAGTTTTCCTGCACCCTCTCTCCAAGAACACCAGGGACCAAACGGAGAGGATTTCACCGTCTCTCTCCATCCAGCACTCTGCAGCCTTCCAGCCCCAGGCACCCGCAGAACCAACATGCAATCCTTTCCCCCGATTTCCTTTCACAAAGAGCAACTCTGCCGCCTTTGCGAGCAGCTCTTTCACAGCATACACGTTGAGGCACACAGACATACACATAAATATATCTATCTGTGCTGTATCTCCCCTTTGCCTGCTTCCAATCGACCCTAGCCTCGGCTACGTGGCTGCCGGGGTAAGGCAGCGAGCGAGGGGCCTTTCCGGAGGGGCAGCTCTGCCGCAAGCCGCTCCTGCTGCCGCAAACTTGCTTTTGAACTTCACAGAAACCAAGGGAACAGCGAACAAGGCAAGAGGCGTGCATGCAAACGATCTCCTCACGTTTCACCACCCCCCCTCCCCGTCCTGAGGCGCAGCCCCCTTACCTGCAGCGTGCGGTCCGGGCAAGAGGAAAGCCCGCAGCTTGCCGCCCGCCGAGGTGTTGGTGCAGACCCCGCGGCCTTCCAGAAGCGCCTGCAGGGGCCTCGCCTCCTCGCGGCGCGGCTGGCAGCTGAGGCCGGCGCCGCAGCGCTCGGTGTAGATGCCGCAGGGCTGTCCCAGCAGCAGGGCGCAGGTGAGGCAACAGCCGCAGCCCGGCTCCCGCACCCGCTCAGCGCAGTCGGGCTGCAGGGGCTTGCACTGCTGCAGCGCCCGCGCATCGCAGGGCTCGCAGCGAACCACCGGCCCCGCCAGCGCCGCCGCCCGCCGGACCAGCAGCGCCAGCGCCGCCACTGCCCACAGCACGCCGGGCCGCCGCACCATGGCAACGGGCGGAGCGGGAGGGGGGCCGCCGGGAGGTGCCGCCGCACACCCCCGGCTAAAGGAAGCGGGACAGGCGGAGCCCGGCCTGAGGCCGCGGGTCGGCAAGCGGAGCGGCGGGCACGACCCGAGGGGGCTGCGAGGAGATGAGCCCCACCAGCAGTGCCGGGGGACAAGAGGGCTGCGCCGTCGGCACCACCCCGCTCTTCAGCCGCCTGCCTTTGGTCACATAAACGTAGTTACGAGCTCGCTGGCAACAAAGACAACTTTTTTCCTTCTTTTCTCCCTGCTTCCTCCTTGCAGAACGCCTGAATCACTTGGCTCGACACTAAGTTGGTTCTTTTTTTGGCCACACACAACACTCAGGAAATGGAAAAAATAAAATAAAATTTAAAAAGCCAAGCCCAAACGGTCTGAAGAAAACTTGGTCAAAAACTCCTCAGCAAAGAAAGGAGAAAAGAAAGGAGGAAAAGAGGAAAGACAAAAAATTATGCGAGAGAAGAGGGGAGGAAAAAAAAAAAAATAAGAGAGCAAGGTTTCTTCTGGCTTTATTCCCTTCGCTTGTAGCCTTCCAGCTCCGCTCCCCACCACTCCGCGCCCATCTGTCCCCTCCGTGCCTCCCCGGCCCGCCCCTATATAGGGGCCGCTGCGCCGGCCCGCCCCGCGCCGTGAGTAACGAGCGGCGGGAAGCTCCAGGCTAGCCAGGCGCAGGTTTCGGTCACAGGGCGCTGCTGGGGGAGGGAAGGAGCGGGGGGAGGGAAGGAGCAGGGGGAGGGAAGGAGCAGGGGGGGTGCGGCGGCAGTGCTGGGGGAGTTAGGGCATTCGGGATCAGCTGTGAAGGAAGAGGGGCAGCCCGTGTGGCTCTGTGTGTGTTCGTGTCCCCACCGTGCTTCTGTTTGTATCCCTGGCAGCGGGACAGGAGACCGGAGCAAAGCTTGTAGAGGGTGCCCTAGTTTGGACTCCTGTACTCAACCCTTTCTGCCGTGGGGCTGAGACCCCGGCTACCGAGGAATTGTGCCTTTGCTCACAGGCACAAACACACGTTCAGAGCAGTTATCAGCAATGGTGTGGTCAACGGGACCAGGAAAGAGAGTCCAGGACCCTGGACTCAGCACTGGTGAGGCCACATCTGGAGTACTGGGTTCAGTTTTAGACTCCTCACCACAAGAAAGACATTGAGGGGCTGTTTAGTCTTCAGAAGAGGAGACTGAAGGGAGACCTTATTGCTCTCTACAACTCCCCAAAAGAAGGCTGAAGCCAGGTGGCGGGCAGCCTTTTCTCCCTAGTATCAAGTGTTGATGACCAGAAATGGCCTGAAATTGTGCCAGAGGAGATTCAGATTCGATACTATTGGGGAAAATTTCTTCACTGGAAGGGTTGTCAAAGACTGGAACAGGCTCCCCAGGAGGTGGCGGAGTCACCATCCCTAGAAGTGTTAAAAAAACATATATATGCAACACTGCCTGACATGGTTTAGTGGGTATGATGGTGTTGGGTTGATGGTTGAACTTGATCTTAGAGGTTTTTTCCAATCTTTATGAATCTATGATTCTATATATTTGGGCCAGTTTATGGCACATGAGACAGCTGCTTTTCGCAGGGTGATGGGAGGAAATGTCTATATACATATAGTGTTGCTCTCTGGCACAGGACACAGACCATGTCCTTCCCCAGCCTCATGGCTGTGCCTCCTCTTTCTTTTAAAAGTGTTTCCTGAATCCATACAACCTCTCCTTCCATAAGAAAACAGTTTCCATTGCAACATCCTTCCAAATCCTGAAAAAAAAAACCCCATCCTAAACAGCAAAAGAACCCCACAGTGAAACCCTCTGTCCTTTTTGCACCATGCCCGTGTTGATGTTCTGTTGGTAGCCCCTGTGAATTCCACCTCCATTCGCCCAGCTTATCTTGTCTCCCCTGTTACCTTGAGCTTATCTTATCTTTGATGGAAATCCGGATTGGCAAATGCCAAAATTTGTGTCTGTCCTATGTGATGCTCACATGAGGTGATGTGGAAGGGGATGGTGAGGTGCAGACACAGACATGCATATACACATATGGTCTTTCAGCCACAGAAGCCTTCTCTTCATGCAAAATAAACCCAGTAATGCTCACAGATACTGGTTTAGACAAATATGTTCTGCTGTGAGAATGGTAAGGGCCAGACTATGGCTCTGTTTTCAACTCCATTGTTAACACTGAACCTCACCTACCAGCAATTCATCAACTGTTCACGTGCCTAAGTTCAAGTGGAAGAGTGGAGTAAATATGTTACTGCTCAAGGTACTGGAAATGGCACTGCGAATCACACAACCTGCAGCTTCCACAAATCAGGTCTGGTTAGGTGTTTATTATCAACTATTAACTTTATTCAGTAATGATACCTTCCAGATACCATCTTGAAAGGTAGCAGGATGAAACGTAACAGGATAAAAAATTATTTTATGTATGAAGAGCATGGTGTAAAAGTATACAGAGGCATTCCCTCAGGAAATAAAGATGTGCTGGAGAGACTAAGCTGTTTTAGCCTTCTGTTCTTCTGCTCATTTTGTCAATTGACCAAGAGAGGTCGCACGTTGCCCAGGATTGATTCAGAACCTCGCTAAATCTAGGCGAGCCCATCTACAAAGCGGGAATTCATCGAGCACAATATACACAGGGTTGGATTGGGTATTTTTGACTCTATTGCAGAAAAGCTTCCTGTTAACTCTCTATTTTGCTTCGGGTTTAATATGTGTTTATAGGTGATGAAGGCTGAAAATTGCTGGGATTGTCTGGCAATGAGTATCAGGACTCAGATTAGGTCTAGCAGAAAGAGGAAGCTGCCTTCTTTTCTGCTTTAGTAGTATATCAAGGGTCAGGGCTGCACTGGCCACTAAACAAGTGACAGGTTCTCTCTATGAACGCCTCTGCTTCCCAAAGGGAAGAGGAAGGGAATAGGAGAGAGACTTCTTTAAGATAAGGCATTGGAAAAGGCTGCCTAGGGAGTCACTGTCCCTGGAGGTGTTCAAGAAACTTGTGGACATCGCACTTCAGGACATGGTTTAGTGGCCATGGTAGTAGTAGGTTGATGTTTGGATTTGATGAACTTAGTAGTCTTTTCCAACTGAAATAATTCTATGATTCTATTCTATGACCAATGGGTTGGGAAAGGAACTAAACCTGACAACAATAAGAACAATAAAATGAAATAGATATAAACCAATATCCAACCCAGCTCCATAATGGCAAATATGTCACTGTCACCACTGATGCTGTGGACACACACTGAGGAAGTCCCAGACTGGATTTGCTAGCCAATGGTAACTAGATTCAGGAGCTGGAGTCTGGGACCAGATTCAGGACCTCATGGACTGGGAGCAAAGGCAGAACAGAATCCTCATGGGACACCAGACATTGAAGAAGAGAACTTGAGCCTGATGATCCCTCAGCTTTCATGAGATGGAATCCCTTATTGGTCAGTTTAGGGTCACCTGTCCTGTCCTTTCCTCCTTGAAGCTGCAGCCTTTTTCTTCCTGGACCCTAAAGTGGCACACAAAATGTAGCAGTGCGCTTGGTCTGAAGCCCAAGCCTTGGTGCTAACTCTCTCCATCAGCATTGCCACTGCTAGCAGCAGCCAGTGTCTGCAAACCTGTCCTGAGCTGCAGCAAGTGCTGGCCCTGAGCAGAGACTGAGCTGGGAACTCACAGCACTGAGCAGAGTCAGTGCTGGTCCTGCTCAGACCAGGACACAGTAACACGGCAGAGTAGCACTGGATACTGTATGTTTACAAGCATCTTTTCAGATGGGGCAAGTTTTTACAGCTTACTGCTTTCAGAACTGAAACAATAAGGTGGGGGAAATGCTGGGAGAAGTAAAATGGGGCAAGAATTAGAGATCAGAAGGAATGAGTTGGACATAGAGCTTGTTCCTTCTCCATGGATTGTCCTACTACTGCAGAAGAGGTAGGAGAGGTCCTCCAGCCCTCTGATCATCTTTGTGGCCCTCCTCTGGACCTGCTCCAGCAGGCCTATGTACCTCTTGTGTTCAGTGCCCCAGAGCTGTACACAGTACCCCAGGTGAGGTCTCACAGAGCAGAGTGGCAGAATCACCTCTTAAATTGCTGGCCATGCTTCTTTTGATGCAGCTCATGATGCAAGTAGCCTTCTGGGCTGCAAGTGCACATTGATGTTCTTGTTATTATTATTAAACATTAAGAGTATATTTTCAGTAAAAGATGCTGGTTTGTAGGTTCTGAAGCTCTAAGCAGGTTATCATGCTTCTTGCACAACATATTGTCCTAGAAGGACATTTATGTGCTGGAATGTGTCCTGAGAAGGGCAACAAAGGTGACGAATGGTCTGGAAGACAGGTCTGGTGAGGACCAGCTGAGGAAACTGGGGTTGTTTAGTCCGAAGACAAGAAGGCTGAGGGGAGACCTTCTAGATCTCTAGAACTCCCTAAAATGCAGTTGGAGTGTGGTAGGGATTGGTCTCTTCTCCCTAGGAACAAATGACAGGACAAGAGGAAATGGTCTCCAGGTGTACCAAGGGAGGTTTAGGTTGGATATTAGAAGAAACTTCTTGTCTTTGAAAGAGTTCCCAAAGACTGGAAGAGGCTCCCCAGGGAGGTGGTTGAATCCCCATCCCTGGAGGCATTTCAAAGATCTGAGGTACATGGTTTAATGACTATGGTGGTCTTAGGTTGAAGGTTAGACTCAATCTTAAAGGTCTTTTGCAACTGAAACAATGATTCTATGATATGCTGAAGAGGCCTTTTAGATTTGCAGTCTGAAACCTACTTTCTTTACAGTGGCATGGAAGAAGAGTTATAAAGAATTATAAAGCAGTGAAGTCAAGGTACAAAAATTGCACCTTCTTGTAGGAAAAATTAGTTTGCTTTGCTAATTAGGATTGGTGTGGGCACTTTAAATTGGATGAGAATATCTTATGGATATGAAGTGCTTCATTCCTTGTTTCAAAAGCCAATTTCCTTAGATAGATGCTTTTTGATTGTGGGTATATGGTCTGGGTATTTCAGGCCTTTTCCCAAGCAGAACAGGAATAGCAAATTCAAAGCATAACTGAGTTTAAGACTTTCCGGAAAATTTAAATGACTCCGCAACCATGAAGTATCTCTTAGAATCATTGAAGCATAGAATTGTTTTAGTTGGAAGAGAACTTAAGAGCATTGAGTCCAATCATGAGCCCAAAACCACCATGGCCATTAAACCTTGTCCCAGAGTGCCTTGTCCACACATTTCTTGAACACCTCCAAGGGTGGTAAATCCACCACCTTCCTGGGCAGTCTGTTCAATGCCTGACCACTCTTCCAGTAAAGACAGGAAAGAATTATTTCCTAATATCCAACCTAAACCTCTCCTAGCACAATTTCAGGCCGTTTCCTCTCATTTTATCACCCGATACTAGTGAGAAGAGACTGGCCCCCATCTCATTCCAACCTCCTTTCAGGGAGTTGTAGAGAGCAATGAGGTCTCCCCTCAGCCTCCTCTTCTGAAGACTAAACAACCTCAGTTCTCTCAGCTGCTCCTCACCAGACCTGCTCTCCAGACCCTTCACCAGCTTCATTGCTCTCCTCTGGACATGCTTGTAGCAGTTTGGGCTGGGTGCCTCCTGCTGCTGCCATATGGGGTGCACTTATGGTGCCCCAAGTGTCCAGCCCAGTGGGTGGACACAGGAAGCTGCGTATTTCATACCCATAATGTCCTGCCCCCTATAAATCCATCTGCAAGGTCTCACACTTCCTCTTTCTCCCCTCACCATTCCTGTGGGAGATGCTCCCTATCTGGTAATGGAAGGGGAGTTATCTCAAGGCCTCTTAGGCCTGGCTAGGCCTAATGCCAAGAGGAGAAGTGGGGAGGGCAATCTCAGATCTGGCCAGCTTCGATTAGCCTAACAGTGGAGGGGGGGGAAGAAAGAGCCCTGGGGGTTTTCGGTGTACCCTCAGGTGGGGAAAGGGGAGTGCTGGGAAGCTTCTGGGTATGCTTTGGGATCTCCTTTGTTGCTGCACTTGTAGTTCTCTGTAAACCACTCACTGCTTTTCCATTTAAACTTTCCAACACTTCTGCAATCCATTTGTGTGAATCTCATTTTCTGCCCCAGTGGGAGGCAGGGGAGGATCTGCCTTCAAACTGGGACAATGCTCCAGCCCCTCAATGTCTTTTTCGTTGTGAGCAGCCCAAAAGTGAACCCAGTACTCAAAGTGTTGCCTCACCAGTGCCCAGTACAGGGCCATGATCACTTCCTTGGTCATGCTGATCACACTATTGCTGATGACAGAAGACTGGCACAGTGAATTAGGATCACTACGAGTGATCCGATCCTAAATCCATCGCAGGAATCTCTGTCTTTTAGGACCCATTAGTAAGGATCTTTAGCTGGAGTAAATCTTTGTGCATGAATTTGGCCACTAGATGTGGAAACCGCAAGAAGGGATCCTCAGATCTACTACAAACTGAAAAGACAACTTTCCCAGGACTACAGCAGCAAAACTTCTTTCTATTTTTTATTTTTTTTCCCTAGTCACATTCTCATGTCTGGGAAGCCATACCTAGAAAGAGACCAAAAATACATGTGACGTATTTGATGACGCATTCTTAGTATCCCATGCTGTCTGATGCTTCTTGTTGTTGTTCTGTTTTTCAAAATCCCATCTCCCTCAGGGCTAGTTAGAAAATTATCATGACTTTTCTTTTGGTTTTGGGGTTGGGGTTTGGTTTGGGGTTTTTTTTTTGGTGCTTCTTTTTTTTTTTCCTTTTAATTTTGTTTCAGAAAAGATTGTAAATAGGCTGGTTCCAAATTTCAGCACAGTTATCCTTGCACAAAGCCTATCTCAGCAATTCACCAGAGTGTTGTATGTCTTGGTTTTGGCTCTAAGCCAAAAAACCTTTGTCAGTTCTTAGGAGAATCTGGGAAGTCAAATGACAGCATAACAACAAACATTCTGCTTCTTCTGTGTTCAGTAGTTTCTCAGAAAGATAAATCACATAACCCAAACATGGTGGGGGTTGTAAGGAACCTCTGCGCATCATCCAGTCCAAGCCTCCTGCTAACACAGGGTCACGGAGCAGGTTGTCCAGGATCACAATAATCAGGCATGTTTGGAATCTCTCCAAAGAAGGAGAATCCACAACCTCTCTGGGAAGCCTCCTCCAGGGTTCCAGCACCCTCACACCAAAGAATTTTATCCTCATCTTTAGATGGAACCTCCTGGGTTCACTTTGTGCCCATTGCCTCTTGTCCTGTCACCGGGCACCATGGAAAAAAAGCCCAGCTCCATCCTCTTGACACCTGCCCTTCAGCTCTTGCTGAGCATTGAGAAGATCCCCTCTCAGGCTGCTCTTCTCCAGGCTAAACAGACCCAGGTCTCTCAGCCTTTCCTCCTCAAAGAGACGCTTCTGTCCCCTCAGCATCTGCTGGGCTCTCTCCAGTAGTTCCCTGTCTCTTTCATACTGGGGAGCCCAGAACTGGACTAAGCAGTCTGGATGTGGAGGACTAGTTGAAAATGCAGCCCCAAAGTGGACTCTGTGCAGAAATAGGAGCTTCAATTTACTAATCTGAGAGCACTGCACAAACAACTTGTCCATATAGATTGGTATAGGGGGCTGGATTTACAGCACAGTCCCTTGGGAATTGTCTCTGGTTGTTTGGAGGAAAAAGACAGTGCTCTATTTACACTATATTTAAAATAACTTGAAAATGCACTTGAACTTGAGGCTCACATGCTGATATTTAGGATGAGAAGAAACAGCCTCATGTTCATAAATTCATAGAATGGTTTAGGTTGGAAGGGACCTTAAAGATCATCTAGTTCCAACCCCTCTGCCATGGGCAAAGACACCCTCCACTAGATCAGGTTGCTCAAGGCCTCATCCAACCTGGCCCTGAACACCTCAAGGCTTGGAGCCTCCACAGCCTCCCTGAGCAATCCGTTCCAGTGTTTCTACTACCCTTACTGCAAAGAATTTCTTCCTAATATCCAGTCTAAATCTACCCTCTTCCAGCTCAAAGCCATTGCCCTTCATCCTATCACTACAAGCCCTTGTAAAAAGCCCCTCCCCAGCTTTCCTGCAGGCTCCTTCAGGAACTGGAAGGCTGCTCTAGGGTCACCCCAGAGCCTTCCCTTCTCCAGGCTGAACAGCCCAAACTCTCTCAGACTGTCCCCATATGGGAGGTGCTCCAGCCCTCTGATCTCTTAGCCCTCCTCTGGACCTGTCCCTGCACCAGGAAGGTTTACATTGGACAGTAGGAAAAATTTCTTATCTGAATGGGGTTGTCAAGCTCTGGAGCAGGCTGCCCACGGAGTCACTGTCTCTAAGAGGTACTTAGGAACATAATTTAGTGACACACTTGGCAGGGTTATGTTTGTGTTTGGACTCAATGATGTTTTCCAATCCTAATGATTCTGTGATCTCTGAAGAGAAGTTACCATGGAACGTGTCTCTGCAAAAGAAAAACTGCCAGCAGTCAGTTCAGCAAAGTAGTCTCTCATGGGGTGTTAGTTTTTTGAGAGAACACTATGGTAGTCATAGACTTTCTGGAAGCCATTTCTTCTTGTGCTCTCACTGATTAAATTGTCTTTTGCTAAGAATTAAGAACAACTCCACTCTAATTAATGGATCAGGAATAGTGTGGCCAGGAGAAGCAGGGAAGTCATTCTGTCCCTGTACTCAGCACTGGTTAGGCCACACCATGAGTACTGTGTCCAGTTCTGAGCCCCTCTGTTTATGAAAGATGTTGAGTTGCTGGAATGTGTCCAGAGAAGGGCAACAAAGCTGGAGAGGGGTTTGGAGCACAAGCCCTATGAGGAGAGGCTGAGGGAGCTGGGGTTGCTTAGCCTGGAAAAGAGAAGGCTCATGGGAGACCTTATTGCTCTCTACAACTGCCTGAAGGGAGGTTGTAGCCAGGTGGGTGTTGGTCTCTTCTCCCAGGCAACCAGCACCAGAACAAGAGGACACAGTCTCAAGCTGCACCATGGAAGGTTTAGGCTGGATGTTAGGAAGAAGTTCTTCACAGAAGAAGTGATTGTCCACTGGAATGGGCTGCCCAGGGAGGTGATGGAGTCACCATCCCTGGAGGTGTTTAGAAAGAGACTGAATGGGGCTTTTGGTGCCCTGGTTTAGTTGATTAGATAGTGTTGGGTGATAGGTTGGACTCTATGATCTCGAAGGTCTTTTCCAACCTGGTAAATTCTATTCTATTCTATTCTACTCTATTTTATTCTAATTATACTGCATAAACAGTGCAAATGTAGCAGGAGAGGAAAGAGAGTGAAGCCCAGAGCTCACTTGTCAGTGATCTTGTAAGAATAATCCCTCACAAGGAGGGATTCCTCACTAGCTAGGAAATGGGAAAGATGCCAGGCATTATTATTGTTACATGGTGCTACTCAAAGTATAGCCTGTTCAAGAAATACTGCATCTGGGGGCAGAACAACCCCATGGATCAGTACAGGCTGGAGGCTGAGCAACTGTTGGAGAGCAGCTCTGGGGAAAAGCACCTGGGAGTCCTGGTGGTCAACAGGATGGCTGTGTGCCAGCAATGTGCCCTTGTGACTGAGAAGACCATGATATCCTGGTGTGTGTCACGAAGAGTGTGGCCAAGAGGTCAAGGGAGGTTCATCTTCCCTTCTACTCTGCCCTGGTGAGTAGAGTGTAAGTCTTTCACTTACACTGCCCATTTCATAGAATCACAGAAATAGAGAACCACTTTGGCTGGAAAGAACCTCTAAGGTCATCAAATCCATGAAGATTCAGCCACCTCCCTGGGGAGCCTGTGCCAGTCTTTGAGAACCCTTTCAGTCAAAAAGTTCATTCTAATAACAACTTAAACCTCCCCTTGTGCAACTGGAAATCATTTCCTCTCATCCTATCACTTATTACTTGAGAGAAGAGACCAACCCCCACCTGTCTCCAGCCCCCTTTTCAGGGAGTTGCAGAGAGCAACACGGCTCAACCTCCTCTTCTCCAGACTCCACAATCCCAGTTCTCTCAGCTGCTCCTCACAAGACCTGTTCTCCAGACCCTTCACCATCTTCCTTGTCCTTCTCTGGACCCTGTCCAGCACCTTCATGTCTTTCTTGTAGTGAGGGCCCAAAACTGAACCCAGTACTCAAGATGTGGCACCACCAGTGCAAAGTCCAGGGAGACAATCTCTTCCCTGGTCCTGGTGGCCACACTATTGATGATCCAAGACAGGATACTGTTACCCTTCCTAGCCAACAGAGTATAGACTTTCCTAGAAACTGTTAATTCCTCCTTCATGCTCTTAGCACTGGAAGGAAAAAAAAAAAAGGGCAGAAAAAGCAGATTATCCAAAGGAAGCACACGACTTTAAACTGTTTTTTTTCCTTTGCTCTTGAAATTTTTGAGTTTTTAGCATTTTAAGTTAAACCTACTTATATTTGCCTTATAAAAGTCTACCCTGAGAACTTGCTCAAAGGAGATGGGATTTATTTCAAGACACTTTAGAGAGAGACTAGGTCATGTTTTCTTGGCCAGGCAACTTCTATATAATTCTAAGGACATGACCCTCAAAATATTTATTATTATAGTAACAGTATGCTATTATATAAAGTAATAGTAATATATAACAAAAATAGCTCTATAGCTAAGTGAATGGAAACACAGGCATATAGAACTATGTTAAACCTGCTGTCAGATGATGAGAGTCATGCAGGCATTCCCTCATCTCTATGTGTGACCAAAGGAAGGCAGACTTTTTCATTATTCTTAATTAGATCCACACAAAAAAAAAAGTGAAATTACAAACCTAATCCATCCCGAGCAGTTTTGCTTTAATAATCCAACCAGAGGTCCAGAACCATCTTTGACTGAATCAAGATGAATAATAGCCATCAGACTTTTTTTTTTCCTCTTTCTTTCTTTCTTTCCAGACAACTGAACAGACTAGCAGCTCAACAATCTGGAAATTATTAAACATATAAATAACACACCCCCCCTTTGGGATGGTAAAAATATTAAAAACAATGGAGAATCATTTGAACTAAATCATCTGCTGTCCTATGTTGTGGGATCTGCGAGATGTGGCAATAACAGATGATATGAAAACACAAAGTTCTTAGAAGCAGCCTACATTTGGAATTGATTTGTTAAGCTGTGAATTTTGTGCTTTCAAAAGCAACAGTACCATGATTGCAAGTGTGCATTAAAAACTATGCTGGTAGTAGTAGTAAGATGGAGGCGATGCTTTCTGTCTTCTGCAGACCGTTATTGTTTCCATATGGGGCATTCCTTTTCACGGTATTGATGATCTACTGTAATTCTGATTGCTGCTGAGGTAACTGTGCCTCCTTTAATTTGTTGTATTGCAGGTATCCAAATGACAGACACTTTGAAACAGGAAAGACTTGATCCCATAAATACTGTTTGTCATACATTGCCATCCTTCAGTATAAAATAAGAGAGGGGCTTGTAGTACTCTAAGGAAATGAGAGCTGCTTCAAACTTTGCATATCATTTAGTTCCATTGTTATAAAAGACTAAGAGCAGGCTGAAGCACAAGAAAGCAACTAATCCTTGCATTACTCACAATGGCAAACGCTGCTGACACTGAATGAGATGGAGCTGAGGCTGCTGAGTGGAGTAGTTGCCCTTCATTGGGGTACACATTAGGAGTCGTTAAATCCTTATTCAGTGCAACTGCTGAAGCAATAGGGAGCCACCGCCCAGAACACTGGCCACATGCATGGCTGGTCAGATGCTAAGCTGTGTGGGTGGAGGGATTTCTCTGGGAGCTGAACACAAACATGAGGGTTGGGCATTGCTGGAGTAGAGTTGTGCATGCGCTCAGAAGAGAAACAAGCAGCGCAAATGCCACAGAAACAACAGAGATGTCACAGAATCGTAGAATTATTTCAGTTGGAAAAAATCTTTACATAGGATCATCAACTTCAACCATTCTCTAACTCTACCAAGTAAACCATGTCCCTCAGCTCCACATCTCTGTCTTTTATACACCTCCAGGGATGGGGATTCAACCACCTCCCTAACCCTGTTCCAGTGTTGACAATCTTTAGAGTGAAGAAACTTCTTTTAAGGTCCAACTTAAATCTCCCCTGGTGCCACTTGGGGCCATTTCCTCTCCTCCTATCACTTGTTACTAAGAGAAGAGACCAATACCCACCTATCTCCAACATTTCAGGGAGTTGTAGAGAGCCAGTGTCTCCCCTCAGCCTCCTCTTCTCCAAAAGAAACAAATCCACTTCCCTCAGCTGCTCCTCACCAGACCTGTTCTCCAGATCGTTGCCCTCCTTTGGACCTGCTCCAGCACCTCAATGTCTGTCTTGTAGTGAAGAGACCAAAACCAAACCGAGTACTCAAGGTGAGGCCTCACCAGTAATGAGTCCAAGGGGACAATCCCTTCCCTGGTCCTGCTTGTCACATTATTCCTGATATATATATATCAATAGCTGGCAAAGTACTGAACTAATTAGAAATTCCTAAATGTTAGTGCCACTCATTGCATACATTTTGAATCTGATCATGGCTGTTAGGTTTTGTATATGAGTGCATGTGGCATGTCTGGAGAGAATGGTAACATTTTGTTAAGAAAAAATGCCTTGGACATGTAACTATAGGTTCAGATGAAATGGTTTAGTGACTCTCATCAGCTATATTATGTTTGAAACCACTACATCACAAATAAAAGAGAAAACCCAGTATTTACTATTTAGACCCCATTATGTGTGATAAAGGTAGTAAAGATTAAACTTACAGAATTTCTTCAGCCATGAATTCTCTTCAAAAGGACGTGTAAAATGGCATTTGCAAAATCATCTTATTTGTACCTTTTTGTTGCTGACAGCATAAGCTTCAGGGCTCCTGCCCTAAAACACCATGAGAAAAAGACAAATCACTTCACAAGCAGACTTTAAATAATACTTTGTCATGGTAGTTGCACTAAAATTTACACCATCATATCTTTTATTTACCAATTATATTAAGTGTAGGTTTGTGTGCAGAAGAGTTGGTCATGACTTCTGTATTAGTAAGATTTAGAGGTAGAGCTTTTCAATCAGCCTCATGTTACCATTCTAGTTGCATATTATTGTTAAGTACTGCAATTATTTCTATAACAAGAACAGAAAGTTCTGAACCCAAACCAGGCAGCTTGGATGTCTGAGTACATGTGTAGAACTCGATGATCTTAAATGTCTTTCCCAACCAAAATGACTCTATGATTGTCTGTACAACCATAAGAAAGAGATAGTCTTTTCCACAGCCATCCTACAAAGAATAGAAGGAAGAGAATTAAAGAGGTTTCCCGTGGTACGCCATGTTCTAATTTAGAGTCCCCTAACCTAGAAATCAGAGAGGAGATTTTGTGTACAGTTGTGCAAAGTTTGGCTTCCCAATATAAAACATTCAGTTCTGTCAAGGGTCAGGGCTGGCCTGTCCCTAGAGAAGTGCCAAAAGCTCTCTGTAAATACTGCTTCCCAAAGGGAAGAGGAAGGGAGTAAGGGAGAGACACTGATGGGTTGGGAAATGAAACCATCTGGGATGGAAATAAGAACAATAAAATGAAATAGATGCAAAACAATATCAAACCCAAACCCTGATGGCAATGATGTCACTACTAACGATGTGGGCAGGAGCTGGGGAAGTCCCAAACTGGACTCAGCAGCACATGGGAACCACATTCAACAGCTGGATTCTTGGACTGGATGTAGGAACTCATGAATTGGGAGCAAAGGCAGAACACACAGAGTCCTCATGGGACGCTAACCAGTGAAGCTGAGAACTTGACCCTGGTAACCCCTCAGCTTTATTCTGAAGATGCCATCCATGGGATGGAATCCCTTGCTGGTCAGTTTAAGGTCACCTGTCTTGTCTCCTCCTCTCCACAGCTGCAACCTTTTCTTGCTTGCACCCCAAGGTGGCACACAAAATGTATCAGTGTCCTTGGTCTGCAACCCAACCCTTGGTGCTAGTTCTCCTCATCAATGTTGTCACTTCTGTCATCAGCCATTGTGTGTGCAAACCTGCCTGAGCTGCAGAAAGTGCTGGCCCTGAGCAGAGGCTGAGCTGGGCAGTCACATCACTGAGCAGAATCAGTGCTGGTCTGGCTCACACCAGGCCAGGTGCTAAGCAAAAAAAAACAATACAAGAAGGAGGAGCTCCAACGGGGCTGGACAGGACCCCAGCACTCCTTCCTTGCACTACAGCCAGCAATGGCCTCACTTTCACTACTTAAAAGGAAGGGCTTGATATTGGGGTTAAGAAACAATTCTTATTTACCCTCTGGCAGAAAGTGAAAACTCTTGGGATGCTTGTAATACCTGTCTTCTTTCAAAACTAAATGTCCTGCTCATGACTCTAGGACAACAGAGTCTCCTAGCACCTTTGCAACACAAAAGGTGACGCCAGTCTCTTAGCTGTATGAGTGCCTGTATGTAAAAGAGGCCAAGAACCGTCTCTGGCATTGAAACTCACTAGTATGACATGACACACATCTCCAGTGCTAAGCTCTCCCATCCCCTAAAAGTAAGTAGCTGCCTCTAGACTGCCCAAAACATCTCCTTCAGGCCACCATGAAACCTCAGGGCCTCATTGGGATTGCAGCTTCAGGAATGGTCCCAGCATACAATTACTTTACTGCCCTAGACAGGAAGGAGATGAGTGAACATTTTGTGTGTTGATGCTTTAGATTGCCCAGGTTTTGTTTAAGGAGGAATAATGGTCAGCTTGTGCCACAAGCCTTACTAATGATCTCACAGCACCAAGCGCTGCAGGACATGGCTTGTGCTTGTGAACTGGCTGTTTAGTTTAGTAGTATAAACACAGACTTCAAGTCTTCTGCATGCAAAAGGGTTATTGTGGGTTCAAGGGCAGACCAGACAAGTATTTGGAAGATAGGTCTCCTGAGAGCTGCTAAATAGCCAAACCACATGAGCTACAGAAAATCCCCTGAGCTGAAAACAGCCAGGGGTTAGGGGAACAGTCAGGAGATGTGTCATATATGGTTGCCCCATTCTCACTCTTTCCTGGGAATCAACTCAACAGCCTGTCTTAGAAAACAGATAGATGGACCTTTGGTCTACACCAGTAAAGACAGAATCATAGAATCACTAAGGTTGGAAAATACCTCTAAGATCATCAAGTCCAAACATCAACCCATCACTACAATGACCACTAAACCATGTCCTGAAGTGCCAGATCTGACTCCACCACTTCCTTATTCTCATGCTCTCAGGGATCACAAAAGCCATGAGTGCAGCACCGAGCTCAGCTGCTGAAGACTTTCTCTTTGTACCTGTATGTACATATCCACACATGTGTTTGCTATCTTTTTCTAAGACCTCTTCCTTCTCACTGAGGCTGCCATGAAATGGCAGAAAAGCCATGCTGTCACTGCAGCTGCAGCAGTGATCTCAAAGGAAGATGACAAGAGCAAGAAACTTCACTCAGCTACAGTCAGATGTCTAGATTTTGAGCCTGAATTTCCTATACAATGATTAGGTAGAGGGTATGTCAAGATGTTTCACTTGTTTGTGGTAAAAGCTTTCTTTTTCAAGTTGCCTGATAAAATAAAATTGAGGTTAAGAAAAGACAGGGAATTAAATGTTTTGGTAACACTGGAGAACATGATGTGAAAGTGGAGAGGGTGAAAGAGTGAGGATCCACTTGAAAAATTTCCTGGTTTAGCAGTTTTATTTAATTTACTTGTCTCAATTATTCCCTAAACCAATATCCAAGAACTAGCTATTTAATAACACATGATACTAGGGAAACTTTCTTCACTGAAAATGTGGTTAAGCATTGGAACAGGCTAGCTGGGGCAGTAGTGGAATCACAGCACCTGGAAGTGTTCAAAAACATGTAGCTATGGTGCTGAAGGACATGGCAGTGCTGGGTTAACGGTTGGACTTGATGATCTTAGAGGTCTTTCCCAGCCTTAATGATTCTATGATTAGTGCACCTTTACCGCTTGGACACCACATAGTTCTCAGGGATCCTTTCTTGCTGAAGTGGGATACTCTTTAGTCTGGAGAAAAGGATGCTGAGGGGAGCTCTTGCTCACTACAACTCCCTGAAAGGTGGTTGGAGTCAGGCAGAGGTTGGTCTTTTCTCCCAAGGAACAAGTGATGGGAGGAGAGGAAATGACCTTAAGTTGTACTCAGGGAGGTTTACGTTGGATATTAGAAGAAACTTCTTGACTGAAGGGAGGTGGTTGAATTCCCATCCCTGTAGGTGTTCCCAAGAGGCAGAGATGTGGTGCTGAGTGTCACGGTTTAGTGTTGAGTTGCCACTGTTTGGTTAAGAGTTGGACTCAATCTTAAAGAGTCTTTTCCAACTGAAATGCTTCCATGATGCCATGAATCTCAGGGAAAAGATCAGCAGTCCTGCTAGGCCCCTGATGGCTTCTTGTACCTGTAGCATCAGTAGACTGAGGCGGACCTTTGGGAAGACCATGTCAGCGGCAGTGCCTCCCTGTGACTCTCCATGTGAAGGGGCAGCTTGGACGAGCATGGTGCGTGGCCTGCCCTGCTCTTCCCGTCCCTTCTCTGCCCTGATCTGCCCAGCTCTGTCCCTCCCAGTCCTGACCTGCTCTGCCCTACCTAGCCCAACCCTGCCCTGCCTTGCCCCACCCTGCGCTGTACAGCTCCGCTTTCATCTGCCCAACCCTGCCCTGTCCTTCCCGGCCGGAGCAAGCCGAGCCCGCGGCGCCGGCACACCATGGGCCTGACCTTCCCCTTTTGCCCCCTGTCCCGCTCTGGGAGGTGGCTGGGCTCGGAGCCACTAACCCGTGTCAGCCCGAGGTCGACCCGCCCTCCTCCCGGACTGCCTGGCCGTCCACAGCCCCGGGCAGGGAAGCGCCGCAGAGAGGGTCACCTCGTGCCCCTGTGTCCATAAAGCTGTTGTCCCCCCACGAGGAGGCTGGTATCGGATCCAGCTGGGAGCAGCCAGCCCACGACTTGCTGCAGGCAGTTTATTTTCCTCTACTCTGCAGTTCTGACAAAGAAGGAGGCAGCCTTCTTCCCAGATCTGTCGCTGAGTTTTGCTGGAGTTTGAGCTGTGGTGCCAAGCCACATGATTTTTTTCAGGACATGCTTTTATAACGTGAAAGTTCCTGGTTAATCTTCCCTTTGCTCTGCTGGAAGCCGTTTGCTCGAAATGGAGCTCCTCTGGACTTAAAAGCAGCCCGTGAATGCACAGGAGTAAGGCCTTTTTGCAGGCAGCCCTGTGGCCACCGTGTTCTTCCTGCAGGCGTGGTGTGCATTCACCTGCAGACAAAATAAAGTGCACATCTGATAACACGTGTACTGTTAATTTTTCTAATTCACAGAATCACACAATTCCAGCATGGTGGGGATTGGAAGGGACCTCTGGAGGTCATCCAGTCTAACCCCCCTATTAAATTGGGGTCACCCACAGTAGGTTGCCCAGGGTCACAATGTCCAGGTGGGTTTGGAATCTCTCTAGAGAAGGAGACTCCACAAGCTCTCTGGACAGCCTGCTCCAGGGATCTGGCACCCTCAAAGTAAAGAAATTTCTCCTTACATTCAAGTGGAACTTCAGTTTGTGCCCGTTGCCCCTTGTTGTATTACTGGGCACTACTGCAAAGACATCCACTCTTTAGATATTAGTAAGTATGGCCAGGAAGCTATTTCTGAACAGCAATTAAAGAGAAAACAGAGGTTTTGTGGGCAAATTTGAAGACAGCTTTGCTCTTCAAGGCACCACTAATCTTTATACAATATAAATCAGAGAATCGTAGGATGGTTTGGGTTGGAAGGATGCCAGTGGGCTGGGTGTCTTGCTCCCCCTGTACAGTCCCATCACTCTTCTGCAGCAGCTGATGCTCATCACACTCAACTTCACAGTGGAGGTGACAAATTGTTCCCTGAAGAGCCAACATGAGTGACACCTCTCCATGAGGTTGCACCAGTAAGAGAAGGACAGAAATAAAAATGTTTAAGAAACAGCTGTGTTCTGAAGGGGTTGTAATTATATCGATAAAGCTGAGAGAGTACCTTAACACCATGACTGGAATTTGTTTTCACTTTCATTATGCTATACTTTTAATAATCCATGCAATGTTCCATGAGTGTTTGAAGCAGGGAAAAAATATCTTACGATCATTGCAAGCTTTGTCTGTAGTCAAGGCAGTAAGGCAGCTTTTGCATCATAGGATACACTAAGCAAGCATCCGCTCCCTGATGGAGGGGTGTGTGGGTGTCCAAAAACTGACTGCAGCACCTGCAGACTTGGATGCTTCAGCATGAATCTAAACCCCTGGCAAGGGTCAGGCCTGGGCTGTCCCCTAGACAAGTGCCAGAGGCTCTCTGGGAACCCTCTGCTTCCCAAAGGGAAGGGGAAAGGAATAAGAGAGAGAGACTGGTTGTTTGCAAAAGAAACTAATCTGGGATGTAAATACAAACAATAAAATAAAATAGATACAAACTAATATTCAATCCACCCTCTGATGGCAATGATGTTGCTGTCACCACTGATGCTGTGGGCAAGCACTGGGGAAGTCTCAGACTGGACTGAGCAGAAGATGGGAACCAAGTTCCACATCTGGATTCTGGGACTGGATGCAGGAACTCATGGATTGGAATTGAAGGGAAAATGGATAAAATCTCTCTTGGACAGTGGCCATCGAAGAAAAGGCTTGACCCTGGTGACCCCTCAGCTTTGTTCTGAAGATGCCATCCATGGGATGGAATCCCTTACTGGTCAGTTTAAGGTCACCTGTCTTGTCCCCTCCTTCCAGCAGCTGCAGCCTTTTCCTTCCTGCTCCCCAAGGTGGCACACAAGATGTAGCAGTGCCCTAGATCTACAGCCTAACCCTTGGTGCTAGCTCTCCCTATCAGTGTTGTTACTGCTAGCAGCAGATACTGTTCGTGCAAACCTGCCTGAGCTGCAGAAAGCATTAGCCCTGAGCAAAGGGTGAGCTGGGCAGTCACATCACTGAGCAGAATCAGTGCTGGTCTGGCTCAAACTGGGACAGTCCCTGAGAAATAAGGCACATTTTTGAAGTGCATACCTCCTCTTACTTGACAGATGTAAAAGTCAGGCTTTTAACCATGTAGGACACTGAATCTGAATCTGGTGCTCAGGATCAGAGTTTTGAACATACTTGGGTATGTAAAGATGCAGACAGATGACTTGTGGGTTTTTTCCATAGGACTGTCAAAATCTAATGGTTTCCAAGAAAGTGTAATTGTGCATCAGATTCACATGCCGAATAGAATAGAATAGAATAGAATAGAATAGAATAGAATAGAATAGAATAGAATAGAATAGAATAGAATAGAATAGAGCAGGTTGGAAAAGACCTTCAAGATCATCAAGTCCAATCCATCACCCATCACCATCTAATCAACTAAACCAGGGCACCAAGTGCCTCATCCAGTCTCTTCTTAAACACCTCCAGTGATGGTGACTCCACCACCTCCCTGGGCAGCCCATCCCAATGGCCAATCACTCTTTCTGTGAAGAACTTCTTCCTAACATCCAGCCTAAACCTCCCCTGGTGCAGTTTGAGACTGCGCCCTCTTGTTCTGTGTATGTCCTCTTGTTCTGTATATGTGTAGTTAAGTTCTGTACAATCAATGGATAGAGCAGGGATCCTCTGGAGCAGTTTGTTCCCACATCCCAGATGGATCACGAAGTCCTGAATACCAGTGTAGCAACTGTCTTCTTATCAGGTGCAGTATCGCTCCATGCTTTCATCTGAGATGGCATTTGCTGTTTCCTTTCCAAACTACAGCTCTCTCATCTCATGTGTGCCATATCATAAGACCCACTGAAGGGATGGAATCACAGAATGGCAGGTTAGAAGGAACCCCAAGGATCATCTGGTCCAACCTTTCTAGGTAATGGTATAATAGAAATGAGATAGCCCAGCAACCTCTCAAGGTGAATCTTAAAACTGACCAATGTAGGGGAATCCAGTACTTCCCTTGGGAGATTATTCCTTTGCCTTTGCTCCTTCTAAAACAAGAAAGAAAGACAGAAAATACACCCATTTATCCTTTTGAAGGCTTTCAATGGTCAATTCAGTCAAAGCTAACAACCATGAAGATCCAGCCAATAGGAAAAAACTTGACAGAAGGAATTTAATGGAATTTAAATAAGTTAATGTTTATCTTTCAATTTATATGCTTTCCTTTGGCAGCTAACCTCAACCTACACAAGTTAGAACATTTTAGCCAAATTATGTTTTCAGTTGGCAAGGATTTGCCATTTTTAGAGACAGTTCTGCCAGCTGAGATAATTTGGATGAGCTGGTGCAGAAGTTTACATTAGCGATTGGCAACTTTCTCCCCAACTGTTTTCTTTGGAACAATGAGTAGGAACAGGAGAAGATTGGCCTTTTTTTTTTTTTCCCCTGTGATTTATATGTGAAATTTCTATGGCATGGAAAAGCCACAGAAAGGTCTTGAAATTTCAAAATGAAGCCAATCACATATTGTAACATATTTTACAAGTGATAACGTGAACCACACATAAACATCAAGAGGATTTTAAAAGTATGTTTCTTGACTGTGATCTTAGGGAACATTTGCAGGCAAAGTAGAGGACTAGGAAAGGAATTTCCTTGCCTTCTCCCAGACAGCCCAATTGTTTGCTGTATTGAAAATGGACAGTAGAACATATGCTGCCTTTTTTGGTGTGTAAAGAGTCAGAAATGGGTCTTGTCCATTTGTCTCTAATTAAATCGTTTCCCTCTATCTCTTTCAGACATCCCATGCTTTCTTAGGCAATCTTCTGCAGACATAGACCTGGACCTTCTGCCTTTGTTACCTAGCCTCCCACACGCTGGTGAGATTCCAGCTGATCCTCACCCACTCAATGCTAAACCTGTTGGTCAACAGTTGTTGAGTAACAGTAGCTCTTTCTGTACCTGCAGGCACTGTATGGCAAGTCTTAGATCACTCCCATCAGAATCTGTGAAGCAGTAGCTCATGCAGTCTGTGTGCTGGTCTCATAAATCCCCAAAGACACTGAAATTCAACAGCCAAAAACTAAGAAATAAACATAAATGAGCCTTATTAGTCAGAGGGACATACAGCATTATCTTTGTTTTCAAAGGGAGAGAAAACAGCTTGCTAGACATTTAGCCTGAATTCTTATTAAAGCTTTGTGAAATCATGGAATCATGGACTGGTTTGGGTTGGAAGGGACCTTAAAGATTTTCTAGTACCAAGCCCCTGCCATGGGCAGGACACCTTCTACTAGACCAGGCAGCTCAAGGCCCCATCTGACCTGACCCTGAACACCTTAAAGGAGGTGTTCCAGTGTCTCACCATCCTCACCGAGTCTAAATCTCCCCCCTTCCATATTCAATCCATTCCCCCTTGACCTGTCACTTCAAGTCTCAACAGTCCATCCTGAGCTTCCTTGTAGGCCCCTTTCAGGTACCAGAAGGCTGCTCTAAGGTCTCACAGCCTGTCCCCATAGGGTAGGTGCTTCAGCCATCTGATCATCAGAAGACAGCCAAGTTGTAGTACTTGTCAAGAGATTGTGATAGAATAGTCTTCAGTGACTTACTCAGCCACAGAAGGACTCCTGAAAAGCATGTCAAATGAAAAGGCAGGATGAAGAGCAGGAAAAACGTTCCCATTTCTCCATCTGCTGAAAGAATGAGCTGGGGAAGCTCTAAGACCTCTTGCTCTGTCCTGTCTGAAAGTGGGCAAGCAGAACAGAGCTTATACAAAGTGTGGAGGAAAGCTGCACATCTTTCAGATATTCATAGCAATGTTCCTGGAGGCACAGGGAAGGATTATCATTCCCAGGATGCAGAGATACTGAGGAAAGCAAAGATAAATAGGGTAAGATAAAGGGTATGAAGTTGATATGCTTAAGTGCTTTCAAATCTAGTAGTGAATTTAAGTGAATAAAATTCACAGAGAAAGGCACTTTCTTTATGAGTTAGTGTGTCTATATAGTGTGGTTGAACACAAATTTGGTTCTGCGCATTGACAGCACAGGTTTAATTGATCCCTTTTCTCTGTCCTGTATGTCCCACAAATGATGTGTCCCTCCTAGAAGTGATATGGATGCACCCAAGCTCTCTGTGCCTGTCCTAGCCCCAGATCTGGAAAAGTGCATGAAGTATTGACACTGACTGAGCATGAGCCAGTACAGATCCAGATATAGTTTAACTATGTTATTTTGGCATAATGCCCAAGTGCCCTGAGGCACCAGAGCTTTGAACAGCTTAGTGGTACCATAGTAAACAGAAGGTGTCTGTCTCCTCATCAAAAATAAAGCAATTTTGCTTTTGTCTGTCAAGAAATTGCTATGAAGATACTAACTTAACTGAGCGAGTCCAGAGAAGGGCCACAAGGATGATCAAAGGGCTGGAACACTGCTGCTATGAGGATAGGCTGAGGAAGCTGGGGTTGTTCAGCCTGCAGAAGAGAAGACTCTGGGAGGACTTTGGAGCTGCCTTCCAATACCTGAAGGGAGTCTACAGAAAAGCTGAAGAAAAACTTTTTGTAAAGGTGTCTAACAACTGGACTAGGGGAAATGGTTTTAAGCTGAGGGAGAGTACATTTAGATTGGATCTTTGGAAAAAGTTCTTCAATATAAGTATGGTGAGACTCTGGAATAGGTTGCCCAAAAAGATTGTGTATGACCCCTCCCTGGAGGTGTTTAGAACCAGATTGCATGAGGGCCTGAGCAATCAAGTCTAGCTGAATTGTGTCTCTGCCATTAGCAGAGGGGGTTGGAGTAGATAATCTCTGAGGTCCCTTCCGACCTAAGCCTTTCTATGACCCTGTTTCTATGTCTAAAACCATCCTTTGCTATCACACAAAGCTTTTCAGTAAGTTGCCATAGCCTATCTAGAATCAAGTATGGTTCTTATTTTCTCATCCCTGTTGTTTGAAAAAGAACTTCACAGAGCCTATGATTAGAAATGTAGATAAATATTCTAGCTCTTACTCTCTTAGTTATATATTTAGAAACTTGAAATAGCCCTTTGCCAAGCTTCTGTTTCTCCCATAAGATGGATCCTTTATTGTCTGCATTATTCCAACAGGCCTTTTCTATCTCCACTCCAGTTCAGAATACACTTCTCTGAATACACATGACTAGAACTATGTAAAATATTCTACCCTATTTCATACCAATGCCTTGTATAGTACAGAAAGCCACAACACTTCCTTGTATTCAGTGAAAATGGTGGACTCTGGACTTGTTTTTTTCTCTTTTCTACACCCACATCACACTGGCAAGGTCCCTGCCATCCTTTGGCTGACTATTAATCCTGTGTCCTGTCCCTCTCTTTTGCCTTCAGATGATAAACACCTGATCTTCAGAAAATGCTGCTGTCAGCAGTCACTAAGTAGATGCCTGTGTCCTTTGTACTATGCAAACCTGTTGCTGTTGCTTGGTCTTAGGGGTCTTATTTTCTATGTAGTAACTTAGTCCCCAGCAGTATCTTCATTTGGCAGTCAACTAGAATTTCATGAGCACACACCTTGTTCTTTCTGTCTGTCTGGGTGGCTGGGCCCAAAGACTGGGGAAAAATGGAGTTAAATCCAGTTGGCAGCCCCAGACTGGTTGTGGACATCCCCTCCCTGGAGGAATTAAGGCCAGGTTGGATGAGGCTTTGGGCAACCAATTCTAGTTGGGAGCTGTCCGTGCCCATGGCAGGGGTGTCAGAGTAGATGATCTTTGAGGTCCCTTCCAACCTACCCCATTCTATAATTCCTTCTTCCAAAACTCTCTGTGATTAGCTATGCTGTCTCCTGTCAGAGGGTGTGTTCTTTCAGCTTCACACCACACATTCCCAAGCCTCTATTTCTGAACTTGCAGTTTCCTGTTGTGCTTCTTTCTGTGTTCTGGACAGGCCCTTTTACCTTCCCTCTCCTTCCTCTGTTTCCTTACAGTCAACAGCCCAAACTCTGCTTTTACTTTGAATGTGGTAATGACATTAATGTTGCTACTCTCATTCCTGCTTAGGTACCCTGTCATTACCCACATTAATTTCTACTGAAAACTAAAGAATTAATTTAGTATAGAGGACATTCTTTTATTAATACTTAATCATCCTTCTCTTCCCAATGTGTCTTTCTTTCCTTGTTCCTCTCTTGTGAGCTGAAGAAGGTGTCCTTGGCATTGTCCCTACCCATGTTGTGGGGGTTAGAACTAGGTGACCTTTAAGGTCTGTGATTTTATGATTTGGTTTGATTATGATTCCATGGTAAAGCTTAATTAGTGTTTTAGGTAAATTTGTTTCTTTTCTTTTTTTCTTACCCATGAAGATGGAGCCCTCTCCTCTTAGGACACACTTCAGCAGGGTTTGTTCTTCAATGTTGGTTGTCCTTTTAGCATCCTGTATGATGTATTTATTCCTTTTAGTATCACAGAAGCCTGTTAGTTGGAAAAAATCTTTAAGATCGAGTCCTACCATTACCTAATTCTATCAAGTCTGGTGCTAAACCATGTCACTCAACACCACACCTCCAGAGATGTGGATTCAACCACCTCCCTGGGGAGCCTGTTCCAGTCTTTGAGGACCTATTCATTGAAGAAGCTTCTTCTAATATCCAACCTAAATCTCCTCTGGTTTAGTAGGTTTGTAAGCCCATTTCTAGCAATCTTTTTTCTCCTTTCTTGGAAGTCTGGCTCTGGTTAGCAGTGGCTCTTAGACCTTATGTAATTCTGCTTCTACTCAAATCCATAAGCTGCTTTTCCTAGTCAATCTCACCAGTTTGCACCCAGTTTCTCAGAATTTCATCCTGTAAAACTGAAAATGAGAGTTAGTGTATCATATAATCCAAAGTGATTTGACCCAATCACTTTTGTCTAGAGTACTTCCTACAACCAGATTGTTTACAAGCTACTTTTTGCCTTCCAAATTTAAGTTCGGTATGAAATCCCGTTAGCTCATTGTGGTGGGTTGACCCTAGCCAGCAGCTAAGCATTCCACCCACTCAAACTTGTACGGTGTGGGATATCCCCTTGGTCATTTTGGTGAGCTGGACTGGCTGTGTTCCCTCCCAGCTTCTTGCCCTCCTGTTGCCCTACTCACCTGGAGGTGCAGAGCAGGAAAAACAAATCCTTGGTGCTGTGTAAGCACTGCTCAGCAATAACCAAAACACTGGTATGTTACCAGCATTGATTTAGATGCAAAGACAAAACACAACACCATATGGGCTGTTCTAATGAAAGTTAACTCTGTCCTAGCCAGAACTATTATACTCATTAACAGAAATCAACCAACTGTCACATTCAACAATTGTGATCCCAGCATGTTTCTCCTTTTCAGAATTTTCATATCCCAGATCTGTCTGTTACGTGATACTCATGGCTTCTGCTTTCATAGGTTATCGATTCTTTAGGGGTGATAAATAAAAACAGGGACGAGCAAAACTCTTAAGTGCCCCAAATCCTAAGGCAGATGTTAACAATTAATACATGGAGATTTTTTAACGCCAGTTTCAAGCTCATCTCATTGTTGTGTTGGTCCTTGAATTTTAGACATCCAACCTCATATCATCTCACAATTTATTTTCTTTTATGAAAATTTCTTGGAGCACATTGCAGTCTGTACAGGGCTGTTCTGCTGGACAGCACCTTCTCTGTTTGATTTTTCAACTAGTGTAGGTATACTATGGTTACACAGAAATGTGATCACATTGACTGCTGGTTTTCCCTGTCATGTGCCAGAAAGAATGTTCTTTGCAACCTTGTTCTAAGAGCAGAAAGGATATTTACCATCTTCCATTCCCCCAGATCAATATTTAAGTCTCAGACTGCAAGTTTTCACTATTATTTTGATAGCACAAGAATTCCAGCTTGCTTAAGGCTTCATCCAACCTGGCCTTGAACACCTCCAGGGAGGGACATCCACAACCTCTCTGGGCAATTTGTTCTAGTGTCTCACCACCCTCACTGTAAAGGATTTCTTCCTAATCTTCAGTCTAAATCTCTTCTCTTCCAGCTCAAAGGCTTTTTCTCTCATCCCATGACTACAGGGCCTTGTAAAAAATTTATGTGTTTCTCTGCTGTTCAGCCCCTCCACACACTCCTCATCTGTGTTGGACCAAGAAAATGTGCTGTAGCTTTTCAGTGTGAACCATTACTGGAATAAAGCAATAGCTTTGTAATACTAATATCAGTGAATAAGGAGCCTTATGACACAGTCATTAAATTCCCTTTTTATTTGTACAGTTAAAATCCTTAAGTATTTTTTAATAGCTCACTGAAAATAACATGGAAATCTTCCAGATCTTTCTGGCATCCTTTCTCCATCACATGCACTTACACGTGCACACAAACCTAGTCAGGTTTCAGATATCCTCAGCGGCAAGGAAAGCAAAGAGCAGGGATGCAGATACTGTGGTGCTTAGCATTTTCTGTAGTGGAAATAAGATTATATAGACATGGAGGTCCAGAGGGGAAATGCAGATGTGACAATGTTGTCATATGTCTACAGGAAACAAACAAAATCTTAAGACACCTGATAGTTCTGTGCTCTGTTGTCCTCCAGGGAAACCTTATAGCAGCCGCCTTCCAGTACCTGAAGGGGACCTACAAGAAACCCAGTGAGGGACATTTACAAGGGCTTGTAGCGATGAGAGGAATGGATTGAAGCTTGAGGAGGGGAGATTTAGACTGGTGATTAAGAAGAAATTCTTTACAGTGAGGGTGATGAGGCACTGGAACAGGTTACCAGGGGAGGTCATGGATGCACCTTCCCTGGAAGTGTTCAAGGCCAGGTTGGCCTTGAGCAACCTGGTCTCTAGTGGAAGGTGTCCCTGCCCATGGCAGGGTGGTTGGAACTAAATGATCTTTAAGGTCCCTTCCAATCCAAACCATTCTATGAATTTATGAATAATTGCACTCAGCCTTAATGACATTTTTCTTATTCCAAATCACCCCTTTAATTTCTGTAAGACTACTTTGGGGTCATTACTGTTCAGTGCAAGATAGTGTGTTACAGTTTGCCCCAAATGTAGTAAATATGTATGCATTTGGAATGACAGCTGTGGATCTCCCTTTCTGATGATATTCCATTTCACTGAGCCTTAATGACATTTCACTTACTGCAAATCACCCCTTTGATTTCTATAAGACTACTTTGGGGTCATTACTGTTCAGTGTAAGATAGTGTGTTATAGTTTGCCCCAAATTTAGCAAACATGTATGCATTTGGAATGCCAGCTGTGGATCTCCCTGTCTGATGATACTCCGTTTCACAGTGGTAGTTTTAATTTAACTTCAGTAATTATTTTCATTCAGGTCATGTTCATTTGATAATGTCATGCCTGAATGCAAAGGCATTCAGGCAGTGGAAGTAGCAGGAAACTAAAGACCATTTGTTCCATGATTTACACATTCTTAATACGTAGCCCTGTTTGCAATACTATTTAATTTACTTGCTTTGGCAACATCTCATCTGCCAGTCAGAACGGGAATCTGAGTCTAGACAGAAGATTCTTGCCTACTGTCTCAGAGATGGCAGATCCTGTCTTGCCATTCATTTTGAAGTAGACTTTTCCAATAAATAGATGATGTGAAAGTCAGTATGATATGTAAGAGAAGAAGATATTCTATGTGACTCCTTTACCATGACAAATTACTATCCTATTCCCAAGCACTTGTCTCAGTTTTAAGAAAACTAATTGCCAGGTGCTCTCTGCTAACTTCATGGCATTGCTCTGAGTCATCTAAGTTGTCTTGTATTTTGTGTTTTCAGGGGTGGGATTTTTTCTTTTCTTTCCTTCTAATTGTTAAGAAACAGACTGCAGTCTTGTAACTGTGACTTGCCACTTGAACTTTGTCTTTGAACTTCATGCCAGTACCGTTTGACTTACAGGAACAGTGAAAAGAAAGTATAATCCATCATAGCTGACAGCCATTTGTTTTAAATCAGAGTTCTCTAATTTTAGCAGTAAGCCTAAATGTTGAAGCAAACAGCTATATTTTTGCTTAGAAGTGCTTAAAGGTTTTGCTTAGAAGTGTTTAAGTGTAAATTTTCACCAATCTTTCAGGCTCAACGCAGATTCTGAAGAGGCATGAGGCCAGATGACTTTACGCCGTTCTTGGGGAGGTATTCTGTGAAGGTCAAGAGAAGTCTAAATATTGCACTTGATCCACAGCCTGTTCAGAAGTAGAATTATGATGAGTTTACTGGTCTCACTTCAGAGCACACAAAAATGTATTAAAATAATAGACAATGTGTGAATAAATAATTCAGTGTCTTACTGTGCATGTTGAAAATAAATTAGAACTCTTCTCAGAGTTTCCTAGCTGGGATTTTGTGTTGTCATGTATTAATACTTTGCTTCTGGGGTAATCCACATGCAAATAGAACAGTAAACAAAGAACTTTCTATGCCATGGGAGCGTATTCAAAGATTCATAGTATTATAGAATGGTTTATGTTGGAAGGCACCTTAAAGATGGTCTAGTTCCAAAACCCCTGCCATGGGTGGGGACACCTTCCACTAGACCAGGTTGCTCAAGGCTTTGTCTAATCTTTGTCTAATACCTCCAGGAAGGGGGTATACATGAGCCTCCTTGGCAACCTGTTCCAGTGTCTCACCACTCTCACTGTTATGAATTTCTTTCTAATACCCAGTCTAAATCTAACCTTCTCAAGCTTAAAGCCATTTCTTCTCATCACTACAGACTCTTGCAAAAAGTCCCTCCCCAGCTCCACTGTAGCCCTCTTTAGACACTGGAGGGCTGCTCTGAGGTCTCCATGGAGCCTTCTCTTCCTCAGGCTGAACAGCCCATCCCCACAGGGAGTGACTCCAGCCCTCTGATCACCTCCGTGGCCCTCCTCTGGACCCGCTCTATTAGTTCCATGTCCCTCTTATGCTGGGGGCCCCAAAACTGGATGCAGTACTCCTCTTAAAGTGTTCAGACAATCATGTTCTCCTGGAGAGAACAGCCCTGAGTCAGCACTCCCTCCTCTCCTTTCCCCCCTACCTTCTCTCATTTCACCCTAGCAGGAAGTGTAAACTTTTTCAGTGTGTCATACAAAGTGTGTAGGATACATGTCATTTCAGTCCTGTTGTGCACCAGTCATGAAAGCCTTGCTGATAGCATCACCAGACATTTCCTAAGCTGTTCAAAAACTATCACCTGTCTTCCCCACTTTCAATCTGACAAGACACTAGAAGCTGTTATGCTTTAGGAAAAAAAAAAAAAAAAAGAAAAGAAAAAGAAAACAAAAAGTGGGGGGGGGGGGGGGGGGGGGGGAGGGGAGGGGAGCAAAGAGGGAAAAAAAAGGCTGCACTTTCCAGAAAGACAAGTTTTTCTGCTTAGGTTCTTTGAGAGTTATGCACTTGGTTAACTTACATGCTCCCTTTTGCTGTCTCTCTGTTAAGAGTTTTTCCTGTATCCCAGAAAGTAGAAGAGTAAAGCAGATAGCATCTACTTTTGACTCAATGGCCAAATTGAGAAGCAATGCATAAATGGATGCAAGATCCTTATCAATGAGTGGATGCAAGGCTTAGGGATTTGTACCATGCCCAAGCAAGTTTAAGCTAGTTTAATTTAAGTGCTGAGTGTGGCAGAAGAAGGTGCTATGCCACGTTAGATTGCCTGAGACTAACTGAGGCCTGATCCAAAATTCAAAGGCTTAACGGCCTTTGAAGCAGGTCTTGAATTCCCACCTGAATCTAGTGATGTGGTTAGGTGCCAAAACTGGTATGCTGTCATTGCTGGGCTGATATTTTCAGATGTGGTCAAGTAAATAGCTTGATTTCTTGAAGCATTCAGTAGTCATTGCCCCTAAAGACTTGGTGACTGAGTAGTTGTACAATAAATATATATGTACACACACACACATATGCTGTTCAAGCTTAGCACCTCAGCTCATAAATTTCATTCACAGAACCACAGAATCACAGAATGTTAGGGTCTGGAAGAGCCTTTGAGGGATCATCTAGTCTAACCCCAGGCCAGAGCAGGCTCACCTATACGAGATCACACAGGAACTCATCCAGGTGGGTCTTAAATATCTCCAGAGAGGGAGACTCCACAACCCCCCTGGGCAGCCTGTTCCAGTGTTCTATGACCCCCACAGTGAAATAATTCTTCCTCCTGTCTCCATGGAACTTCCTGTGCCTCAACTTCCACTCATTGCCCCTTGTCCTGTCATTCATGCTGCACACTGTGTTCTGCTAAAGACAGGCAATGCTCAAGCACATGAAAGAACTTTACACACAAGATTTACGTGCACAATAACTCATGTGAAAGTTTTTCTCCTCATTTGTCACCTTCTCACTGATTCTAGACCTACTAATACTTTTGGAGGTTGAAGAGTTTCAAGCCCAGGTGAAGACTAGCATGGACGAGCGTTGACAGCTTTCCGCATGCCTCTACCAAGGTCTCACATTCTTGTGATAAGAGAACAGTCAAGTTTCTCTGCCCGTGGTACCTGGAGCCTTTGCTGAGATTGTCAACAAGGTTGCCAATTAGCAGCAATTGTGACATTTTGTTCATGTGTGTGATGCAAGACCTGCTGACTAGGAGCTGCTGAAACCACCAACTCATTTCACAATATTTAAACAGTAAATTACCATACCTAGCATTTTTGTCAACAAGCTGAGGGACTGATTGATTGATTGGGTGTGTACATCCTGGACAGTGATTATTGTCAGCAATAACTCCTCAACCTGTAACATTGTTTTGCATTTATGAGGATGTCAAGACACTTGCAGACAAAGCACTCAGGTAAGACTGGCTGTGCTCACCTTGAGTGATCCACTTGTACTCTCAGACCTCCTGTGTGCAATGTGTAGTGATTCATGCACAGGCTGCATGGAGGAAAGAAAAACCAGGCATGAAAGGAAAGGAATGGGGAAAAGAAAAAGAAAAATAGAAAGGAAAGAATAAAAGTGCTGCCAGGCACAAGAGTGAGAATGAGTAAGTCTGAAAGTTGTCTTGTACTCTGCATGAAAAGCATTCCTACCCTTTCTTGAGCCTATGAAAGTACAAGGAGATGGCAACAGTGCTCCATGGCAAAGGGTTAGTGCTTGTGAAATAGAGAGGAGTCTTAAAGGGAACAGATTAGAATATCAAGGTATCTGTCAGAGTCAAACATTCTCAAATACCTTGATCTGAACTCTCTCACTGCAGGTGGTGTACACACATTAAGATCAGTCAATACAGTGCAGATATGATACTGATGATGCAGCAAAGCAGAGTCTACTATTTGGAGAGTTCTTTCTCAGTTGTTATTTGCTTTGTGGCACACTGTCAGAAGCCTGATAGCTGACCAAAACCCATCATCCCTAAGGATATTGATAATATTGACAGTTCTCTGCAGTACACTCCTGGATGAAAGTGGCAAGAGTATACATTCATTCTAGTAGCTTCTTTAGCTCTCCTCACTAAACTTTCTTTCACTAAATACTCCATACCTCAGCCTAATTTTCTCTCTCCTTTCCTCAGTCATGCTGCAATGAGAAGAACATTTAAGATCCATTTTAACACATTTATTCTGAAAATATGCTGATCTTTCACCACCCACGTGTAGGCATGGCTTGATTTAGCAGCTCTTCACATCTGCAAACGTAATGCCACCTCTAGCTTCTGGTTTTTGCTTTGTTTCAATATCAATTACACAACTTCCTTTACAATGCATCTTCTCCAAAATTTTCCTGTTCCATTCTCCCTTTTCTCCCTTTTTTTTTCTTTTTTTTCTATTGGTTGTCTCATATGGTTTTCTACAGGGATTCAGCACAGCCATAACATTTTTCTGGAGCAAATGGAGATCACAGCACTACACTCAAAACGCTAGAGGTTGCTAAAGCCTGTGTTTATTCATTGAGTTTTCTTCAAGTGTAGCAACATGACAGATCTTACTGAACTCAACTCCTACCATTACTCTAAACACACCTAACCTAGCACTAAACAATTTGTTCTCCAACCTCTCTTGCTCCTCAACCATTAGCAAAATTCTCAACAGAAAATCCTGTTCTGGTGTGTAAAAGACATCCATGATGAATACAGTTTGCATAGGTGATAAATACAGTTTTGTGTCACATAAATGTAGCATGAAGGAAATGGAGGATAAATGCAGGATTCATACACTCATAGAACATTTTATGTTGGAAGGGACCTTGAAGGTCATCTATTTCTGATTCCCCTGTCATGGGCAGGGATGCCTTCCACTAGACCAGGTTGCTCAAGGCCTCATCCAGCCTGACCTTGAACACCTCCAGCGACTGGACATCCACAATCTCCCTGGGCATCCCGTTCCAGTGTCTCACCACTCTCACTGTAAAGAACCTCTTCCTAATATCCAATCTAAATCTAACCTTCTCAAACTTAAAGCCATTCCCTCTTGTCTTATCACTACAGGCTCTTGTAAAGTGTTCCTCCACAGCTTTTAAAGTAGCCCCCTTCAGTTACTGGAAGGCTGCTCTATGGTCTTCCCAGAGCCTTCTTTTCTCCAGACTGAATAGCCCCAGGTCTCTCAGTCTGTCCCCACAGAGGAGGTGCTCCAGCCCTCTGATCATCAGGATCAAGGATTTCATCCTTAGGACATATTTACAGTTTGTCAGACACAAAAGTTTCTGTCTGAAGAATACCTGGTTGCCTTGTTTAAAAACATATTTTAAGTATATGCCAAAAAAACCCCTAACAAGCAAACAAACAAAAAATCAATCAGACAAACAAACACCAACAGAAAACCCAAATAAAGGCATTTCTCAATTTTTTGAAGCAATGTCATGTAAATTATCAATTTAATGTAAGGCCAGATCCACATAGTCTGTACCTCCTGTCAGGTGATATCCCTGTAAGATAGTTCTGCAGATGGCTTTTTGACACTTATATCATAGGCTTCTCATTGATTTGAAGAGTAGCTCCTGTCAAAAACTGATCTGTTTAGTGGTGACTTAAATATGTTTCTTACTCTCACCCATGCAAGCCTGTAGCTAACAAAGGGCAGCCAACCACTTGCTGTCACTGTTGTTCTGATTAGCAAAATCAGTAGAAGTGACTTGCCTGGCAATGGGAGACTGTCCTACCATGACTATGGCAATCAGTTTTCACACTTCGGGGGGTGCAGTTTTGCTCTCCAGCATCCCAGCTCCTGGAGTCAAGATGTTACGCAAGGAGCTCATATTATGCTTCCTTGGGAAAAGAAAAAAAAAGACAAGACTGTGCAGCCAAAAGGTTATCATGTGACACATACCTGCCATGCCCCTCAAAATGAAAAATAAATAGAAAGGCACCCAGATGGGTTATTTTTAGTAGCTGCATGGTTTTGTAGTCTTAATAGATAAGTAGTGAACACTCGGGGCTGCCAATCTGTGAACAGTCTTTGGAGGAGCTGCTTGGGCCCCTTTCCAACCTCTCTTCCTGACAGGAATTTCCATGAGGGGGGTAGAGAGTTTATAATGAAGTCATCCTGACATCTGGGCTGGGGAGAAGCTAACAGGCTGCCTTTGTTCCCGGTAGTTCCAGTGGCTTCCAGTACGCTCCAAAGGCCCTCAGAATATTCTTGTTTCAGGAAGGGAAAGCAAAACCATGAGAGGAGATCCTGAATATGGTAGCAAAAAACTGGCCCCCACTTCCAGGAGGATACACAAGCAAGGGAACTGCAGGGCCAGCTGGTTGGACAAGGCCCCACTGTGGCAGGCAGGATGTCCCATGTGATGACATCAGGTTGGAAGGCTGCCCAGCTTGCGTGAGCCCATCACATAGCTTCTGAGCAATAGCGTGGGCTATATTTAGAGCAGCAGAATAATAGATGAGCCATATGGTGCCTGGTTCTCCTTTAACCTCAAGTCTACTCGTGTGCATGAACAGACTCCCATTGATCTCGACAGCTATGACTCCTCCATGCACTTGGAGCATGAGTGACTTTACAATGCTAATGGCAGGGAAGTTCAGCCTAAGGAAAAATTTTGTTCTGTGTGCCACTGATGCTTTAAAGATGGCAAGGGGAAGAAGCAACTGTGTCAGCTCTCCCCTTCCTGCAAGGACCTTTTAACACATTGTAAGCCTTTTCTATCTGACTTACTAAGATGTCGCTGAACTTGTCCAACAAAGTTTATTTTATAAATAAACTTTGTTACTATGGTTGGTCAGAGTTGAGTCTCTGGTCAGAGACTACAGCAAAGTCCTTTTAATGGGTTAGTCATTCTTGAACTTTAAATCTATGTAGTTGGAAAAAGAGAAGTTGAAAGCATCTTGGGCTGGGCCCAACTCCATGTCTTATGAGAGCTATGGGAAGCAGTGCAGAATTATTTACAATGCAAATGAAAATCAATTTGTGCCTGTTCCTTGGCCATTATGTGGAACAGACCCTGCTTTGTAATGCTGTTGATCTCTGTATAGTCATAAACCAGAAATTTATGTGCTTCTCATCTCCAGCAATTAACTGCTACAGATGTCAGACAATTATGCTGAAGGAGTGTGTATGCTGCACCTTCCTTTGCTTGCCTCTTTTGTCAGAGTTGCCAGTTTTCAAAGCTGCCCAGATATCGAAACTCCACTTAAAGTGCCTAAGATGAGAAACAAGCCCAGGGCAGCAACACAGTATGATACTGGAATAAAGCAAGCATTCGTTGACTCATGACCCATCTAGATCAGAAGCCCTCAAGAGTGTTTTATGCTAAAATAAATAAATAGATCTCTGAAGTTAACTGATTGCTTCATGCAGATCAGACTCAACACTTAGTGCAGCATTTGCCTCAACAGCACAAAAGCAGGCAGAGAACTGCCCTGCAGCTCTGCTCTTCCAGACAGAGGAGAATCCAAGCAGGGTTATGCCTACTCCCTACCACCTGCTCTCCCCACCTTCTCTGAAGAAGACATGTTAGCACAGGGCAGAAAGCACAGCCTTAGGCTTCTTAGAATTGTACAGAGGGCTAAGCAGTCCACACTGGCCCAGGATCAGAGGAATGGACTTAACATGCTTAAAGCCACCTTTATCACTTCTTCCCAGATGCTTTTCAGTTGTGCAGAGGGCAAAATAGTTTTGGTTAAGAAGCTCTCCTGACACACAGCTTGGGACTCGTTCTCTGACTCCTTATGTAGTGATGCATGTGCTGTGACCTGGCTGACAAGGAAATCCAGTGGTGTTCTACATGTCTTAATATGTTCCCTTGCTAAGCTTTAGTTGCTCTTCACTTTGTGCTGCGCTGATATCAGTTCTCAATTAAAGCAGATTGGTCACAATGTTCACAATAGTAATTTTAGACATGAGGGAAAAATTCTTCCCCATGAGCATTTCCTATAGTAGCTGCAAGGAAAATGCAGTGATGTTGGCAATTCACAATACTTTTGCTCATTTTGATAGTGGTGTGTGTGTTTTTTTAGGCTATGGTAAATTACCGACAGAAGGAATTTTGAGAGGTCTTTGTGTTGGGGTCTGTCCAATGCAATAGAGAGCCACCGTCATGTTTAAAAATAAATATTTAAAGTTGTTTTAAAAACCTGAACCTGCTGCTCTAAGTAGAATTTATTTCTGAGAGGGAATGGTGTTTCTGTACTACTCTGTGAGTGAGCATTTATTTCTAGATTTTCAAGATGGTTGTGCTTTTTCATTCTTATTGCTGTGAGATCACTGTCCTTCAATGCTACTGTCTTCCCCTTGGGGCAGTACACTTCCCATTTGATCACTCTCTCACCTTGGATCTTTCTTTCCCTGTATGAAACTCTCCACACAGTCTGGCAAACTGCCTCATCTATGTTAAATTGCATCACAGCATCACTGATCAGTCAGAACTGACCCCAAGAAGAATTTTCCCCCTTTTTCTTCAGGCATTGCTTACCATGATCTCAGCTGGTTTGCACTGAGGTGTTGGACCTGGTCAGATTCTATGGGGTCCTCAGTGAAAAGGAGCAATTCCATCTGTCACAGAGGCCAACCTAGAGGAACCTGAATCAGTGTCCTCTGCCCCCCTGAGAGCCTGGCTGCAGCCTGACCTTGGAGATTTCAGATAACCAGCTGAATTCCTGAGTAATATCTGGGACTGTTTTCTGTGCTGACAATAGACCTCTCCTAGGAAAGTGGAAAGCATGAGGACAATGTTCAGATTCCTGCAACTAGGTGGGCCCAAGTCAGGAAGTAGGTGAGGAACAAGTAATTTTTTGGAGAACATATATTTCTTGAACTGCTGGAAATTGGTTGCACTTTGTGGATCTGTCCTTCCTCAACGCAACCTGAAAGGCTGACACAAATGGCTGGCCTCACCCCACCACTAGGCCTGTCTCCAGGTAGCTGCACGCTCTGGGATGTGGTGCATCTTCCAAACTCATGCTTGAACTGGATAGTAGCAATTTTCAGAATGGAGATGCTGGCACTGACAACATTTTGTTACTCCAGAAAGGTTTTAATGAAAAGAGCAATGGCCTTTATCCATCTCCCTGGCGGCTTCCAGAGAACAGGTAAGCATGAATCATGCTTCTAATCTTGGCTGTTGCATTAGGGATTAAAGAAACTGAGCACTAGCCAGGGGAATAGCATCTCCTCCGTGTTGTAACTGCACAGGTCCATGAGTCTACTGCATCCTCAAATATCTGCAGTAAGAGGACTGAACTGCCTTTGTTGAGGGGTCTCTTGGCATGGAGGGGGAATTTTGCTGACTGTAAATGGGGTAGATTGTTTTCTCACCACCCAAAGGAGTGTCAATCTGCAAAGAATAATCATCTTCAGTTGGCCACCTTGCCATGCCAAGGACTGTGTCTGCACATCACAGAATCATAGAATCACCAAGGTTGGAAGAGACCTCAAAGATCATCAAATCCAACCCGTCATTACAGACTTGATGACTAAACCATGGCACCGAGTGCCATGTCCAGTCCCCTCTTCAACACCTTCAGGGATGGTGACTCCACCACCTCCCTGGGCAGCCCATTCCAATGGCTAATGACACTCTCAGTGAAGAACTATCTCCTCACCTCGAGCCTAAACTTCCCCTGGCCCAGTCATCTCCAGTCACCTGTGTTCTCCATGTTGTACATTCTTATTCCCTAGGCACAGTGGGGGATTCCAGTAATCCTTTTAAAACCAGAAAGCCATTTTTTTTCCATAGGAATCCTCTCCACAAGGCAGTGGGGTTAGCAGTCCTGTGCATAAACATAAGTAGCAAAATAAATGACCTGAATTGGGACAAAACACGCTCTGGGATATAGGGCTGATGAGTGCTACTTTGCAAAGGAATTGTCACATCAATATAGAAACCGTGTGATCAGGGCTTCACACGACATCTGGGCCAAACCTGCACTGCCACAGATGGCAGAAATGCTTGGATCCATTATTAGAGATCATGGAGCCACTGTCTCATTATCAGCTTTTCTTTGGAAATATGGAACTCTCTGGAAAGGAAATGAAACACAACACAGATGTCTTCATGTTGCAAGCCAAAAAAAAAAATATTAAAAAAAAAAAAAAGGGTTTGAAAAGTCTGACATTTTTCAAGAGAATGGCTGTGAGCTCCCAGAGCAGAAACACAGACAAAGCAGCCCACAGAAGCATGCCTTCACATGCTTGCTGTTGCTAGAGGAGAGATTGTAAAGATACTGTTCTGAAGGATCTGCAGTATTCACAGCATATCTGATAGCTGGACTTGTGCCAGTGCTGCTCGCCTGGTGTAGAGCTACAACAGTTTCCAAGACTGAACAAAATTTGTCCTTTTGAAGGAAACAGTATAAAAGGTTTTCCTCTCTCCTTGACAAATAGGCACTTAAAACTTCTAAGTTTCTGGCTTTTTTCCTTTTTTTTCCAGTGTTCCTGATATCTAACTCACTTAGGAAATTGTGAAGTGTACCATGTGCTAGGGCAGGATACCTAGACAGAGTATTTAGTGAGTTAATGAGGTGCATGATAGCAAAGCATTATATCCTTTTTGTTTTGCAGCAATATTCTATTCAAAACTCTGTAGGAGCTGAATAGGTAGATTTTAATCTAGCATTTCAAATTCACTCTTCTTCTTGGAGGGCAAAATTATGCTATTCACTTGTAGATTAAAAAATAAAAGCAGTTTATGTGAAAGAGAAGAATGAAAAGTTGGAAGCTTGAGCCAGTGGCTGGTGGCCACAAAGCCTTGGAGGGTTGTATGGTACCAGACCATATAAAATATATGGAGCCAGGGGAGGTTTAGACTGGATGTTAGGAAGAAATTCTTCATAGAGAGAGTGATTGCCCATTGGGATGGGCTGCCCGGGGAGGTGGTGGAGTCACCATCACTGGAGGTGTTTAGGAAGAGACTGGATGGGGTGCTTGGTGCCATGGTTTGGTTGATTAGATGGTGCTGGATGATGGGTTGGACGCGATGATCTTGAAATTCCCTTCCAACCTGGTTTGGTCTATTCTATTCTATTCTATTCTATTCTATTCTATTCTATTCTACTCTACTCTACTCTACTCTACTCTACTCTACTCTACTCTACTCTACTCTACTCTACTCTACTCTACTCTACTCTACCACTCCTGCTTCCCACCAGATCTCCGCTTTCTATGGCAGCCAGTCCCACTTTCTTCCTGTACCTAAGCAGAGGCAGCAACAGCTGTGAACCTGAGCAACAGATAATTGCCAAGACACAGGCACTGCCATAAGAGTCTCTGTGAGGTCCCTAAGCAGGCCATGACAGAAATGTCCTGCCAAAATCCTCCTGAGTTTTCCATGGCTTCTCTTTGCACAGCCAAGGCACTTCTAAATCCTTTTAAGTAATTTTAAAATAGCACCTTTCTGGGCCAGAAAGTGAATCTCTTTTTGATAGAGAACATCTGTTAGGAGATGGGTTTGCCTTCATAATTTTACCCTACAAAACACATCAGAAAATGCTAAAATAAGGTTAGATAACCATGAATATCTAGACTGAAATGAGACCATCTATGTCAAAGCTTTCTCACCTGTACCCATATCTCAAGACCCTTCAACATAAGGTGTCTAAATGCAGGCCTGTGCTGCTCTAAAACAAAATCTTCACTATGCAAAGAAATGTACAGCTTCCAGTGTGCAGTTTCATGCCAAGGCAAGCTGGGGAGGCGAGACTGCTGCAAGCTTTACCTTCAGCCAAAATCATTCAGAAGATACGACATACTTTTCCTCTCCTGGAAATCATCAGAGAATGTCAGAGAATTTACTCTAAACCTGGTCCTCCCAATATCAGTGTTTTACTGGTTTGATATCATAGGAAGAGTGAGCTCAAAAGATCTTTGAGAAGAAGACAACCATGTCCCCACCACAAGGAGCACAACTTGCAAGTCAGCACAATGTCAGTGCTGCATAGAGGAGCAGGAATGAGTACAGGGCTGGGGTGTGGATGCTGAAAACCAGAACTCTGTGTGGAGCAGGTGGGCCTCTGGGAGTTATAAAGTGAGTGAGAGGAAGGGAATTACAAAGATTTTATGGGGAGACTTTTGGTTTGTTTGGTTTTTTTGGCTGTTATTGTTGTTTGCCTTCCCCCAAGCCAACTGGGCAATACAGAGCAAGATGCAAGCTTCAGAGCATGTGTATGTGAAGGGTGAAAAAGGAGAAGATAAAGGACAGGCTCCTGCCTCAGGTAGGAGAGGTGCTAGCAGCCTGGGAAATAGGAGAGAAGAGCTGTAAACGCAAGGCACAGTTGCGCAAAGCCTTGGAACTGAAACAAGCATGTAGCTTGTCTTTGACGCCCCAGGTAAGTGAAAACTAGTTCAAGTTCTTATTGCAATAACACCTCACTCAGGCCATGCATGCTGGCCTTGGCATGCAGAGTCACCCAGACAGACACTGTGTCCTTTTTTCTTCTGGGAAGCCTGCTGATCCATGTGGAGCAAAGAGAAGCAAACCTCCCCTTATGGAACCATGGTCATTATTAACTCAGCAAGGGTTGGTGGATCTCACAGATAGAAAACTGACAAAGTTTTTCATGTTGTTTTAGATGACAAAAGGAGTATATTTCTCCAAAATTACTCTCTATAATTCTTGGCAACAGAGTGAAGTTCAATAAGTACAGGTACAGCATAGCCAGCAGAACGAGGGAGGTGATTCTCCCCCTCTACTCTGCTCTGGTGAGACCCCACCTGGTCTCCAGTTCTGGAGCCCCTATTACAGGAGGGATCTGGAGGTACTAGAACGCATCCACAGAAGGGCTATGAGGGTGATCAGAGGGCTGGAGCAGAGGACAGACTGAAAGATTTGGGGCTGTTCAGTCTAGAGAAGAGAAGGCTCTAAGGAGACCTAATTGTGGCTTTCCAGTATCTTAAGGGGGCTTGCAGGAAGGCTGGTGAGGGACTTTTTAGGGTGTCAGGTAGTGATAGGAATAGGGGGAATGGAAAAAAGATAGAAATGGGTAGATTCAGACTGGATGTTAGGAGGAAGTTCTTCCCCATGAGGGTGGTGAGACACTGGAACAGGTTGCCCAGGGAGGTGGTAGAAGCCCCATTCCTGGAGGTTTTTAAGGCCAGGCTGGATGTGGCTCTGAGCAACCTGATCTAGTGAGAGGTGTCCCTGCCCATGGCAGGGGGACTGGAACTAGTTGATCCTTGAAATCCCCTCCAACCCTAACAATTCTATGATTCTATGATTCTAAGTGCAAAGTCCTGTGTCTGAGGAGGAATAACACCAGGCACCAGTACAGACTAGGGGTCGTCCTGATGGAAAGCAGCCCCATGAAGAAAGACCTTGGTTTCCGAGTGGACAGTTATCCATGGGACAGCAATGTGCCTTTGTGGTCAAAAGGACCAATGGCACAAAGAATTTCCCTCTTCCAAACCTCATTCACTTGTGATCACACACCTAGTTTGGAAAGAAAAGTACCTAATCCGGTTCAAAATCCATTACAACTCCAAATCTGATTTGTTCAGAACCATTTAGTTCAGCCAAATGATGAAGCTGCAAGTCTGAAAAAAATTGCATTTTGTTTTATTTCAGTAGAAAACAAAACAAAACAACCCCCAAAAAGAGATTTAGTGTACATTGAAAAACAAGCTAAAGACATGAAATATTGTTTTTTATGTGGAATATTCAAGGAAGGAAATGCCCATATGTGATAATATTATTTCAAGAATAAAAACAGAAAGAAAATATATATCATAGGATCAGTCCAACCATTCTCTAACTTTACCAAGTCTGGTGCTAAACCACGTCCTTCAGCACCACATCTCTGCCTCTTTGTAAAACTTTCAGGGGTGGGGATTCAACCCCCTCCCTGGGGAGCCTGTGCCAGTCTTTGAGAGTCGTCTCAGTGAAGAAGTTTCTTCTCATGTCCAACCTAAACCTCCCTTGGTGCTGTTTCCTCTCATCCTGTCACTTGTTACCAGGGAGATCAACCCACCCCCCCATCTCCAACCTCCTTTCAGGGAGTTGTAGAAAGCAATGAGATGTCATCTCAGCCTCTTTTTGTCCAGACTAGACAAATCCTGTTCCCGCAGAAGACCTGTTTTCCAGACCCTTCATTACAATCTTCAGTGGAATTGTTTCAGAAATCACATTTATTTTAGAACCATCAATAAGAAAAAAAATCTTAATCTCCCATTTTTTATGATGTTGCTTCAAGGCAGAATATAGTTTTCAGTTCTTCATATGTACGTTGAAATCTGAATTCTCAGGGTTAAATCCTTCATTTAAGAATAACTTCATGATTACATCTTGGGCTACAATAAGGATAATCATTTGTGAAGCAATATATTCCTAATAACTTAAATAGAAAGTAGCTAATAAATGCTACGTGATGTCACCTGTACTGACTATAATTATAAGTGGAATACCTCTCCCAGTTTTCTTTGCTCTGTACTTTCAGCTGTAATACTGAAACACTTCTACAGACTTCTAGAGATGGCTGTGATTTTTTTCCCCCCCAGTTACTTCAGATTTTCGTTGAGAAAAACATAGTCTGTAGTTCTGCTTTGTGGAAAAACTTTTGTACCTCAGTTTCGGCTACAGAAGAAACATTAATAGAACATAACCATGTATCTTGGTCTCTTCTTTGCCCAGGTGGCCAAGAAGGCCAATGACATCCTGGCCTGCATCAGAAATAGTGTGGCCAGGAGGAGCAGGAAAGTCATTCTGCCCCTGTACTCAGCACTGCTTAGGCCACACCTTGAGTACTGTGCCCAGTTCTGGGTTCCTCAATTTAAGAAGGACATTGAGACACTTCAATGTGTCCAGAGAAGGGCAACAAAGCTGGGGAGAGGTCTTAAGCACAAGCCCTGTGAGGAAAGGCTGAGGGAGCTGGGCTTGCTTAGCCTGGAGAAGAGGAGGCTAAGGGGAGACCTTCTTTCTGTCTACAACTACCTCAAGGGTGGTTGTAGCCAGGTGGGGTTTGGTCTCTTGTCCCAGGCAACGAGCACCAGAACAAGAGGACACAGCCTCAAGGTGTGCCAGGGGAAGTTTAGGCTTGAGGTTAGGCAAAAGTTCTTCACAGAAGGAGTGATTTGCCATTGGAATGTGCTGCCCAGGGAGGTGGTGGAGTCACCATCACTGGAGGGCTTCAAGAGGGGATTGGACGTGGCACTTGAAGCCATGGTTTAGTTAGTCGTGAGGTGTTGGGTGATAGGTTAGACTTGATGATCTTTGAGGTCTTTTCCAACCTTATTGATTCTATGATTCTCCCTAGTATCTGGTGATAGATCAAGAGGAAATGGCCTGAAATTGTGCCAGGGGAGGTTTAGATTGGATATTAGGAAAAATTTCTTTCCTGCAAGAGTGGTCAGGGATTGGAGCAGGCTGCCCAGGGAGGTAGTAGAGTCACCATGCCTGGAGGTGTTCAAGAAATATGTGGACATGTTTCTTTTGAGGACATGGTTTAATGGCCATGGTGGAATGAAGTGGGGAGGGATGTTTTACAAGGGTTTCTAGTGATAGGACAAAGGACAAATGGTTTTAAACTACAGAAGGGCAGATTTAAATTGGACACAAGGAAGAAGTTCTTTACTGTGAGAGTGGTGAAACACTGGAGCAGGTTGCCCAGGGAGGTGGTGGAGGCTCCATCCCTGAAGACATTCAAGGTAAGTCTTGATGGGCCCTCTGAGCAACCTGATTTAGTTGCTCACTTCAGGGAGCTTGACCTTTACAGGTCCCTTCCAACCCAGAGCATTCTATGATTCTGTGATTCTATTAGAAGAAACTTGTTCACTCAAAGGGTTCTCAAACACTGAAACAGGCTCCCTAGGGATGTGGTGAAATCCCCATCCCTGGAGATGTTTCAAAGAGGCAGAGATGTGGTGCTGAGGGACTTGGTTTAGCACCAGACTTGGCAGAGTCAGATAATGGTTGGACTTGATGATTTTAAAAGTATTTTCCAACCAAAACACTCCTATGATTTTACAGCAATAGATAAGAATCTTGGGAGGAAGATCAACAGATATGCAAATTACATACCAATATGAAATCCTGTTATATTTTTGCCAGAATAGAGTGGAGTCAAGGGTAAAAGCATGTTAGCTTGATGAAAAAACAACAATTATTTGTTGCACAAAATCATTCCTCTCATTATATTCCTCTGCATCTCTCTGACTTACAATCTGAGAATGACAAAGTTTCAAAATTTACAAAATTGTAAACTTCATTCTGAAAATGGCAAAGTTGACAATGTCTTTCTCCTCCCTTCTCCCCCCTTCCCCCCTCCTCCCCCCCCCAGCTTTAAAACATTATGTTTCTGTCCCAGAACAGAGTAAAAATATTGGGAAACCTTAAAAGCAGATTATTTGAATCTAAAAGAAACACAGCTGATCAGTGCAGAACTTTCTGGAAGCCACTTTGGAGAGCCTTTAGTTCTTAACTGCCCATGGGCTACCTCAGGCATTCATGCAAAAAGGTCCTCAAGGCACAAAAAAATGCATTTTATGGACATGTAGCTTGCCCATGTGATACTCTAAGCTAGCACAGCTAGGAGTCCTTGTAGTAGAGAAGCTGGGTAAGATGTATGGTTTGTGTATTTCTGGGAAGGTTTCATTTGTTAAGCATTTTCAAACTTTGGGGGGAAAAAAAGAATTCTTCAAGAACTCAGTAAGTGAGAACTCTCCTGTACCTCTGCAAACTCTGTGCTAATAAAAAACCAAATACAAAGCTGAGAGTGGCTGCTGTTTCTAAAAGATTTGAAGAAGAATTCAAGGGGCAGAGCAGAAACTTGCTGTTCTACCAGGAAGCTCAGACCAAAAGAAATGAACTTTGGGAAGACACAGCAAAGAAAATCACAGACAGTTCATGTGAAAATTAGTGAAATGGTAATAGCACATGAAGTTACGTGGTTTCAAGGATGATAAAGAGGTGTAGGAAGAACACAAGACAGACACCAGTTATAATCTGCCATGACTAAACTCTCTTTTAAGACACCAAAAGAAAAAATAAATTCAAACCCCTGAGAAGACCAGAGGAGACCATCAGCTAAATGACGTGTATGAGCTGAGAACTGGAAAGGAGGGGTCAGAAATAAAGGGTACATAATTCTGGTGGTGACTCAAGGGGTAGGAACTGTAACTTAGATCACAGAATCATAAAATTCATTGAATACTTTGGGTTGAAAGGGATCTTAAAGATTATCTAGTCCCAACCCCCCTGTCATGGGCAGGGACACCTCCTGCTAGACAAGGTTTCTCAGGGCCCCATGACAAAAGTATGGGATGAGGCTTTTCTGATTGTTGTGATAAGGACATTCTGAAACTTCCAGGAAGATCAACCTAGTTGCAGTTTATACAGCAACACAAACCAATGCAATGCTATAAAAACACAGATGCGGAAAAGAAAAGTGAAGATGGTATTAATACAGTTAAATTTTTGAGTAGCACACAGAGTGGGAACAGACACCTGAAGACATATAGACAGATTAAGGAAAGAGGCTTTGGAGAAAATCTGAATTGCCTTTGTCATAAGCACTAAACAAACTTGGCTTCTGCTAAAAGGAAAGCTTCATGGTTCCCAAATCATTGGACATTGCTGGACATTAGAAGATAAATTTCAGCTGAACAAAGGCAATGAAGGAATCAAGGTGGGGAGAAAGTTCCTCACTGAGAGAGCTGTTAGCCATTGGAATGTGCTGCCCAGGGAGGTGGTGGAGTCGCCATCCCTGGAGGTGTTCAAGAGGGGATTAGATGTGGCACTTGGTGCCATGGTCTAGTAGGCATGAATGTTGGGTGCCAGGTTGGACTTGATGACCCTTGAGGTCTTTTCCAACCTTGCTGATTCTATGATTCTATGAATGTAATCTTTTGATAACTAAAATAGCCTGAGGTTGAGCAGAGGATCAAAACCCCAGTGAGATGTAATTGTTGAATTTTGGCTCAAATTTAGAAATATAACAAGACATGAATAGTTAAGGGCAGAGCAGCAAACAGGAAACTTAACAACTAATCAAACTGATAGAATTTTGCACACAGCAGTTAGTTTGCCTGTGCATGCTGGCCAGCATTCAGTGTCTACTAAACCTTGAAGCTTCACCAAAAATTAAATGGGTGATTATTCAGGAAGCCTGATTTTGCTTCTTTGAACTACTTGAAAGCAGATACTTCACCACTGAAATTGACGGAATTCTAGCATCTTAAAACTGCTGCAAACTAAAGGACTGGGAACAAACCCAAACACTTCCTCCAGTCCTGGAAGTCACTTTGATGAACTGAAAAAGCTGGAGACTGAGCAACATTAGCTTTAATATACCACACTTTGAAAGTTTTCTTACAATGTCTGCTTTTCTCATGGAGAGTTTTTATAAAGTTTTGGCTACACACAAACCAGCAGAAAAAAATAGTAATAATTTAACAAATAAATACACAAACAAACCAAAACCAAACAAATACAACAACCCCCAAAAAACCCCAGGCTGGATCAATGGATGGAGGCTGATTGTGTAAGATTCAACAAGGCCAAGTACTGGGTTCTACACCTGCGTCACTACAACCCCATGAATACTCCAGGATTGGGCCAGGGTGGCTGGAAACTGCCCAGTAGAGAAAGGCCTGGGGGTGTTGGTCAACAGTTGGCTGAGCATGAGTCAGTGTGTGCCCAGGTCCCCAATAAGGCTACCAGCATCCTCGTCTGGATCATCAGTAGTGTGTCTAGCAGGACCAGGGGAACCACAACATGAGTACTTGGTTCAGCTTTCTGGCCCTCACTCCACAAAAGACACTGAGGTACTGGAACACATCCAGAGAAGAACAGCAAAGCTGGTGAAGGGTCTGTAAAACAGATCTTGTGAGGAGCAGATGAGGGAACTGGGATGTAATCTGGAGAAGAGGAGGCTGAGGAGACCTTCTGGGTCTTTACAACTTCTTGCAAGGAGGCTGGAGCCAGGTGGCATTGGTCTCCTCTCCCTGATAACAAGTGACAGGATGAGAGAAAATGGCCTCGAGTTGCACCAGGGGAGGTTTAGATTGAATATTAGAAGAAACTTCTTAGCTGAAAGGGTTCTTAAACACTGGCATAGGCTCCCCAAGGGGATGTTTGAATGCCCATCCCTGGAGGTGTTTCAAAGAGGCAGAGATGTGGTGCTGAGCCCACATGGTTTAGCCCCAGACTTGGTAGAATTTTATAGTGTTTGGACTCAATGATCTTGGAGGCCTTTTTCAGCTGAAACAGTTCTATGATTCAAGCAGTTCAAGTTGTAGAAATAGGATAGATCCATTCAATCTTGTAACTTTATGGGTGAATATTCATTTTGTAGGGAACAGTAGAACTTGTTTCAACTCTTTCAGCTCTCAAAGAACACTTGTACTCTTATGTTCAAGTACAGCCATGCAGAGATGAAACTTGCAATAAAAAGTGAGCTACCATGAATCATTCTATAGGACATGAATGATTAAATGACGATTTCTAAAGCATGCTCCTGGGAAAAGTTGCCAGTCAGTTCTGCTTTAAAGAGCTATAAAAAGCAAGAAAAACATCAAGCTGCCAGCAGTGGGAGGTTTGAAAGGTAATAGTGAAAACTCAGAGCTGCTAGACCTTGGTGGAAATACAAACATCTCCCTGAAGATTTCTCTCAGTTGTTCTACATTTTTTAACCTGGTCAGACCACGGCTGCAGCAGGGAGTACGGAGGCTGAGGGAAGACATGGGTGACCTGGTATGTAGCAGAGGACTAGAGCTGGCCTATGAGGTCCTTTGGAAGATTCTTGTGACAAGAATCATGATGCTAATATACTTTGTCCTTTCCGGGTCTGTTTCTATGAAAGAAAAATGTGGTTTTTATACATACACACACAGAGCCACAAACATAGACATGTCTGTGCATGTATGTATAAAGAGATGAGAGTCACCACAAGGGACTGAAGGTATGCTGATCAGAAAGTGTTCTGATGGGGCCCCAGCAATCCAAGTCAGAAAGCTTGCAGCTTAGTAGCAGGGCTGGTACTCTCTGCTGTTGATCTTTGGGAGTTGCTACACCTCAGACAGTATCACAAGTGTCTGTGCTTTGTCCTCCCTCTATGCTGAAGCCAAGGAGCAGAGCTCCTGCAGCCGGTAGCAGAAGTGACCTTCAGCAAGTGTCTGCCACAGGCAGGAACTCTTGAAACACAAGGTATCTTTCCTGCCCAAAGGCACAGACTAGGCCTAATTCAGATGCTAATTATCCAGGTTAACTGTAGAAGAAATAGACGTTAAAGACAGCTGCTGATGTTGCCCCATGTGGAACAGGTAGAAATTACCAGAGAACCTTAATATTTAGCTAGGCAAGGAAAACAAAAAATAAAACATTGCAATTTGTTGAAAGTACTTTAATGAATAAGCCACACTGTTTGCTTCAGGAAAATGTTTGAAGCCTCATAAGCACATGTAAAAATATTTCCTCATTTCAGTTTGTGGAGGAGCATTAAATCAAAAATATTTCTCGGTCAGACTTGTGCATGGAACTTTTTCTTGATCTAAGAAGTGACATACTCCTGTTTAAATAAAGTGATTTTCTTTAAGTAATAATAACAATAATATTAAAAAGTACACATTAAACTGTATAGCAAAAGACAGTGTATTAGTTAAAGTTGGGAATAACATAGCCTGCCATTATTCTAGTTTCTCCACACATCCTCTGCCAGTGCACTTCCTACTCAACAGTTTTGCTATTCCAGTCTTGGCTGCTTCTCAGTGATGCCTGCCAATTGTGCCAGACTAAGCAGTTCACCTACAAGGCTTTAGCAAGTGAAATTTAAAAAGGATCTCTCTCCTTGCTCTGAGGAGAAGTGGGCAAAGCTGGTCCCTGGGAAAAGAGGCACTTTACTATCTATCATCCAGCAGTTTCTCCTCTTGTCTTGTGATTCTGCCAGACTTAAAAGGTCAGTTGAATTTTCATCCACGGCTATTAATCATCCTCAGTCTTTACTAGAATTAAGTGAAATGTTCTTATTCAACCATCAACATGTTACAAAGCTGATACACTAAAGATGAGGCATGCTGGAAAAATTGCACCAACGAATCCCAAGCCAGATTTCTTCTGACAGATATAATGGAGGCTCAAATTTTCTGTAACAGGATACAGGGGATTATTTAATAAAAATAGAAAGGAATGCACAGTTATGGAAATTCAGAAGGAATTTTTATATTTTATGCCATTGTTGTTCTGTTTATACAGAAAATACTTTACTTCAAAGGCTGTCGACAGGTAGCTTAGGCCTAATATTTAGTGACATCTTGTCACAGCTTCAGTAGGAAACTTTCATTTCCTATAGCTATTACGAGTCCAAGGAAAACAATTTTTCTTTGAGCTTGAGCATTCCCTTTCAGGTTTTGCATTCCAAACATTTCAGTTCAGGAATCAGAGAGTGAATGTTACTAGAAACATGAGCTGAGGTTGTTAAAACTGAGTGTTTCACTGTAATTATTTTTTTTTCCCTATGGCAGTGATAGAAAGCCTGCATGATTGATTATTGCTAGGAAAGCTAAAATATGCAGCAGCTGGCACAAATGGCAGCTCAGCAGCTGCTGGAGAGGTCAGAACAGTTGTTTTATTGATATTTCAGTGCAAAAGCTTAGTCCAGAGGTGAACATGACAAAGGCAGGTAATACTGGAGGGACTTGGACCCACTGACTCCCCTTGGTTTGCTTCGTGTCAGGGATGCAAGGCCTGTAGGGTGCACAGTGGCTGATGGCTAGCAAGAAAATTTATGTTTCCATCTCTCAGTATTATCTGGACCTTGGTTTAACTTTTGGGAATCATTTTGGTGCACCCTTTGGAGGGCAGAATGCTTTTGAAGCAGCTTTTGTGGTTTTTCATCCTAACAGATGTTTGGTGAAACGCTTGCAGGTTTGAAGTACTGCTAGCTCTGACATCCTCCTATCTGCTTGCTGAGTTGGATGGCTAGCAAATGCTTGACCTGTAAGTCTGTTCTCCTGTAAAATATACTCCTGGAAAGGATATTTCAAAGGTACTTCAGTACAGATTACTCTGCAAATGTGACACAAGTTTCTAAAGGGGACAGGACTGTGGATGAGAAAGAATTTGTGGAGAATGGGGACCAGAACTATAAAGGAATCATACACAGAGGCATGCTGAATGAAGACAAGGAGACCTATGCTAAGACTTGGTAAATGAAGGAATGTGAAAGATGGCCATCTTCACCAAGTGGCCAGAAGCAGCTGGGGAAAGATGTGAGGCCAGGACTGACATTCTTGCAATTTTTGCTAGCTATTCTCTTGCTGCTCCTTTCCAAAAATCAGACCTCTGTACCCAGTGTCAGTAAAGAAACTTGAAACAAGGGCAGTCATTCAAGCAAAACCACAGCAGCTCAGAGTAGCTGAGAATCACAAGGGTAGGGACTCCCGCTGTCCTTTTGCAGCAATGATCCTGCCTGCATATCTCAAGCAAGTTACAAGAAGAATACAACAAGCAGGATATGAGGTTTACAGCATGGTTGATGGTGTCATTGCTCCTGCACCACACTCTGGAGTGTCCTAACCATCTTTGATGTGATTTTGTGGAGAAAGAAGGTAGAATAAATCGAATGCTCTTCAGTTTGTTCTTTAGAAGCTTTTCTGTTTTGCAAAAAAAATAAATAAATCAAAAGTTCAGTGAAATTGGCTTGGGGCAGTGAGGTGTCGTGGTGGAGCCTACAAATCTTTATATACTTTAAGTAAAACAGATGTTAAATAAAATATTTGAGCAGTCCTTGGAGCTTAGTCTGCAATTTGAGATTCCTTCTGAGGAGGTGAGCTCTGGAAACCACCACACCAGGGGCTTGCCCACTTCAGGCTGTAGATTGTGTGTTGCCACTTTACCTCTGTCTTTTACTGGCGTGCCATCAGTGGCTCAAAGTGCTGATTCCTCTTCCTGTCGGGCTCCTACCAACTTTGAACTCCATTCTAAGATGACTAATTGAGCTGCTGTGGTGTTGGCAATAGACTTAACTCAGGCTGCTGGACTCTCGTGCCAGGGCTCAGGTGCCTACCTCTGATCACAGAATCATGGAATCAACCAGGCTGGAAGAGACCTCCAAGATCATAAAGATCACCCAACCCTATCTAATTAACCAGACAATGGCACTAAGTGCCTCATCCAGGATTTTCTTAAACACCTCCAGGGATGTCAACCCCACCACCTCCCTGGGCAGCCCTTTCCAATGGGCAATCTCTCTTTCTGTGAAGAACTTCCTTCTTTCTAAGATCAAGCCTAAACTTCTCCCTGTGCAGTTTGAGATTCCTCAAAAATTAACACTGTGACTCTAACATGGCACTCCTGGAAACTGAGCAAACTGCCTGTGCTTGGGACCAAAATGTCCCCACACTTTGCTGGTGTACCAAGGAAAATTCCTATTCATGTGGTCATTAAACTCACAACGTGATGAATCCTCAAGCCAAATATACAGTAGGTGGTGTCAGGCCAAAGGCGGTTCTGATCTGAAGGTACTATTAAAGTTTCAACATTCTGGCCCCCACCAATTTCTGTCCTGCAATTCTTAGAACTCTTACTCAGACAGTCCATATTATCCGGCAGATGCCCAGCGGCACTGTATAAAGTACATATTTTACTGCAGTTTATTAACTGGATAATTGATGGATTATAAAGCTAACACCAGCTTGGCCTTAACCCCTTCTTCTAGGCTTCAGCATTTACTGTTGGTGCAAAAGACCTGGTATCTATGATGAGTGTTGCACTATTTCTTTTCTTTTTGGAGGCTGCTAAACCTTAATATAATCAGAAATATTTGTAAAGTCTTAGCAAACGTCTGAGTTGCTGAAGAATCAAATTCCTAATCAGTTGGTATCTGTGTATTGTTTCTGTTGTGTAAAGGGGTAAAAAACTCCACCTATTTCATACCTCCTGGCTGCAACAAGGAAAGCTTTTCCACTGGCAGTATCTTAAGGGGGCCCACAAGAAAGCTGGTGAGGGATGTTTTAGAATGTCAGGTGGTGATAGGACTAGGGGGAATGGAGCAAAAATAGAAATGGGTAGATTCAGACTGGATGTTAGGAGGAAGTTCTTCAGCGAGAGGGTGGTGAGACACTGGAACAGGTTGCCCAGGGAGGTGGTAGAAGCCTCATCCCTGGAGGTTTTTAAGGCCAGGCTGGTTGTGGCTCTGAGCAACCTGATGTAGTGTGAGGTGTCCCTGCCCATGGCAAGGGGGTTGGAAGGGAATGATCCTTGAGGTCCCTTCCAATCCTAACAATTCTATGATTCTAGGAAATCACAATGATCCCAAATTCTGTCCCTCCAAAATTAATGGCAAATCTCTCATTTACTTCACCTTACAGAATCAGAGTCATTTGAGTAGAAACAGACCTTTAAGTTCATCAAGTCTGTCCATTCTCTAACTCTACCAAGTCTGGTGCTAAGTCATGTCCTCAGCACCCCTTTTAACCTCTTTACAATACCTCAAGGGATGGGGACTCAACCACCTTACTGGGGAGTCTTTGAGAACCCTTTCAAAGAAGAAGTTTCATCCAATACCCAATCTAACATTCCCAATATGCAACTTGAAGCCATTTCCTCTCCTCCTATCACTTGATACTTAGCATAATTTTTTGGATCTGTGCTCCTCAGAAAACTACATCTTCAGATATGACTAGGAAACACACTTGTGAGTGTTTTGAATTGCATTAAACACAGGAAACTTTAGCCATTACTTTCCTTTGGAACACCTTTCATTAGGATGTCACCTCCACAAGGTCCTAAATAAAAGTGATTTCCAAGCCTGTTTGGTTACCATCTGTGTAAGGATTCAGAGTGAATTGGTTTGGAAGGGATGCTCCAAGGGTTGTCTTGTGCAACCTCCCTGCAGTGAGCATGGGATATCTCCAACTAGATCAGAGATGAATGATTTTCAGCCATGAGTATTAAAAAATTATTTTAGCTGTTTCCTGAAGTGTAAAATAAGTGGAGTCTCAGAGTCAGTTTTCTGACAGAATACCACTGCAGCTGAAAAAAAAGGGTAAAAGAGAAATCACATAGCAAGGTCACGTAGCCTGTTTCCCCACTCCTCATGAAAGAGTAAGAAATAAAGCATGATTTTCTGCTCCATGCTAGTGCTTTTCAGCAAAAAGGAGAGGCTCTGAACTTTCCACCCTGTGCACTCTATTTGAGTATGTGTAATGTGTTGTGTCAGAACAGGATGGTCAACTGCAAGTACTGAAAAATAGTGAGTCAGCCTCTTTCCTCATAATCATGGGGTTTCAGTGAATAAAAAAATGTTTGCCTTTAGTTTGTCTTCTCTTTTTGTGTGTGTGTGTGCATTGACCTTTCGAATGTCATCATTTTTACTTAACCTCTTTAGCTACATGGACTAGACATATTTGGTTTTTAAACAAAAGTTGACGTTCTCACATAAGAGGATGAGTTCAAGCAACAAGGCAGAAGAAAGCCCAATGCATTATCACAAGAATTTTATCACAACAGTTGGCAAAGCTTCTAAAGCATCCACAGTTCTTGCTGATTTGATCCTTGAGAATAAAGTCTCTAATTATTTCATTTCCCTAGCACAATCCAGTGTAAAGATCCCGGTAAATCTTTTTTAATAAACCCTATCGCTCCGTGCGTAAAGAAGCTTTAGAGTCTGGCAGACAGAAAAGCAATATTCAGAGGTCTTGTTCCTTTCTGTCCCATCATGCCTGGCTTCAGATGAGAGAGGTAAGAATACCCATTTTTTTTCTTTTAAAAATCCTCATCTGCCTCTGAAAATCCCCATTTCCTTCCTGGTATTTGCATAATGAGAAAAACCATTGGCAGTCTGCCAGTTAACTACTGACCGCACAACAGTTGGGCTCAATGGGAACCCTGAGAGAAGACTGTCTCCTCGTGAGGGTGGAAAAGCCTGGATTTCCCAACAACCTCTTCTTTTAATGCAGTTTATAATCCAAATAATTACTCTTTTCTCTGGAAAAATCCTCCCCCACCCCACCTACTTCTTTCAAGCTGGAGAACATCCAACCAGACTCTATCCAACTAATGCCTCCCTGTGGGAAGGAAAAAAAAAAGCCCCCCCACTGCTAGATGATGTAGTTGGGTGGGTAATTGAAGCAGTTCTTCATGGCTGAATATTTAGGCTTCACCTCCTATTGCTGATACAGAAGTTCCCAGGCCCTATCTGAAAGCTTAATTGCAAAAATTAAAGCACTGGGCTGTTGTAGGTGAGCACTGTAAGTTTTAGAAGCAGCCAGGTTTGGGTTAGCTTGCACTGCAGTGCTGCCCAAATCCTATTTGAATTGTGATGGTCTCTTCAACTAAGTAAGACCCTAAATTCCAACTGAAAGGGTATGCAAAATTCAAATGGTAACATGGGCTGGATTCTTTATAGAAAGCTGGTAACTGGAAGCATGCCATTATGTGAGTTAAATAAGCCTTGATAATCTGCTAGCGATGTTTTTCCTACAGCATCCTAAATCTCAGTCTGCAAAGTGAAGCTCTGCAGGTGAGGGTAGGAGTTTTGACATACATGTCTGTCTCTCAACCCCACCACGCTGTCCTCCTTAGCCTGATTTTCCATAATACTGTCCCAGTACCTCAGGAATTACAGTATCCATATTCTTCCTCAGAAAACTTTCTTTAATATCTAAACAGTAAATGCATGTAAGCAAATGGCAAGAATAATTGAAGGGCTTTGCTGCTAAGAATTTGGAGCTGTCAGAACTGCAGGATTTCTTATGTACAGTGGGCAAAAGCTTCAATAAGAAATTTGCTACTTCCTCTGAAGACACTGAGTGTTATATGCAAGTCTTGGGAATGAGGATATTGTCACTAGTCAATGTGCACAGCAAAGAAAACAGGAAGGCTCTTATGTTTGTACTATACTTAGAGCCAAGAACTAGTTTCCGTACTAACGACAGGAAATGTTGAGCAAGAAGAGCCTTGCTCCAAAAATTACATTGAAAATTAGATGTTGTAATGGTCCCTTTAAATTATAGAGTGAAGGATATAGACAAATAGCAAATGAAATTGTGAATAGCAAGCTAGACTTAACTGAGCAAATAATTTCATTTAGGAATATAGAAAATTAATTACATTTTTCTGTTTCCAAGTGAGGTCCAGCAAACACTTTTGCATCCTCTGTTCCAAAGCAATGTTGCTTGCCCTTGATTTCTGTAAGTCTCAGCAAAGGAAGGGTCACAGTAATCCTGCTTACCTTCACCAAAGCACATTGTGCTTTGTGACCAAAGAACTGTAACCAGAAGAATGAGTGAGGTGATTCTCCCCCTGTACTCTACTCTCATGGGAACCCACCTGGAGTGGGTACAGAGGAAGCCACAAAGATGATCAGAGGGATGGAGCACCTTCCCTGTGGGGACAGTCTGCAAGAGTTGAGCCTAGAGAGGATAAGGCTCCAGGAGCCCTTAGAGGAGCCTTGCAGTACCCAAAGGGGGCCTACAAGAAAGCTGTGGGGGATCCTCTTACAAGGGCTTGTAGTGATAGGATAAGAGACGATGGCTTTGAACTGGAGGAGGGTAGATTTAGTTTAGATATTAGGAAGAGGTTCTCTACAGTGAGGGTGGTGAGACACTGGAACAGGTTGTCTAAGGAGGTCATGGATGTTGAATCTGGAGGCATGCAAGAAAGTTGCTCTCTTCCCAGCTGCTTGCTGAAGTGGTTTACTAATTAAGAAATCCTATAGACTAATAGGACTGGTTTCCAGCTGGGGTAAGCTGGAATGGCAAGCCACCGTCTTATACCTAGAATGTTGATAGCATTTTGCATTTTGGTTAAAACTTCCTTGCAGTGTTGCTCACAGTATCACAGTATCACAGTAACTAAGGTTGGAAGAGACCCCAAGGATCATCAAGTCCAACCTGTTCCAACAGACCTCACAACTAGATCATAGCACCAAGCGCCACGTCCAATCTCCCCTTGAACACCTCCAGGGACGGCGACTCCACCACCTCCCCGGGCAGCCCATTCCAATGACGAATGACTCGCTCAGTGAAGAACTTTTTCCTCACCTCGAGTCTAAACCTCCCCTGACACAACTTGAGACTGTGTCCCCTTGTTCTGGTGCTGGTTGCCTGGGAGAAGAGACCAACCCCCACCTGGCTACAACCACCCTTCAGGTAGTTGTAGAGGGCAATGAGGTCGCCTCTGATCCTTCTCTTCTCCACTCTACCCTAAAGAGGTCAACTTTTCTATATAGTAGAACTACACAATAAAGGCTGAAGAGGAAGATGATGAGTGTTATGAAATGTGAAGAATGGTCATCTAGAACTTGTTAGGGCTGACAAAGAAAGCTGTAATGCACAGCAAGGGAGGTGATTTAATGGTGGTTTTTCTCATAGCACTTTCCCTGAGAACTGAGAAGAAACTTGGAAAATTGTCACAGATAAATTTTAAATTAAAGTGGACCTTGTATAGCCAGTCTCATTTTCATTCGGAGCTTTCTTAAAGATCAGCTTGCTGCATAACATTTCAGGACATGGGGGTACCCTTTCTGATCAGATTCCTCACATTACTTGCAGTGGAAAGAGCTTCTCCTCCCTGCCCCAAATATGAATTGAAGACAGTGGCAAGCATACAAAAAGGTATCCATGAATGTAATGAACATAATGTGAATTTTTACTGTGGTGGTCTTTAAATGTTAGCATCAGCTCTGAGAACACGGTTGATCTTTACAACTATCCCCTTTTATAAGTCATTAAACCACTAGAGATAGACATCAAGTCAGACACATGATGTTACAGTTCTGGACTTACAACACTCACCTGTAGCGTCCTACTGCTATCACATGCTTAGCTCTCTCAGGATGTAGATCCAAAACGGCTTGGGTTGGGACACCTCCCACTAGAACAGGTTGTTCAAGGCCTTGTCCAACCTGGCCTTTAACACCTTGAAAACAGTTTGAATAGTTTCAGAGGTTACTGCCTTTCAACTATTTCCTACTGTGCTGTGGTTGGTGCTTTCAGCCCTTGCCATGAAGTGGCAGAAGAAAAGAGCCTGAACCTGTCTCTGCGGTGTAGTCTCAGGAAGTGACTGCCTTAGCCAGCTCAGAGGATGTGACACTGCTTTGTATTTAAAGTGGTCTTGATGAGTTATAGCTTAAGCAAGCAGAAGATTCCTGCAAGGCTCTTGGCAATTTGCAAATTGTGGATGAATGTAAACTAGAGTAGGTTCTAGATTAGATAACATTCACAGATAAATCATGTGTGAAAGATAAGATTCATATCTACAACAGCTGACTGTTCTCCTTCCTTTCTTCTAACACTCAGTCCTTTTCCTTTCCCTCCCTCCACTCTTTTGACAGCAGTCAAAAGCTGCAGTTAAAGTAGCTCCTCAAAGCTGCTGATCAAATGGGGAGCAACCTCATAGATCCCAGAAGAACTTTGGTCACCTTGTAAAGAATATTCATATGGAAAGACATGCATGTGCATATATTTGAAGTCTTTGAAGACAAGATTTTGTTTTCCCATTGCCTCTGTTTCAGAGACAAAGGTTTCAGTTTGACTTTGAGGATATGCTTTCCTCTGGAAACAGCAAGCAAAGGTGTCCTTTCTTCTGTACCTTCAGCCCTTGCAATTAACTAGCCACACTCCACTCTCAAGGCTGTCCAGCTGAGATATTGGATAAAGGAGTAACAGTTAAGGCAAGTGCCAAATCACCCACTGAGCCTACTGTAATTCATCTTTTGGATGCCAGACTATCTTCATCTCTGTCTCTCAATGGACTAGAGAAGAATAAGTGCACCCTTTCAGACTAAACCACTATTTTATTTTGGTCACTGTTTCTCACCTCCTGTTTCAGGAGCATCCTCAAATTCCATGTGTCATCCTTGCACTGCAAGATCTACAGAAATGATGAAGACAAGACGAAGAGCAGGGAAAAATAGGACCAAAATGAATGTGTTACAGCACATGGTACTGGTAGACACACCTTGATCACATGCCTGAAATGCCAGCAGAAATAGGAACTATAACAAATACTTAATAGAAGAGAGTTCCTGAATGTCTTGAGTAGATCTTGGCCAGACTACAGTTAGTACATTGCTAAACACGTACTCTAGTTATGTAAAACAAGGGTGTCTTTCTTTTAATTTATTTGTGTCTGAAACAGAGCTTCAATCTTATACGTAAGCTCTTCAGCCTGGAGAAGAGAAGGCTCTAGGGAGACCTTCCAGAATTCAAAGGGAGCCAGCAGGGCAGTTGGAGAGGGACTTTTTACAAAGGCATGTAATGACAGGATGAAGGGTAATGGCTTCAGATTGGAAGAAGCTGTATTTAGATTAGACATGAGGAAGAAATTCTTCCCCAGGAGGGTGGTGAAGCACTGGAACAGGTTGTCCAGGGATGTTGTGGAGGCTCCAAGCCTGGAAGTGTTGAAAGCCAGGTTGGATGAGGCCTTGAGCAAGCTGGTCTAGTAGGAGGGGTCCCTGCCCATGGAAGGGGATTGGAACTAGATATCTTTCAGGTCCTTTCCAACCCAAACGATTCTATAATTCTATGATTCTGTGATTCTACAACTTTGACTCCGTGTAGAGAAACAGCAAATAAACACGTCAGTAAACACACAAACAATCAAGGAACCATGCAATTATTATCTTCTGAGATCATAAGCAATTAAGGAAAGCAAAAAAATTGAAATATGCCAGCAACACATGCATTTATTATTTTTTCCCTTAAAATACCGAGTTTGGAGACAACTCTAATATTTTACTTTATTTTATTTTATTTTTAAAGAGAGAAAAAAAAGAGAGAAAGCAAATACAGATTCTGAGTGGAAATGCCATAGATGTGAAAGTGTCCGCTAAGTACATTTAACTTTATTTTTTCCGTTCACTTTTTGGACATCAAATACCTATGAAATAATTATAATCCAAAGCCTGTGAGCTAGACATTTCACTTTTGTGTTCTCGCTGTCACTGCCAATAGTTTGTTCTTTGAAGGTCTAACCTCAGGTGCCAGTCATAGCCTGTTAAGGCTAGGCTACATCCTCTTGATCGCCTTCCAACAATAAAATGCTGTAAAATAGTTTCTGTTTTTTAAGATTCAACTTCCATTTGGAGCTTGAAGTGAAAGGAAATTTGGAAAGAATGAAATTCAAATATTTCTGTGTTTACCCAGCTCAGCACAATCCTTGTTATTTAGCAATTTATGGTTTGAAGGTTTGGATTCTCTTTTTGGTGTTTACAGAAATTAATTGTGTTTGGTTTTACTTTAAACATTTGATTTTTCGTAGACAAGTATTTACTCCTGGCTTTAGCCTTTTGAATACAAAAGTGAAAAGAAAGGGGTCTTTTCACATTGTCTAGGTGTTTGAAACTCTTACCCCAAGTCAGTATTTAAACTAATTTGCCAAGAAAGACTTTGACTGGCAGACAATTTCATAATAAAGTGAGGTAAATGCGTTGTTTAAAAATCTATAATTTAAAAGACGTTGCACAAGAGTTACTCATTCCAAAGCATACTTCTGATAGAGAGCTACACCCACACACAGAGAAATATGTGTGCAAACAAGGGTGGGTGCATATATACAGCCACGCAAATCACAGAATCATAGAATGGTTTTGGTTGGAAAAGACCTCTAAGATCACCGAGCACAACCGTCAACCTAAGGCCACCACGCCATTAAACTGTGTCCCCAAGTGCCGTGTCCACATGTTTCTGGCACACCTTCAGGTATGGTGACACCACCGTCTCCCTGGACAGCCTGTTCCAATGTCTCACCACTCTTTCAGCAAAGAAAATTTTCCTACTATCCAACTTACACCTCCCCTGGCACAGTTTCAGGCTGTTTCCTCTTATTTAGTTGCCTGATACTAGGGAGGAAAGACCAACCCCCACCTCACTTCTTCTTCCATTCAAGGAGTTGTAGAGAGCAATGAGGTCTCCCCTCAGCTTCCTCTTCTCCAGACTAAACAACCCCAATTCCCTCAGCTGCTCCTCACCAGACCATTTCTCCATACCCTTCAGCAGCTTATTGCCCTTATCTGGACCGGCTCCATAAAGACATGGGGCGCAAAACTGAACCCAGTATTCTGAGTGAATGCATGGAATCAAAGGAATAAATCTTTTATTCTAGATGATATTAAGGTACTTTCCTGCAGTTTCATTTGCTTCCTAAGTTCCCCCTAAAAACCCTAAGGTAACATCTGACTTGTACCCACAGCAAGGAGCTACAGTATCAATAAATGCAACCTGTCATTTTGTCAGTGTCTTCACTTATTGTTCTCCCCTCTCTATAAATTATCAGCTCTGTCAACTCAAATAACTAATGTGGGATCAACAAGGACAAAGAAAAGAAAAAGTTATTCCACACAAAGAAATGTGTTTCTCCAAGAAGGCCAATGGTGTTCTGGACTGCATCAGGAATAGTATGGCCAGCAGGAGCAGGGAAGTCATTCTGCCCCTGTACTCAGCACTGGTTAGGCCACACCTTCAGTACTGTGTCCAGTTCTGCGCTCCTCAATTTAAGAAGGACATTGAGGTACTTGAACGTGTCCAGAGAAGGGCAACAAGGCTGGGGCCTTGAGCACAGCCCTGTGAGGAGAGGCTGAGGGAGCTGGGGTTGTTTAGCCTGGAGAAGAGGAGGCTCAGGGTCTGTCTATTGCTGTCTACAACTACCTGAAGGGAGGTTGTAGCCAGGAGGGGGTTGGTCGCTTCTCCCAGGCAACCAGCACCAGAACAAGAGGACACAGTCTCAAGCTGCACCAGGGGAAGTTTAGGCTTGAGGTGAGGAGAAAGTTCTTCACAGAAAGAGTAATGTGCTGCCCAGGGAGGTGGTGGAGTCACCATCCCTGGAGGTGTTCAAAAAAGGATTGGACATGGCACTTGAAGCCATGGTTTAGTTAGTCATGAGGTGTTGGGTGACAGGTTGGACTTGATGATCTTTGAGGTCTTTTCCAACATTATTGATTCTATGATTCCACCTTGATTGAGAACTACCTCGTTTAAACCCATTCATGCCATGTCAAGTGCACTGAATGTTCATCTGTTTTAATGGAACAGTTCCATCTCTGGTGTCCATGGAAGACAATATTTGTAAATGCAGAATACCTTGCACATCTCAATTACTTCCTACAAAATATGAACGTTATTCCATAAAACAGAGTAAAGAATCATGTACAAAAAGGAATGAGAGCTGAAAGTTGACCTCTTTCAGTTGAATAACTGAACACTCTGTAGAAAACATTTTAAAATAATTGATATTTTTCTTCTTCTCCTTTTTTCCTTTTTTTTCTTTGTTGTTTTTTTCCCCATTATGATTTTATTGGCCTTTAGTGAGCACCATGTAGTTCCACACAAAAATTCAGCATGACTTTTTTGTTTTTGATTGTGATGGTAAAAGGAATCAGTCTTAGCTCCTTTTTAGTCTCTCTGAAAAGAGCCAAAGCTTTTGGTAATTTAGAAATCATGTTGCTCTGTTATTTAACTTCCATGGCTGAGCTAGGGTTCACAATAATGAGAGTGAATGCATGTTTAATGATTTAAAGATAGACTGGTAAACTCAAGAGAAAAGCTTGACGTCAAATATGGTCTTTTATCTAACTGGCTGCTTTACTGTGTGCTAACACTGTGGAGGAGAATACAGCATTGAAATCTGTTTTCTTAAATCAAAAGGAAGAGAGAAAAGAAATGGGGTACCTTATAAAAAGGTGTACTCCTCGTTGGAACAAAAGTATTTTTAGCAAAAACAATAGTGGAAACTTTCAGGCAAAGTCTTTTGAATTTTCCAGCTCTTTGAACTATGGTTCACACTGGCATGAGCATGTTTGTTCTGGCTGTAAGCTGAACACATGTTGAGAGCCTGATGCATCTTTTCTTACATTACTACCGGTTAATCACTTTGGTGAATGTTGCACATAGATCTGCGACTTCATCAGGGTCTAAGATTCTCTGTATGGCTTGACTAGGATATTTCACTCTTCTGCATCAACACACAGTTTGTCAACAGCACTCCATTACAGCTTCTGACTTCAACATTGAAGAGTCAAAAAATGGATGGGGGGAGGGGGGGGGCAGAAAAGAAAAGGTAAATCGCCATCTTTTTTTAATCATCAGTTTGCTCTGTTCCGGCAAAAAAAGAAACCATAAACCCCAATTTCTTTCAGACTGATAATAGCTCACAGTATTTTCCCATACAGTACTCTGCATAGCCTTCCAATGAAATTCTTTCAAGTGCTCTGCCAGTCTCATTGCATATATCTCAGTAACCTATTGATTTCTTATGTGCTGATCTTGGCCATGAAATCTTCAGATTCAGATACACAGCAGCTGTTAAGAGCAGTCAATTATAAGTACAGTATGTTTCTAACAGATCATTTCAGAAGAACAGTCATGTAGTATTTTGAGTGAAAAAATCAGCTTGACCATACAAAGTTTTCAGAACATAGGAAGAATGCATGAAAGATCTGGGAGTTTTCATATCTCCTCTTTGCCTTCTTAACTCAGTAATTTGTACAGAGAGTAAGTAGGTAAGCAGGAACCACCACCTGCCTTTCCTCTCACTACTCAGACACATTTGGTTCACTATGCACAACCATGTTTCTTTCTTTCCATGGCATGTGAGACCCTTTGTCCTGGACAGGCTGGAGACCTGGGCAGAGAGCAACCTCAGGAAGTTCAACAAGGGCAAGTGTAGAGTCCTGAATGTAGGAAAGAATAGTCCTCTGCACCAGTACAGGTGAGGAGCTGACTAGCTGGAAAGCAGCTCTGCCATGAAGGACCAGGGAGTGCTGGAGGACAAGTTCACTACTGGACGGAATCCAACAGAGGGCCACACAGATGCTGAAGACACTGGAGCATCTCTTTGAGGAGGAAAAGCTGAGATACCTGGAGCTGTTTACAATGGAGAAGAGCAGGCTGAGAGGGGATCTTCTCAATGCTTACCAATATTTAAAGGATGGGGGGCAAGATGATGACACCTGTCACTTTTCAGTGGTGCCCAGTGACAGGTCAAGGGGTAATGGGCACAAACCCAGGGGGTTCCGCCTAAACATAAGGAAAAGCTTTGCTCTGAGAATTATGGAGTCACCAAATCCACCTGGACATGATCCTGTGCCACTTGCTCTGGGCCACCCTGATTTAGCAGGGGGTTGAACAAGATGATTGACAAGAGGTCCTTTCCAATGCCCCTGCAGTCAGCACAGTCACCTTCAGACATTGAAATGTAGCTCTAAGGTCTCCCTGGAGCCTTCTCTTCTCCAGGCTGAACAGCCCCAAATCTCTCAGCCTGTCCTTGTAGGAGAGGTGCTCCAGCCCTCTGATCATTTTTGTGACCCTTCATGCTTTATAAAGCTCTTATGAACATTAAAAGCCTTGTACCTGTTCCTCATTGTATTGTCTCATTAGGTATTCATGAAGAAATTTTATGCAGTTGGAACAGTCCTGAATAAGCATAAATGCTCATACATGTGCAGATAATGAAATAAGGCCCAGATATTCCTAGCTGGTTAAATGCAATGTAAATTATATTTCACTTTCTGAATAATCAGTTGACCTTCCTCCGGTGTTAACAGTCTGAGGAATTTCATAACGTGCCACTCATCTACAATCTGCCACTCATCTGCCAGGCAGAAAGGAACCTGGGGGTGCTGGTTGATAGTAGGCTGAACATGAGACAGCAGTGTGCCCAGGTGGCCAAGAAGATCAATGGCATCCTGGTCTGTATCAGGAATGGTGTGGCCAGCAGGAGCAGGGAGGTCATTGTGCCCCTGTACTCAGCACTGGTTAGGCCACACCTTGAGTCCTGTGTCCAGTTCTGGGCCCCTCAGTTTAGGAAAGATGTTGACTTGCTGGAACCTGTCCAGAGAAGGGCAACAAAGCTGGGGAGGGGTTTGGAGCACAAGCCCCATGAGGAGAGGTTGAGGGAGCTGGGCTTGCTTAGCCTGCAGAAGAGGAGGCTCAGGGGAGACCTTGCTACTGTCTACAACTACCTGAAGGGAGGTTGTAGCCAGGTGGGGGTTGGTTTCTTCTCCCAGGCAACCAGCACCAGAACAAGAGGACACAGTCTCAAGCTGCAACAGGGGAGGTTTAGGCTGGATGTTAAGAAGAAATTCTTCATAGAAAGAGTGATTGGCCACTGGAATGGGCTGCCCAGGGAGGTGGTGGAGTCACCATCACTGGAAGTGTTTAAGAAGAGACTGGATGGGGTGCTTGTTGCCATGGTTTAGTTGATTAGATGGTGTTGGATGATAGGTTGGACTCGATGATCTCAAATGTCTCTTCCAACCTGGTTAATTCTATTCTATTATATTCTATTCTGTTCTGTTCTGTTCTGTTCTATTCCATGAAGAGCTGGAAGCATAGGATGTGAGGAAGTTACACCAGAGGAGGTTTATGTTAGGTATTAGCAAAATCTTCTTCACTGTTCTTGTTCTTAAAGACTGGGATGGACTCTGCAGGTGGATGAATCCTCATGCCTTGAGGTACTTCAAAGAGGCAGGAATATGGTGCTGAGGGACATGATTTAGCACCAGACTTGGGAGAGTTAGAGAATGGTTGCACTCTATGATCTTGAAGGTCTTTTCCAACAAAAAGAGTCTTTATTCTATGCTTTAGGATTCTATAAGAAGAGGAAGAAGAATGAGGATTAGCAAAAAAAACCCCAAACAACAAACAACCCAACAGAATAGTTTTTGTTTAAGTGTCTGTATGGCCATTTTTTTTTTCATCACTATTCCTTAGCTAGAATGAGACTGGACTTTTATCTTGGAGATAACCTGGGGAAAGCACAGTTAATTCCTCTTATCTACAGCTTCAGATCCTTGTTTCATTATCAGTTCTACAACTCTGTGGCTTATCTTTGTGAGCCAGAAACTAAAGCAGAAGAGATATCCTTTTGTCTTATCCATTGCTGCATCTTCTGACAGTGACTTCTTCAGGCTGGCACATGGGGAAGAGTACATTGAGGATTCTACCCTTACACAGTCTAAACTGCCTTCATAGCTTCCTAGCCATCCTCTTTGCTTCACTGCTGTCTTCCTTTACAATTCTACATTAAATTAGTTTCATGTAGTCATGCACCACATGGTTAAATTTACATAGAACCAACATTTTTGTTCTTTACAATAGCTTGTAAGAAGAATCATCATAAAATCATAGAATGGCTTAGGTTGGAAGGGACCTCAGAAATCATCTACTATAGCCACCTTTCCACAGGCAGGGATATCTCTCAGTAAGACTTGGTTGCCAAAGGCCTCACCCAATCTGGCCTGAAACACCTCAGGGAGGGGACATCCACAGCCACTCTGGGCAACCTATGCCAGAGTCTCACCACCCTCATACTGAAGAACTTCTTCCTAATATCCAGTCAAAACACATTGTCCCTCATCATAAAACCATTCCTCCTACTCCTGTCAGTAGACACCCTTAAGAAAGGTCCCGCTCCAGCTTTCCTTTAGGCTCCCCTCAGGTACTGAAGGCAGCTGAAAGTTCTGCCTGGAGTGTTCTCTTCTCCAGGCTGAGCAACCCCAGCTCCCTCGGCAATACTCCAAATGTGGTCTCACTATGGTAGAGTGAACCTACCTTGACCTGCTGGCCATGCTCCAGGATGCCACTAGCCTTCTTGGCCAGTACTTTGGCTAGAATAGAAAGTATCAAGTCTGTACCATTCCCTTACATGGTTAAAAATATAGCAGGCATCAGGCCACATTTGAAATCCATTGCCAAGCAGAATGTCTGTCAGAGCTTGACAAGGTGCCAGGGAACAGCTGCATAGTTTGAACTTGGGTGAAAGCTTTGAAGCCAATGCACCTATATCCATATGTGAGTTAAAATATTAAAATAGAATGTTTAATTGAATTGTGTAGGCCATTAAAATGGAGAAGCTACATGATTTTGTTAGCTTCAGTCAGAACTTTGCTCATTAACAAGTGAATCAAGGATTTAAAGTTTCAGTCCAACCAAAACCTGCTGAGGCTCCATAGCACTCAGCTTTATTCAGACCCTAAGCAGCAACATAACCACTGAACACAAATATCTACACTTAAGCTAAATGAGAAGTTGCTTTATTTTGTTTTCCTTGTCTTTTTTTTTTTCCACCTCATGTGCTGATCTACCTTGAAATCCACTTACTGAAGTGTGTTTTATGGATATAAATATTTAGCAGCTGTCGTATATCTCTGGGCATTCTCCAGTCATAGAATCATAGAATCAATAAGGTTGCAAAAGACCGTGAGGACCATCAAGTTCAACCTATTACCTGTCACCCAACAGCTCATGACAAATAAACCATGGCTTCAAGTAGCACATCCAATCCTTTTTTGAACACCTCCAGGGATGGTGACTCCACCACCTCCCTGGGCAGCACATTCCAATGGCTAACAACTCTCTCTGTGAAGAACTTTCTCCTCACCTTGAGCCTAAACTTCCCTTGGCACAGATTGAGATTGTTTCCTCTTGTTCTTGTGCTGATTGCCTGGGAGAAGAGACAAACCCCTTCTATCTACAACCTGCTTTCAGGTAGTTGTAGAGAGCAATACGGTCTCCCCTGAGTCTCCTCTTCTCCAGTCACACTGCCCCAAGCCTGGAGTGTTCATGGGGTTGCTGTGACTCAAGTGCAGCACTCTGATAGATGCAAGAAAAATAATACCAAAAAAACCCCAACAAAACACTTTATTGATAGAATCCATGTTGGAAAGGAACTGTACATGTAAGGAATTAGATATATATTGAAGTTTACTATATAACTGGTGTGTGTGTATATATATATAACTTTAATATATAACATAATAAACATCTTCAGCTGCTTACATCTTGTCCTGAAAGCGTGCTCGAGGGTGCTTAAAACATCTATGCTACAACAGGAATTAAGGACATACTGAGGTTATCTAGATCAATAGCAGTCCACAGAGGTACCAAGGAGACTGTAAAGATTTGACAGCAAAAATGAAAAAAAAAAAAAAATGAGTAGGGTGTCAGAAAGGAGTGAAACTCAAAAGTGTAACCTAGGTAGGAAACCAACGCCTTGAGAACCAGTTTATATACAGCTATTGCCCCTTCAGTCTTTTCCAGGTTTCAGCCTTAAGGCTTTGACTGTAGTCAGATTTTCTTCAGTAACATGAGTAATCCTTTTGTTGATGTTGCCTCAGTCAACCCAGGAAATGGCATAAATGCATATTCCCAAACCAGCCCATTCTAAAGAATTGAATTATCTCCTTGCAGCTTTACGCCTGCATAATTTGTGCCAGGACCATAAGTAATTGTGTGAGAAAGACTAACACCCTGGGCTCCTGAGGTCAGCTGAGCAACATCACTGACTGTCAATACGAGGTTCTTGGAAGGGTGATGGCCAGGAGTGGAGCAAAACAACCATTGTGTTTAGTGACTCTCCCTAGACCCTTCTGATTTCGACATGGCACAGCAGCTTGCAAAATCACATTCTGCTGAGACTAAGACACAATCTGCTGTGAACTGAAAAACCTGAATTGCTGTATTTTGCCCTTTTTGTTTAAGGTTTTTTAAGCATGCTTAAGTCCTATAAAAATGTCAGCAGAGAGCAACAGTAAGGGATGTATCATGTACATCAAAAGATTAAGAGAAGTATGTTAAAAATGGTGGGGAGAACTGTGCTAAAAGCACACCAAATCACAGAAGTATAAAAGGCATTGAAATTCTTTTATGTGGAAATTCTAGTTTGATATAGGAGCCAAAATCAAGTCTAGCCAATCAGTCAACCCTGTTTTACAGAGGTTCTCTTCATTTTCTTGAATCCACAAAGAATTTAAAGCCTCAAGTCCTACCGGCATCCAAATGAGAGAGGCAGATCTCGACAGCGTGGACAAATATTACAGATAGATTAAATAGTTAAGATAACATAGGGATTAGCCCAGACTTTCACTAAAAAAGCAGATGAAAATTTTATGATAATTGAATGCATGCAGTTAACTTTATTTTTTTTCACTTCCTCCCCTTCCCTCCCCCTTCCCCCTCCCGCCTCGGTTTCATGCATATCCACACTAATTCCTTAGTCTGGGACCAGAAAAGACAGTTCAAAAATACTATGACTAAGACGACATTAATAATGTTTCCAGTGGGAATGGAAGAAGGCTGCATGAGCATTTTTACAAGTATGTTCTTTTTCTCATGGGATTTCCAGTACAGATATTTTTAAGCAATGGGGAGTTTGGCTAACTTGGAAGTAAAATCTGAACAAACATTCAGAGTTTTGGGAGGCTGAATTTAACCTCTTCATCCTTCCTTTTTTTTCCCCTTTTGATATCTATCACATGAATGCTCAACACACCAAAATAAAAAAAGGTGGAGAGGGAAAGGAGAAAGAATGAAAGAATTTAGCATCCCCTCCTGAGAGGGGATCTCATCAATGTGTATCAATATCTGAGGGGTGGGTGTCAGGTGGAGGGGGCCAAGTTCTTTTCAGTGGTGTGCACTAAGATTACAAGAAACAACAGGTTCAAGATTGAATATAGAAGATTTCACCTCAACATGAGAAGAAACTTCTTTACAGTGAGGGTAATGGAGCACTGGAGCAGGCTGTCCAGGGGGGTTGTGGAGTTTCCTCTGTAGACTTTCAAAACCCACCTGGATGCATTCCTAAGTGATCCTGCTTTGGCAGGTGGGTTGGACTCAATGATCTCTGGAGGTCTCTTTGAACCTGTGGTTTACTGTGATACTGTATTTTAGCCAGCACATTACTTAGGAGTATAAATTAAGTGGTTCAAAAACTTTGGAATTTATGTGCTTTTTGCATGTGCAGCAATGCACTTTGGGTGCATTAAAAAGAAGGTTAAAGGGTGTGCACTTTTTCATGGGGGGTCAGTTTAACCTAATTCTTGACTGTGGTTTTTCATAGATTATCCTGAATTCAAAGACACAGCAGCACCTATGGACACTACATTGCGCTGCTGTTCACGTGCCTGTCAGGGAGAAGTGGTAACCCGTGTGATTCAAGACATAGAAGGCATGGAAGAGAAGATGGTGTTGCAGCTGAGACATAAGGTTAAGGGTTAGGAGCCTTGGGTACAATTCCCAGCTCTGACACAGAGCAAGGGCCTTGTGACCTTGAGCAAGACACGTAATCTCTCTGAGTCTCATCAGTAAATACTGTTTCTTTTTCTCACAGGGTTGTTGTGAGGTCAAATTAATTATTAGCTGTCAGGCTGTGCTGGTTTTGGCTGGGATAGAGTTAATTTTCTTCACAGTAGTTGGCATGGGGCGATGTTTTGGATTTGAGCTGAAAAAGAGGATTGATCATTCAGGGGTGTTTTTCATTACTGCTGTGCAGTGCTTACACAGAGTCAAGGCCTTTGCTGCTCCTCACCCCAGCCCACCAGTGAGTGAACTGGGCGTACACGAGAAGCTGGGAGGAGATCTATCTGGGACATCTGCCTCCAGCTGACCAAAGGGATGTTCCTGACCATGAGACATCATGCTCAGCATATAATGAAGAAGGCAATGCATTCAGACTTATGTTGTTCTGTCTTCCCAAGTAAGCATTGCATGTGATGGAGCCCTACTCTCCTGGAGATAGCTGAACGCCTGTCTGTCAATGGGAAGCAGTGAATGAATTCCTTCTTTTCCTCAGCTTGCATGTGTGGGTTTTGCTTTACCTGGTAAACTGTCTTTATCTCAGCCTGTAAGTTTTCTCACCTTTACGGTTCTGAATCTCCCTCCCCCCATTCCACGGAGAGGGAGCTGCCTGGTGCTTAGCTGCTTTTTGCCACCCTTTTACTATAAAATACAATTTATTGTGATGAAATGAAGAGGATGCAAAGAAAGGGAAAATTAGTGAAAGAAATCAACACCACCCACTCCCACCCCAACAAAAAAAAAAAACCACCCAAATGCTACCTGCCTACACTTTGACCTGTTGACTTCCTGTAGTCCTTTCATGTATGCTGGAATTCAACCCATCCTCTTTCCTTGTTTCCTTTTCCCACCCTTTGTCATGTTCCTAACTGGAGAGCTGCTAAAGTCCCAAGTGCCCCACATTTGCCAGATTAAGTTAGTTTGGTTATAAGTCTTTTATTTGGTCATGCTCTTATTCCACTGGCTTCACTGGTAATGTTTCCATTGCAAAATCACAGATTCACAGAATCTCAGAATCACAGAATGCATCTGGTTGGAAGAGACCCTCAGAGGTCATCTTGTGCAACCCCCCCTGCAGTCAGCAGGGACATCTCCAACTAGATCAGGTTGCTCAGGGACTCAGCAAATTTGACCTTGAATGCCAGCAGGGATGGGATCTCAACCACATCTCTGGGTGACCTGTTCCAGTATTTCACCACCCTCATTGCAAAGAACTTCAGAAGAAAAATCTGTGGCCAAAAAATCTACATTTCTTCTCCTATTAGTATGTATCAACTTTTTTGGCCTAAGCAAGTCCAGCAAGTAGGAAAAACAAAAAAATCCGTTAAGGGTTTCCCATGATTTTTAAAAACAACCCTATAAAATATTAATAAAATACCTAGTTACAAGTCCACATCCAGCAGTCTGGAAATATTTTACGGTAGATCATATATTTTTATTTTGTCTACACATGGCTGACCTTCCATGGTAAGATTTAGGAGGATGGATTTCTGCATCTACTTCAACTTTGTAGGGTGTCTTTGGGTGGTTATGTGCAATGAAGGGTGGTTGTAGGCAGGAGGAGGTTGGTCTCTTGTCCCAGGCAATCAGCACCAGAACAAGAGGACACAGTCTCAAGCTGCACCAGGGCAAGTTTAGGCTCGAGGTGAGGAGAAAGTTCTTCACAGAGAGAGTCTTTAGCCATTGGAATGTGCTGCCCAGGGAGGTGGTGGAGTCACCATCCCTGGATGTGTTCAAGAGGGGACTGGATGTGGCACTTGGTGCCATGGTTTAGTCATGAGGTCTGTGGTGACAGGTTGGACTTGATGATCTTTGAGGTCTCTTCCAACCTTGGTGATTCTGTGATTCTGTGAATTTGAAAAAAAAGGAAGCATCAGCTGTCAGCCCCTTGCTGAAATTCATTGGATTTCTAAAGCTTTCCCTTTCTTTTCTTTTTCCTTTCCTTTTCTTTTCTTTTTTTCTTTTCTTTTCTTTTCTTTTTTCCCCTCTAATAGAAGCATTTCTTGCAACAGATTCTTTAAAGAGCATGTGAATCTACATAAGAGAACCTTTTTTGAAATGAGTGCACTTGAATGAAGATACCTTATGTGACCTATTTTTTTAATTTATTTTTAGGTGAAATCTTACTTTTAGCCAAAGCTGACAAAGAAACTTTATTTTCCAGAAAATGAAGAAGGAAGTGTGGTGGTAGTAAGTCTAATGCTGGCTGTTAGGAATCATAGAATCAATAAGGTTGGAAAAGACCTCAGGGATCATCAAGTCCAACCTGTCACCACAGACCTCAGGACAACTAAACCATGGCTCCAAGTGCCACATCCAATCCCCTCTTGAACACCTCCAGGGATGGTGACTCCACCACCTCCCTGGGCAGCACATTCCAATGGCCAATTACTCTCTCTGTGAAGAACTTTCTCCTCACCTTAAGTCTAAACTTCCCCTGGCACAGCTTGAGACTGTGTCCTCTCATTCTGTTGCTGGTTGCCTGGGAGAAGAGACCAAACCCCACCTGGCTACAATCTCCCTTCAGGTAGTTGTAGACAGCAATAAGGTCTCCCCTGAGCTTTCTCTTCTCCAGGCTAAACAATCCCAGCTCCCTCAGCCTCTCTTCGTAGGGCTTGTGCTCAAGGCCTCTCCCCACCCTCGTTGCCCTTCTCTGGACATATTCAAGTGTCTCAATATCCTTCTTAAATTGAGGGGCCCAGAACTGAACACAGTACTCAAAAAATGGGTTTGGGATGTTGGTTGTCCTTGTCACTCTCAGAGGCAAATATCCAAAGCTCAGCTCTATTTAAGCAGTCTTGTTGCCCTGTAAAGCTCAAGACCAATTTGATTTGAAGCACAGGAATTAAAAATCCTGAGCCAATTTTTCATGCTGCTTATATGAAAGTCGTATCTTCCATGTATTAACAGAGAAATCAAATGCTATTTCCCCAGCGGTGTAACACCAGCTCAGAAAGATACAGGCAATTCTTCTTGAGAGACAAGCATGAGATGTCAAGACATGCAGCAAGACATCCAGCAAGAGTGCTCTGAGCTCTGGGGTGCAAAGCATTTCTTCCATTGCTATTCTCACTTCTTGATGTCCACAAAGATGCTCTGGGTTCATTAAAGGCAAGTATTTGCAAAACAACCAAACCCTTATACTCATGGATTTCTTTTACGTTTCTTCTTTAAATTTTCCATGTGAAGTTCTGGGTTTGCACTTCCATCCTGCCTTTGCCCTCTTCTCCCATTTCTCAAAACAAATGATTTGTTGTGACAGGGCCTGCTGAAAGACATCTTTCATTGGCATCTGAACTCTGTGAAGATTAATTTTTACTGGAATGAACTTTTGTCAGGCTCTTACCTTGTAGGGACCATTCTAGAACACATATTAGGAGACATTCTCCACATTGCCTTCGAGACAAGGGGAGAAAGGTGATCATCAGATTGTTCTACTCTTGCAATCTTCCCACCCTGCCCCCCCACACTTTCGGAGCTTTCCATCAGTGACAGAGCAAGATAACCAAGCAGCTGACCTACATTTTGCTGGTTCTTCCCAGGGCTAATATTTTGTGTGCTCGGAAAAATGGGAAGACATATCATGGAACATACGAGCCCTGCCAGGAATGCATAGTCAGGAGAGTTTCTTCCAGCTAAAACATAGTAAAATTGAACATACAACAAACTAGATACATTAATCTTCAAATACTGTTTACCAGAGAGTCTCAAATCTCCTGCACCTAATCTAGTGTATGTCCTACATTGAAACATGGGTTAAGTCTACTAATCTCTTCATTACGTATTTGTATATTTAAGGCTCCAATCATTCTTGTCTCTGTTTGCTGACATAATAATGTCTTGGCTGCCTAGGAAACTGGGGATAGCTGTGTTTAGACAGTAATTTTACATAAGTAAGCATTTTTCCTTTTCTAATCCATCCAGTTCAGTGTATAACCCAATCACACTATGGCTTTTACATTGTTCATAGTCAGAATTCTCTGGCTTGCAACCTATCACCATTAGTGTGACCAGCAGGACAGAGGCAGTGATTGTTCCCCTGGACTCAGCACTGGTGAGGCCACACCTTGAGAAGGCATCCACAACCTCCCTGGGCAGCCTATTCCAGAGTCTCACTACCCTTGCACCAAAGAACTTCTTCCTACTGTCCAGTCTCAACCTATTCTCCCTTAGATTAAACCTCTCTTGTCCTGCCGCTAGACACCGTTAGGAATAGTCCCTCTCCAGCCTTTCTGTAGGATCCCTTCATGTATTGGAAGGCAGCTACAAGATCCCCCTGGAGTCTTCTCTAGGCTGAACAATTCCAGCTCCCTCAGCCTATCTTCATAGCAAAAGTGCTCCTTGGGTCATTCTTGTGGCCCTTCTCTGGACTTGCTCCAATAGTTCTATGTCCTTATTGTTGGAACATCAGAACTGCACGCATCATGTGAGGTGGGGGCTCACAAGAGCAGAGTAAATACCACCTTGACAGAATCACAGAATGTTAGGGGTTGGAAGTGACCTCAAAAGATCATTGAGTCCAACCCCCATGCCAGAGCAGGATCACCAGGTTTCAAGGGTCTCGAGAGAAGGTGGCTCCACAACCTTTCTGGGCAGCCTGTTCCAGTGCACTGTCACCCTCACAGTAAATAAGTTTTTCCTTATGTTTCCTCTTCAGCAATTCTTTCTCTGGGTTATGTGAGGACACTTGTGCTTATATTTTTTTCCACAGGTATGTTTTGACATTTTAGAACAAAAAACTCAAGTGCTTACACTCAATGTTTTTTTTTTTTATCCCTAATCAAAAAGGATAAACTGCTCATTTGAAGGGCCAAATTCTGCCTGTACTTGTGTTAGAAGCCATTTTGCCTGTGCTTCTTCAGACCACAGGAATCTTTACTGCGTCAATCATGATCAAACAAATAGAAAAAGATAGGTATGTACCATGACATTCCAGTTTGCAGGATAAAATTATACCAGAGATGTATCTAGTAGCAATGCTCTGTTCTAACTCACGCCAGTTCAGCATGGCAATCACAACCTAGCTTGAGATTAAAAATACCCAAACAAACATATGGAGAATTTAAAACATTGCTTGAAGTAGGTTGTTTTTTTTTTTAAATGATGAGAAAGAAAAATCATTCTTATATTTATCCTTACCAAATTTATGTCACAGCAATTAAGGTACATGTTTTAGTTTTTTCCAGCATTTTAAAATAAGGGATGTTTGGATGAAAGAAGATGCTTGCCACAGAATCTACTAGATGATCCTCTTCATGCAACACATCTGTTATATAGGGATTTATTCCATGGTTAAAAACCTAGGAGGCATCTGAAATGCCCAAAGGGCCCACCTGGTTCCCAGCTACTCTGGGAGATTGTAAGTCTTCCAAGGCTTTTGTGCCAGCCCTCTTGGAGACAGATTGGATACCTGAGAAATTCTGTAGTGGCCCAGACAATAAGCCATTTGCTGGCACAATTGAGCCAGCAGTGTGCCCAGGTGGCCAAGAAGGCCAATGGCATCCTGGCCGGTATCAGGAATGGTGTGGCCAGCAGGAGCAGGGAGGTCATTGTGCCCCTGTACTCAGCACTGGTTAGGCCACACCTTGAGTACTGTGTCCAGTTCTGGGCCCCTCAGTTTAGGAAAGATGTTGACTTGCTGGAAGGTGTCCAGAGAAGGGCAAAAAAGCTGGGGAGGGGTTTGGAGCACAGCCTTATGAGGAGAGGCTGAGGGAGCTGGGCTTGCTTAGCCTGCAGAAGAAGAGGCTCAGGGGAGACCTTATTGCTGTCTATAACTACCTGAAGGGAGGTTGTAGCCAGGTGGGGGTTGGTCTCTTCTCCCAGGCAACCAGCAACAGAACAAGAGGACACAGTCTGAAGCTGCACCAGGGGAGTTTTAGGCTGAATGTTAGGAAGAAGCTCTTCACAGAAACAGTGATTGGCCATTGGAATGAGCTGCCCAGGGAGGTGGTGGAGTCACCATCACTGGAGGTGTTTAAGAAGAGACTGGAAGGGGCACTTGGTGCCATGGTTTAGTTGATTAGATGGTGTTGGATGATAGGTTGGACTCGATGATCTCAAATGTCTTTTCCAACCTGGTTAATTATGTTCTATTCTATTCTATTCTATTCTATTCTATTCTATTCTATTCTATTCTATTCTATTCTATTCTATTCTACTCTACTCTACTCTACTCTACTCTATTCTACTCTACTCTATTCTGTTCTAATAAAGTTGCAGCAGTCAGTCCTATTTTCTATGTGAACTTCAACTGCAAAAACTGCTTAGAGCTATTTAACTTCAGTGGTCTTTCCTATTGCCAATCGGTTCCTACCTAGCAGCTCTGCTGTGGAAACTAAGATTTGCCTGCAGTGAAAGGAACAAGTAACCATCAGTCTGAGGTGACTAGAAGTGGCTTGCTTTAAGCATGGTACAAACATGTATTATTTCAGAGGCACACAGGTCTGGGTACACAAACTTCTTTACTTTTTCTAAACAGTTTTGAAAAGGCTTGGGTGAGACACCAGTAAATAACAGATGATAGTTTTATTTGAACTTGAAATGGCACCTGGGGCTTGGCTTTTGACATGGATATAGGGCTATGGCTCTAAAGGCTTAGTCAAACAAACAGAAGTGCAAAGTGCAAACCTGCCTCCCTGCCTTCCTTTTCCCAACCCCAGCAGGAGAGGGAGTTTTAGAAAGCTATTCGTTTGCTCTTGGAACTAATATTGCCATTTTAAGCACTAGCTTTCTTGGAAGCCTGAAAAATCCTATATGTCAAGTTATGCTCTGGCAAACTGCCATGCTTTTCAAGTGACAGCAGCACCTCCTACCCTGCTCTCAGTCAGCTTTCCACATCGACAGTTTGCTGCTGAATTCCATCTGGAAGAGACGTTGTACAGCTAGAATTACCTTGTGAGTTCTGGATCACAGTAACATGTTAGTGATTAAATACTTTATTACAGTCTTTAGCTCTTCAATTTTCTCCTGATTTAAGGAGCTCATAATTAATTTAAGTCCATTGCATATGCACAAGTCAGCTAACCTCTCTGTGACTTAGCTTACAAATTGTAGCACAGGGGTTAAAGTGCTTCTCTGGCAGCATATATATGCTCAAACACAAAAAAAAATCGAAAGTCATATGAGTACCTAAGAGACCAAATTTTAATGCATACAGACACTGATGGCGCCCTAAGCAGGAAGACCTATTATTCCTCTTCCAATTACAGCTCACAGCACATAGAATCATAAAATCATAGAAAGGTTCCTACCCCCATGCCATGAGCAAGGATACCTTCCTTTAGACTAGGTTGCTCAAGACCCTGCCCGACCTGTCCTTGAACACCTCCTGGGAAGGGGCATTCACAGCCTCCCTGGGCAACCTGTTCCAGTGTCTCACGACTCTCACTGTAAAGAATTTCTTCCTACTATATTGTGCAAATCACCCATGTTTCAGCTCAAAGCCATTCCCCTTTGTCCTATCACACCAAGTCCACCCTTTATCAATAATTCTCCTGTTTTTAAATGCTAATCTTTGAAGGTCAAGTATGACCAATGTTCACTCACAATCCCAGCTAGGGTTGAAAACACTGAGAATAGAATAGAAGAACAGAATAAACCAGGTTGGAAAACACCTTCGATATCATCAAGTCAAACCCATCACTCAACACACTACCTAATCAAATAAACCATGGCACCAAGCACCCCATCCCGTCTCTTCCTAAACACCTCCAGTGATGGCGACTCCACCACCCCCCTGGGCAGCACATTCCAATGGCAAATCACTCTTTCTGTGAAGAACTTCTTCCTAACACCCAGCCTAAACCTCCCCTGGTGCAGCTTAAAACTGTGTCCTCTTGTTCTGTTGCTGGTTGCCTGGGAGAAGAGACCAACCCCCACCTGGCTACAACCTCCCTTCAGGTAGTTGTAGAGAGCAATAAGGTCTCCCCTGAGCCTCCTCTTCTGCATGCTAAGCAAGCCCAGCTCCCTCAACCTCTCCTCATAGGGCTTGTGCTCCAAACCCCTCCCCAGCTTTGTTGCCCTACTCTGGACACATTCCAGCAACTCAACATCTTTCCTAAACTGAGGGGCCCAGAGCTGGACACAGGACTCAAGGTGTGACCTAATCAGTGCTGAGTACAGGGTCAGAATGACTTCCCTGCTCCTGCTGGCCACACCATTCCTGATACCGGCCAGGATGCCATTGGCCTTCTTGGCCACCTGGGCACACTGCTGTCTCATGTTCAGCCTACTCTCAACCAGCACCCCCAGGTTCCCTTTCTGCCTGGCCTCTCTCCAGCCACTCTGACCCCAGCCTGTAGTATTGCATGGGGTGAGTAAGACTTACTCTCTGTCCCCCTGTGTCTCAAGCTTATAAGAAGAAAGTGAGGGAATATTGGGTTACCAATGTTAGAGAAATGGATTACTGTAATTTTCTTTTCCTCCTTTCCAGCTGCTCAGTACAGAGCATCTTGTGGAAGATCAATATGTGTGAATAATAACCTGGCTGATGCAACTTCATTATTTACTCTATTTAGTGTTACTAAATAGTAACACTTGAACAGAGCTGCTCATAAACTGCACAAACCAACCTTCTTCAGGAACCTCAGACCAAATTCCTGCACCCTAGAGAGCAAAATGAGTTATTGAAATGAAAGAAGTCTGCTGATCTTAGCTCTGACTGCCTACAAGCACCTTCTGTTGAGCACCCTTGAATGCTGCGGGACCATGTATGGCAGATAATACCCACCTGAGAACTCTTTCCATAACACCAACATGACAGCTGTCAAATCACTGAGCAATTATGTGAAAGAAAAAAGGAATCTGTAAGGTATTTCCTTGAATTCTAATATATTATTTGTGGGAAATGGGAAGGAAGCTTGCAAGAGCAAGAATTGTGAGAAGAGTGAAAATAGGAAGAGGCTGTCTGTAAGTATCTAAGAATAATGAATTGCTCTTAAACTGTTAGTTATTTTAAGAGTGCTGCTCCTGTAAAAATAGTTTGGTGACCACAAAATTGATTTCCTCTCCTCACTATGGACTTCCCTGACCTGAGGCAGTGCCCCACACACTTTTGTAAGGGCTCATTTGTTGGTATTATATTGATACATTATTAGATATTAAAAATTGTTAGATATTAAAAGTAAGATTATATATTAACCATAATTAATATTAGACAGTAACCATAGTGAGATAATAATTATACATTAATCTAATATATCTATGTAATGAGATTAATCATATTTATGATTAGATATTAGAATCGTGAGTATAGATGCATATAAATCCCTGGAGGTGTTCAAGAGGGGATTGGACGTGGCACTTGGTGCCATGGTTTAGTCATGGGGTCTGTGGTGACAGGTTGGACTTGATGATCTTTGAGGTCTCTTTCAACCTTGGTAATTCTGTGATTCTGTGAATGGTTTAGGTTGGAAAAGACCTTAAAGATCACGCAGTTCCAGCCCCACTACCCTGGGCTGGGACACCTTCCACTAGACCAGGTCGCTCAAGGACTCCTTCAGCCTGGCCCTGAACATATCCAGGGAGGGGACATACATGACCTTCCTGGGCAGCTTGTTCCAGTGTCTCACCACTCTCACTGTAAAGGTTTTCTTCCTAATATCCAATCTAAACCTACCATTGTCAACCTTAAAGCTGTCCCCTCTTATCTTATTACAGAATCAGAGTCACAGAATATATCTGGTTGGAAGAGATCTCAAAAGTCATCCAGTCCAACCCTTGACCCAGCACTGAAGGGTCAACAGTAAACCATGTCTCTAAGTTCCTTCCTTACTTGGACACCCCCAGGGATGTTGACTCCACCACTGTCCTGGGCAGACCATTCCAATGTTTGATAACCTTTTCAGTAAAGAATTATTTCCTAATATCCAGCATAAACATCCCCTGGTGCACCTTGTAACCATTTCCAGTAGTCCTGTTGCTTGCCAGTTACTACAAGTCCTTGTAAAAAGTCCCTCTGCAGCTTTTCTGTAGCCCCCTTCGTGTACTGGAAGGCTGCTTCAAGGACTCTGTGGAGCCTTCTCTTCTCCAGGCTGCATAGCCCCTGTTGTCTCAGCCTGTCCCCATACAGGAGGTGCTTCAGCCATTTGATAATCTTCATGGCCCTTCTCTGGACCTGCTCCAACAGTTCAGTGTCCTTGTGTTGATATTTGGATGTAGTGTGTTGATATTTGGATACAGTGATACGTTACTGGTATTTGGATGCAGTGAAGCAAAGGCAAAAAGTCTTCAGCATTCATATGTCTGTGAAAGGAATGGAATTAATTTGGGTGAGATGATTGAGTCTGTTTGGATGCCCTAAAGCATAAAGTGTCAGTGATTCACAGGCTGTGCTGGGCTGCTATCTGTCATTGTGGGGGCTCCTTCCTTCAAGAAACAATACTTCCATGAGGCTACAGCTTTCTTGTCCAATTAGCAAAATTCATCCCACAACCAACCCATCTATCATTCTCAGATGAAAATGTTTCTAGGAACTTTCTGTGCCTGGGGTCCTAGATATCTCACTAGTGGCCTATCTGTATTTGCAGCAGACAATAACTATTGTGTCCAAAGCAATTGCTTCATTTCTTTCTTCACACAGTATGCTTCCAGATGATTGGAATCTCGTGTGCAGGCAAGGGAGTGGTGTCCATTTTAAAAGCATCTCACATGTTCCAAAACAATGCCATGAAGGATTTCGCAGTGTGACTCCACTGCCCAAAATGTACAGGCTAGAACTTTGAAATGAATATAGTTTATGTTGGCACCACACAAAGGAATCACCAAAAGTCACTGACATGCAGTAGCCAGGAGGGGGTTGGTCTCTTCTCCCAGGCAACCAGCAACAGAACAAGAGGACACAGTCTCAAGCTGCACCAGGGGAGGTTTAGGCTGGATGTTAGGAAGAAGTTCTTCACAGAAAGACTGATTGGCCATTGGGATGTGCTGCCCAGGGAGGTGGTGGAGTCACCATCACTGGAGGTGTTTAGGAAGAGACTGGATGGGGTGCTTGGTGCCATGGTTTAGTTGATTAGATGGTGTTGAATGATAGGTTGGACTCGATGATCTCAAAGGTCTTTTCCAACCTGGTTAATTCTATCCTATCCTATCCTATTCTATCCTAGTCTATCCTATTCTATTCTATTCTATTCTATTCTATTCTAACCCATCAGAGATAAGGAAAACAATAAATAAAGATGACAAAATAGAGAAACACTGACAAAAATAACCATAGAGTTTGGTAAATGGGAGACATTTTCTCCAGCAGCTCCAGTGACATTCCATTTATTAATGCACCAGAAAATTTGCTGTTACCTGGTGTCCAAAGATAATTCAGTCATTTATTTGAATGATTGGATATGGTAAGAGAAATGGGGAGAGGAAATGGGGTCAGGAACTTGAGCTCACCCACAGGCTTCTACACAGCCTGTACACCCATACTCTTCTGACAGCAATTTGGTCACTCTGTTCAGCATTGTAAGATTTAAATTCAGATCAGATTTCAGTGTATAAGTAAATAATTATGGGCGGGAAGGATATTGCAGTCTCCTTATCTGTATAAAGTCCAGAAGGTGGCAAATGTACAAAATTTTTGAGCAACACCACTGCTATTTGGTATGGACAAGAGACATGGATCTGCTGGTGTCTAGATTTTCACAACATTCAACTATTATTGACTGATGAGGAGCTCAACATGAGCCAGCAATGTGCTCATGCAGCCCAGAAGGCAAATTGCATCTTGGGGTGCATGGAGTGTGGACAGCAGGTTGAGAGGTGATTCTGCCCCTTCACTCTGCTCTGGTAAGACCCCATCTCAAATACTATGTCCAGTTCTGGCGTCACCATCATAAGAAGGACATAGAACAGTTGGATCGAGTCCAGAGCAGGGCCACAAGGATGATCCATGGGCTTGAGCACCTCTGCTATGAGGATAGCTGAGGGAGGTGGGGTGGTTCAGCCTGGACCATGAGACTCTGGGGGGACCTACTGGTTGCCTTCCAATACCTGTTGGGAGCTGACAGGAAAGCTGGAGAGGGACCTTTTATAAGTCCTCCCCCAGAACTATGGGGAATGATTTTGAGCTGAAGGAGAGAAGATTTAGACTGGATCTTAAGAAGAAGCTCTTCATTACAACAGTGGTGAGACTCTGGAATAGGTTGCCCAGATTGGTTGTGGATGCCACCTCCACGGAGGTGTTTAAGGACAGATTCAATGAGGTCTTGGGCAATCAAGTCTCACTGAGATGCATTCCTGCCCACATCACGGGTTAGAGTAGGTGATGTCTGAGGTCCCTTTCAACCCAAGCCAATACATGATGATTTGGTGAGAGCTACTGATCCCAAACAGATTCATACATGCCTCATACTTTACCCAGGAATGGCTAATGAGTGTTAGCATTTAGCTAAATGTTAAGCTCCAATAGGTATATTAGGTCAAACTTTGTTGTCAAAGTACATGCATGATTTTCTCAACTTTTTCTTTTTCTTGAATGCTAGGGTTTGGAAGGGACCTTGAGAAAGGGCAGGTCACACAGGAATGCATCCAGACAGGCTTTGAAGATGCCTAGAGAAGAAGACCTCTCTGGGGAGCCTGTTCCAGTGCTTCAGCACTCTCATAGTGAAAATAAAATAAAATAATTCATTCCATGAGATGGGATTTCCTGTGGTTGAGTTTACATCCATTTCCCCCTGTCCTGTCACTGGGTATCACTGAAAACACACTGGCTCCATCCTCCTGACAGCCACCCTTCAAATATTTGTAGACACAGGTAAGGTCCCCACTCAGCGTTCTCTAATGCAGTCTAAACAGCCCCAGGTCTCTCAGTTTTTCCTCATAAGAGAGATGCTCCAGTCCTTCCATCATCCTCTGTTGAACTCTCTCCAGCAGTTCCCTGTCCTTCCTGCATTGAGAAGTCCAGAACGGTACACAATGTCCCATCGGTCTCCAAATCTGATAAATGAGAACCTGAAGCACAGCCCTAAAGACAGAAACTGAAGAGATGTCTTTGAGAAACTATTCCCACTCTGCTCTGGGCTAGAAAGAGAGCTGTGGATTGAGAAATCTAAGAAACTCCCCTCATTGTCTGAATCCACTTACCAGCAAGCTTCCTTAAATAAAAAATACAACCAGAACATTGCATTTGTGTCCTATAAGTGATCTCCCTGGAATTCCTAATCTCCAGCCAGTGGCATGGACTGATGCACACATAGCATCAATTCAGTCAAGTTTACTGCAATATAATGTGAGATTTAATATGTTGATTTTGTCAGTCAGTGGACTGAAAAACCAGAATCCTGCAGTGCATTTGAAAAACAAAACCAAAACCCAACAAAGAAATAAAAACACAGCACCAAATCTGTATCTAAGCATCATAAAGGAATCTTTTGTGGTTCCAGTGCACCTCTACCTGCATGCACAATGTCAATTATCCTCTGGATCATCTCACTTCCAGAGAAGGGCAACAAAGATGGTGAAGGGTCTGGAGAGCAGGTCTTGTGAGGAGCAGCTGTGGGAACTGGGGTTGTTTAGTCTGGAGAAGGAGTGGATGAGGGGAGACCTTCGGGCTCTCTACACCTCCCTGAAAGGAGGTTGGACTGATGTGGGTTTTGGTCTCTTCTAACAAGTGATAGAAAAGGAAATGACCTCAAGCTACACCAGGGGAGGTTTAGGTTGGATATGAGAAGAAACTTCTTGACTGAAAGTGTTCTTGAGCAAGGAACACACTCCCCGGGGAGTGGTTGAATTCCTGTCCCTGGAGGTGTTTCCCAGAGGCAGAACTGTGGTGCTGATGGACATGGTTTAGTATTGAGTTGTGACCTGCTCTAACAGAACAGTTGGGCTAGGTGATCCCTGCAGGTTCTTTCCAATCTTTACCATATTGTGATTCGGCAATTCTGTAATTAATTGAGAAGCTATAATTTTGATGATTCAGAAGCAGCCTGAATGCAGCTCAGACAATTTTCTGACTTTTTAAAATAATGAGTAATTTCCTGTCTATGGAAATATTCCAACTCTTTTTGTCTACAATTTCAAGTCTTTCATCTAACTTTCTTTTTTATCATCTTTAATATACATTGACTTTTTCAGCAAGTAACAGCAAGTTGGGCATTCAAACTATAACATAGTAGTGGCAAACAGCTTAGACAAAGCACTTTGATCCAGTGAAGTCAGTGTGACTTTTGTTTTGGTTTCCAGAAGTATTAGATTCTGCCCTTAAACCTCTCTAATAGTGGTGTTTCACGGTGTCACAGTTCATTAGAGATTGGAAGGGACCTCCAGAGATCATTGAGTCCACCCCCCTTCCTAAAGCAGGATCACCTAGGGCAGGTCACAGAGGAACTCATTCAGACAGGTCTTGAAAATCTCCAGAGGACACTCCACAACCCTTCTGGGCACCCTGCTCAAGGGATCTGTCACACTTAGAGCAAAGAAAATTTTCCTTGTGGTGAGCTGGAACCTCCTGGGTTCCAGTTTGTATCCATTGCTCCTCATCCTATCACAGGACACTAGTGAGAAGAATCTGGCCCTTTCTTTTTGGCACCCACCCTTCAGATATTTGTAAACATTAAGATCCCCTCTCAGTCTCCTCCATATAAAACTGACCCAGGGCTCTTAGCCTCTCCTCCTCACAGAGATGCTCCAGTCCCCTCAGCATCTTTGTAGCCGCTGTTGGAGTCTCTCCAATAGTTCCCTGTTTCTCTTGAAGTGGGGAGCCCACAACTGGACACAATACTCCAGATGAGGCCTTGCCAAGACAAAGTAGACATGGACAACCACCTCCCTTGACCTGCTGACCTCTTCTTAATGCACCCCAGGATACCACTGGTCTTCTTGGCCACAAGGGTACACTGCTGTTCCATAGACAAGAGGTAATCTTGTAGGAGTAAAGATGAGAAAATGTCATAGAATCATAGAATCATACAATCAAAAAGGTTGGAAAAGACCTCCAAGACCATCAAGTCCAACCTGTTACCCAACACCTCATGACTACTAAACCATGGCACCAAGTGCCATGTCCAGTCCCCTCTTGAACACCTCCAGGGACAGTGACTCCACCATCTCTCTGGGCAGCACATTCCAATGGCTAACAACTGTCATGTGATACAACCCCCCTGCACTTCTAGCTATGATTGTCTGCATGCTATCATATCTCAAATGCATCAAGACTTTCCAAAGGCATTCAGAAGTACGCCTTAGAAATTAAAGGATGTCAAAACATATTCAGAATTAGGTGAGTAAAAATGTTAATTCAATTACAACACATTTTGGCACTCTTCTTGCTACAGATGTCTGGTTTAAGTTAAACATTGGGCATCTTCCAATATAAATTTGTAACAGTTGCTTTAGTGGAAAATGAATGATGCAAGTGTTCCAATGATTACCAGATGTGTTATTGATAGCTAGGTGGGTAGTTGCTGGAGGCAAACAGCAAAGAGACCACACAAATAAATCTAACAGAAGAAGGCAGGCAAGCGGAGGCATTCCAGTTCTTTGTATGTAGCATGTTATCTGTAATGAATAAAAGACAACTGTCTGAGAAAAATGCAGCTATGTGCCTGAAATTACAATGTATTTTCTCAGTTCTTATTTGGAAAGACATTAGTAAAGCAGTTTTCCTAATATAAAAATATCTAAAATGTGTCAGCTAATTTATAGGGAGCTGCTAGAAGCATCTTTCAGCCTTCACACCAGCCTGTTAGTGTGTCTGGAGACCACCACTCTTCTCTAGATTAAACAACCCCAGTTCTCCCAGTTGCTCCTCACCAGACCTTCTCTAGACCCATCACCAGCTGCTCTGCCCTTCTCTGGATGTCTTCCAGCACCTCAATAATAGAATTATAGAATCATTAATGTTGGAAAAGACCTTTAAGAACACCAAGTCCTACCATAACCCAACTACCATGACTACTAAACTATATCCTGAAGTGCCACATCTGGCTTACTGAACACCTCCAGGGCTGGTGACTCCACCACCTCTTTGGTCAGACTGTTCCAACATCTCCCGTTTTTCATGAAATAAATTTTTCCTAATGTCTGGTCTAAACTTCCCCTGGAACATCTTAAACCCATTTCCTCTCTTTCTATCACTAGTTACAATGTCCTTCTTGGAGTGAGGGGTCCTAAACTGACCACAGCATTCAAGGTGCAATCTCATCAGTACTGAGTACAAGGGTGGTCAGTTTTAGAACAGAACAGAACAGAACAGAACAGAATAGACTAGACTAGACTAGAATAGAATAGAACAAAATAGAATTAACCAGGTTGGAAAAGACCTTTGAGATCATCGAGTCCAACCTATCATCCAACACCATCTAATCAACTGAACCATGGCACCAAGCACCTCATCCAGTCTCTTCCTAAACACCTACAGTAATGGTGACTCCACCACCACCCTGGGCAGCCCATTCCAGAGGCCAATCACTCTTTCTGTGAAGAACTTCTTCCCAATACCGAGCCTAAACCTCCCCTGGTGCAGCTTGAGTCTGTGTCCTCTTGTTCTGTTGCTGGTTGCCTGGGAGAAGAGACCAACCCCCACCTGGCTACAACCTCCTTTCAGGTAGTTGTGGACAGTTCCCTGTTTCTGCTGGTCACACTATCACTGTTCCACTCCAGGATTTTGTTGGCCTTCTTGGCCACTTGAGCACACCACTAGGTCATGTTCAGACAGCTGTCAACTGGCACCCCCAGGTCCTTTTGTGCGAGACAGCTTCCACACTCCAACACAAGTGGGAGTCTTTTAGTTGAAGACAAGCAGGTAGTGACTGTGGTATACTTGCAAAGCATAATCTAGTCATCCTTCTGAAAATTAAATACAAGTTCTTGTTGTAAGTTCTTTTTATAAGTGTATGAAATACAATTAACAAGGACACACCGTCCTCTTTACAGGAAAGGCACACATTTTTCCACACACATCCCCTTCTTAAAATACATATTTGATTCTCTGCTGTAACATTTTATCTTTTCCAGTGGAAAAGCCAACTGGAAAACTCCATGAAGTGGACACTGTGTCTTGTTCCATTGCCTGGGACAAACATTCCTTTAAAAGTTCATCGTTTCAGAATTTGATTTGTTTTGTTTTTTAAGGATTCTACCAATTTTCTTGATAATTTATGACAAGATTTCCCCCTAAATTTCCTGTAAGAGTTGAATAGACAGAAAAGGATTTGGGGGTGCTGGCAGGTATGATCATGAGCCAGCAGCATGTTCAGGTAGCCAAGAAGGCCAACAGCATCCTGGTCTGTGTCAGGAACAGTGTGGTCAGCAGTAGGAGGAATGTGACTGTCCCCTTGTACTCAACACTGGTGAGGCCACACCTCTAGTCCTGAGTTCATTTTTGGGGCCCTCACTGCAAGAAAGACATCCATGTGCTGGAGTGTGTCCAGAGAAGGGCAATGAAGATGGTAAAGGGTCTGGAGGACAGGTCTGGTGAGGAGAGGCTGAGAGGACTGGGATTGGTAGTCAAGCCCTGCAACAGGCTTAGAATCACCATCCCTGGAGGGAGTGTAAAGTTCTGTAGATGTGTGCTGCACTCAGAGACGTGGTTTAGTCATGAATTTGATAGTGTTGGATTTGTAGCTGGACTCAATGCTCATAAGGATCTTTTCCAATGCAAATGATTCAGTGGTTCTATTATTCTCACATCAGGAAGCAAAGGGTGGAAAAAACACAGAAGATGTTAGCATTGCTCAAATTTGCCCTCTGGTATCTCAGAAGTACTGGGTAACCATATTTTTCTTCAGTGGCAATTTATAGGTGCCATGTCTAGATCTGAAGCTTTGGGAACTCTTGAATTCTTTTTTTTTTTGTTTCAAAAAAGATGTATACCTCACCAGAGGCAAAATAGTCAGAAAACCAAACCAAACCAAACCCAAACCCAAACCCAAACCAAACCAAACCCAAAATCAAACAAAAACCAAGCACACACCAAAAAAAAACCCAACACAAACCAGCAAAACCTGAGAAAAATAAATCCAGTATTAATAACAGGTGTCTTAAGAGTGGGTATCTTGTTTGCAAAATAACAAATTTTAGAGCAAATCTTCTTTTCTTTTTCCCTTCTAATTGTAGAATTTAAGTTTTTTAGCTGTCTTTACATGGTATAAAGGTGTACTTGAAGCCACTGTTCTTAAGTAATCCCTTTATTGACATTCCAGTTATTAGCCTTGCAATCACAGAATGGTTTATGTTGGAAGGGACTTGGATGATCATGTAGTTCCAACCTCCATGCCATGGACAGGGACACCTTGCTTTAGACTAGGTTGCTCAAGGGCCCGTCAGACCTGCCCTTGGAACATGTCAGAATACAGTCGCATCCTCACCCTTGCCATTAAAATTTCCTTAGCACTCTCAGGGTTTGCATTAGGTAATATTATTTCTCAACACCAAACTTTTCATGTTATTCTAGTTTCCAAGCCTTGGCATCTTTAGAGCCAAAACTATAGTGGAAAAGTTACAAAAGGAAAAAAGTTATGATTTAGCTCGTAGGCCACCAAAATGCTTAGTGAGGAACCGACGTAGACCAACATTTTGACTGAATGAGAGGAAATGGCCTGAAACTGTGCTAAGCAAAGGTTTAGGTTGGATATTACAAGAATAGACTAGACTAGACTAGACTACACTAGACTAGACTAGAATAGAATAGAATTAACCAGGTTGGAAAACACCTTTGAGATCAAGTCCAACCTATCATCCAACACCATCTAATCAACTAAACCATGGCACCAAGCACCCCATCCAGTCTCTTCCTAAACACCTCCAGTGATGGTGACTCCACCACCTCCCTGGGCAGAACAGTCCAATGGCCAATCACTCTTTCTGGGAAGAACTTGTTCCTAACATCCAGCCTAAACCTCCCCTGGTGCAGCTTGAGACTGTGTCTTTCCTCCAAGAATTGTCAGGCCTTGGAACAAGCTGTCCAGGGAGGTGGTGGAGTCACTGTCCCTGAAGGTGTTCAAGGAATGTGTGGACATGGAACTTTGGGACATGGTTTAATGGTCATGGTGGTGTTGGGTTGAGGGTTGAACTCAATGATCTCAGAGGTCTTTTCCAACCAAAATCATTCTATGTCTCTGTGCTTCTATGATAACATTTTAAATAAGGGGGAGCTATGAAACTATGAAGCACTTAAGCATTTAAAAATCCTATTTGAGTAACTACTTTTAACTCCCCTCTGAGACCATGACAACCAAGATGGTATTTAATTGGGAAGGATAGATACAGAAATGAAACAAACTCCTAGGGAGAATAAATTATATGTAGTATTGCTGACTTAATGCTAGTGAAGAAAGAAAAGAATTCTTAGAATGTGCTTATTTCTGGAGTGCCCAAGTGTCAGAAATTCACTGTTGTAAAAAATGCTGCATTCTAGATAGTTTTTATTAAATAATTCACAGACAGTGCAGATATTGTCTCTGTTCTCAGGGTAAAGTGCAAAGCTGCAGATAGTTTAGGCAAAGCTTGAGAAGCTACTCAGTTGTTCATGTGTGATGAGACATTGTAATAAGAGGGTTCTTCATTTCAAGAAGGACATCTTGGTGCTGGAACACATCCAGAGAAGAGCAATTAAGCTGGTGGTGGCATCGAACACAAGTTTTCCGAGGAACAGTTCAGTCCAGAGAAGAGCAACAAAGTTGGTGAGGGGTTTGGAACATAAGCCCTACGAGGAGAGGCTGAGGGAGCTGTGGTTTCTTAGCCTGGAGAAGAGGAGACTCAGGGGTGACCTTATTACTCTCTACAACTACCTGAAGGGAGGTTGTAGACAGACGGATGTTGGTCTCTTCTCCCAGGCAAGCAGTACCAGAACAAGAGGACACAGTCTCAAGCTGCGCCAGGGGAGATTCAGGCTGGATGTTAGAAAAAAGTTCTATACAGAAAGAGTGATTGCACATTGGAATGGGCTGCCTGGGGAGGTGGTGGAGTCACCATCACTGGAGGTTTTTAGGAGAAGACTTGACAGGGTACTTGGTGCTGTGGGTTAGTTGCTTGGGCGGTGTTGGATTGGTTGGACGCGATGATCTTGAAGGTCTCTTCCAACCTGGTTTATTATATTATATGTATTATATGTCTTCAGAAGAGGAGTTTGGGAGGAGACCTCATTGCCCTTTGTAACTACCTCAAAGGAGGTTGGAGCAAGGTAGGGGTTCTCCTCACATGCCATAAGTGACAGGACAAGAGGAAATGGCCTCAAGTTGTGCCAGGGGATGTTCAGGTTGGATATTAGGAAAAAAATCTTCACATAAAGAGTTCTCAGGCATTGGAACAGGCTACCCAGGGAGGTGGAGAAGGCACCATCCCTGGAGGTATTTAAAAGAGGCATGGATGTGGCACTAAGGGATGTGGTTCAGTGGTGGTAGCTTAGCAGCAGTGGTGGGATTGTGAGCTCCAGGCAAGCAGTTGGACCTGATGATCTCAAAAGCCTCTTCCAAACTCAACCATTCCATGAATTTATAATTCTAAGAAATCACATTTCTTGGAACTGAAGACTGAAATGCTACTTCTTCCAAAGATCTTCTCTCCATATTTTTCTCTTCCTAACTGGAGGCTGAATTAAGCTGAGTTCTGTGCACAGCTTCCATTTACACAGTTCTCCTGATATGAAACTTATCTGCAAGCTTTATAAAACATGCATCAAACTGCTGGAAGCCTGCACAGAAGAATGTTCTTGCCTTCTTTATTTAAAGGCCAGTGGCCACAACAGAGCCAGGTTCTGTAAGGTTTCATTCAAACAACAGACAAAAGGTTCATACCGCAGTTTTCATATGCTCTGAAACTAACATGGCATTCCAAACAATTAGATATACATCCAAAATTTTCCCCTCAAATTTAGTTCACACGGTATTATCATTTAATCATGGATCTTATTCATTACCTTGAATAATGGACACCCACAAATCCATGGGCTCTGACGGGATGCACCCACAAGTGCTGAGCAAGATGTGAGATATCATTGCCAAGCCACTCTCCATCATCTTTGTAAGGTCACATAGAACAAGAGAGGTGCCTGAGGACTGGGGGAAAGCCAACGTCATGCCAGTCCTCAGACAGGGCAAGAAGGAGAACACAGAAAACTACAGGCCAGTCAGCCTCACCTCCATCCCTGGAAAGGTGATGGAACAGCTCATTCTGGACATCATCTCTACACATGTAGAGGAGTAGTCAGCATGGATTCATGACACCATTCTTCCATAAAATCCTCATAGGTGCTTAAGAAGCATGGGTTAAATGAGTGGACAGTGGGGTGGTTTGAATGACAGGGCTCAGAGGGTTGTCATTGGTTGCACAGTCTGTTTGAAGGCTTGTAGCTAGTGGTGTCCTTCAGGGGTCAGGACTGGGTCCAGTCTTACTCAAGATCTTCATCAATAAGATGGATGAAGGGACAGTGTGTACTATCATTACGTTTGCTGGTGATACCAAACTGGGAGGAGTGGCTGACACCCCATCAGGCTGTGCTGCCATTGAACAAGGTCTGGAGAGGCTGGAGAGTTGGGCAGAGGGGAACTTCATGAAATTCAGCAGGGGCAAGTATAGAGTCCTGCACCTGGGGAAGAGTAACCCCCTGCACCAGTGCAGGTGAGGGGCTGACCTGCTGGAGAAGGACCTGGCAATGGTGGTAGACAACAAATTTTTCATGTGTGAACACAAGTTCAGAAATGTGCTCTTGCAGCCAAGAAGGCAAATGGTTTCCTTCAGGTGCATTAAGAAGAATGTGACCCACAGGTTTATGGAGGTTCTCCTCCCTTTCTGCTTTGCCCTATTGAAGTCACATCTGGAGTACTGTGTCCAGTTCTGGGCTTCTGAACTCAAGAGACAGGGAACTACTGGAGAGAGTCCAATCAAGGACTACAAAAATGATGAGGAGCCTGGAGTATCTCTCTGATAATGAGAGGCTGAGACCTGAGGCTGTTTAGCTTGGAGAAGAGAAGTCTAAGAGGGGATCTTAGATGTCTAAGAGGGGCAATGGGCACAAACTGGAACCCAGGAGCTTCCATCTGAACATAAGGAAAATGTTCTTTCCTGTGAATGTGCCAGCAGACTGCCCAGGGAGGTTGTGGATTCTCCTTCTCTGTACTTTCAAAACCCAACCTGGATGCATTTCTGTGTAATGCACTTTAGTCAAGCCTGCTCTAGCAAAGGACTAGATAATCTTTAGAGATCCATTCTAATCTCCACTATTCTGTGTTTCTGTGATTCCATTCCTGGACAGCAGACACATAATCACTGCAGTACTTAGGAGTCATCATTTCTGTAGTATAAGCATTCCATATGTTAGCTTTGACAAAAACCATGTTTGGGTACATGATGTTGTGCTGAAACCTCTCTTCTTTTGTGTTCTTCCCCCCTACCCCCCCCAATCCCAAATGACTTTCTCCTTTCTATTTTGATCTATTGTGCAAAATTCAGCAGTAATAACGAGTACAAAGTGAATCAAAATACAGGGTGATTCTGCAGTGGAATACTTGATAGTGAAGCCTACATTGTGAAACCTTAGGGAAATTTTATACAGAAACAATGGCCAATGGATTGAAAGATCCAATGGACTGGGGAAAAAAAAAATAAAATTCCCAGAACATTTCCATAGAAAGAAGAAAAACAACAGATTTCCTAGAAAATTTACATTTGGCAGCTGGATTTATTATGTGCACATGTTACTCAGCAAGAGGACTAATTTGAACTAAGTGTACTCAGAAGGGGTATCCTGTAGAGCAATTCATACTGTGAATAATGTCAAGAAATACAGGGCAAGAGATAAATCTAGGCCATCAACAGGGGCTAGTATGTGTTGTTTTGGTACATCTGCTTCATCTCTTCGCTTGTCATGCGAAAATATAACAAATGGCTGCAAGGGTCCAATTTTGTTCCCATTTAAATGAGAGTGAGACACAAGTAGGAATGAGGACCGCGCTAAAAGACCTCTGTTTCTTTTTTGTGGGAAAGGAAAACTGTTCATTTTCAGAACTAAACTTACAGCATGAAGTCCCTGCTGAAGACTGTGGCAGTCTCCTAGTTCTGGATTTTGACTGGATATTAGGAAGAAATTCGTTACAATGAGAGTGGGGAGACACAGGAACAGGTTGCCCAGGGAGGCTGTGGATGCCCCACCCCTGGAAGTGTTCAAGGCCCGGTAGACAATCCCACCCTTACCCAATTCTTTGCCCTACACTTCCTCCTCCTGTTCATAATGGGAATGGGCTGCCTGGGGAGGTGGTGGAGTCACCATCACTGGAGGTGTTTAGGAGGAGACTTGATGGGGTGCTTGGTGCCATGGTTTAGTTGATTCAGACTGGACATAAGGAGGAAGTTCTTCCCCATGAGAGTGGTGAAGCCCTGGAATGGGTTGTCCAGGGAGGTGGTTGAGGCTCCGTTCCTGGAGGTGTTTAAGCCCAGGCTGGATGAGGCTGTGGCCAGCCTGATCTAGTGTGGGGTGTCCCTGCCCATGGCAGGGGGGTTGGAACTAGATGATCCTTGTGGTCCCTTCCAACCCTGACTGATACTATGATACTATTATGATTAGATGGTGTTGGATGATGGGTTGGATTCGATGATCTTGAAGGTCTCTTCCAACCTGGTCTATTCCATTCTATTCTATTCCATTCTATTCTATTCTATTCTATTCTATTCTATTCTATTCTAATCACAGGCCTCACCATAATTCACCTCACCTTCCTCCATGAGGCAGGCTCAAATAATCCCCTCGGAATCGTATCAAACTGTGATAAAATCCCATTCCACCCATACTTCTCCCTGAAAGGCATCCTAGGATTTGTATTCATGCCCCTCCTTTAGCAATCCTTGCCCTATTCTCACCCAACCTCCTAGGTGACCCAGAAAACTTCACACCAGCAAACCCCCTCACATCAAACCAGAATGATACTTCCTATTTGCTTATGTCATTTTCCACTCAATCCTTAACAAACTAGGATTTGTGCTAGCCTTAGCCACCTCTGTCCTAGTTCTCTTCCTACCTCAATTTCTACACGTCCAAACAGTGCACAATGGCCTTCTGGCCCCTCTCCCAACTCCTATTCTGAACCCTAGTTGCCAACCTCTTCATTCTTACCTGAGTAGGCAGCCAACCAGTAGAACATCCCTTCATCACCACTGGCCAATTAGCCTCCGTTGCCTCCTTCACAACCATCCTAATCCTTTTTCCCCTCATCAGCATGCTGGAAAACAAGCTACTAAATTACTAAAACACTCTAATAGATCATAAAAAACATTGGTTTTGTAAAACAAAGACTGAAGACTCACAATTCTTAGAATTACTCAACTCCCCTCCCCCACAAATCCACCTTGCCCACAGCCTTAAAACTAATCACCTCCCCCCCAGCATGAATGATTTTTCACAGGTCTAGTGGAAGGTGTGCCTGCCCGTGGCAGGGAAGTTGGAACTAGATGATCTTTAAGGTCCCTTCCAAACCAGTCTATGATTCTCCACATGTTTGAAGTGGCTCCTGGCTTCAGGAATATGCATTTGACATGGCTGAGAAGAAAATATTTTCTTCTGCAACCCCCAAAATTAGTTAAGCAGCATTTCCCTTGAAATAGCGTAAGCTGAATAGAAAACTTCTGCTCAGCAGTTTTGTAGTGCTCAAGTTTCCTGGTTAACAACCAAAATAATTAATTTCATTTTGAAGGTGATTTGCTAATCTACAGCTAGAAGCAGACAAATGTTTATTATCTTACTTTACTGTTCCTTATAAGGAACTGGATTTACTGGGGGTGGAGGGGACGTGTTTGAGTTTGCATTTCTAAGTGTTCACAACTGTGAAATGCAACATTGCTTCTCTCTTCATGCTTAATAGCGTCTTAGTGCTGCATCTGAGTTGCAAAAGTCTAATTATATGCCCTGAGGTGATAGTTCTGGATGAGCAACCATGGGTTTATAGAGAAGGCTACAAATCCATTTCTAAGCCTTGTCTAGAAAAATCCATAGTTTCCCACCGGAAAGCCAGAAGCTTCACAGCTGCTCCTCAAGATTTGCAAAGGAAGGAGCAGGAACCTTAGCCTCAGCAGAGCTGCAGCACTTAGGGCCAGCTAAGAAGGTAGACCCCAGACTTAGGAATTTCCCCATACAAAGAGATCTAAATTCTTCCAAAGTCAGGATTGACAGCCAAATACTGAAACCAAACCTGGACAACAGCTTAAACATACAGCAATAATCAGATCTGTGTTTTGGACCTAATTCACATATTGTGGAATGTAGACAAAAGCCCTGCCACAGCAAGACAAAGTTGAGGAATTTCATTCTCTGATGGTATCTCCTTTACTAGAACCTGTAGGACCTTGTTGAGGCTTGTAGATTTTTGACTTATCTCTTTGGACAATAATTTATTTGTGAATCACTTCATCTAGCAAATCATCACAGTGTCTGTGTCAAATTAATTAATTTCTTCTAGGAGACTAATGCCAACAAAGATGCTCTGCAGGAATACATTGCTTTTTAATATTGAGAAGATACTTTCTGAAACTAATAACACATCTATCATTCCAACAGCAGATTGCTATTTAAGGTCAGCACACCATTTGGGCATACATTAAAAAAACCCAAAACATTTTGCTTTCATGTTCAGTAACTTGCAAGAAGCTGAAGTTTCATTTAAATTTAAAAGCAAAGGAACACTCCTCTCTCAGCTTTTCTATCTTTACATTTAAATCAAAGATGAAAATTGAGATACTGACTAGAAACTGATCATCTTCAGAGCCATTATGCAGCATGGGTAGGACAACCAGGTGATCAGGCCCAGTCAGCATGGGTTGCTGAAGCAAACCTGATCTTCAAACAACCCCTGCAGAGTCACAAGCTTGGGACAGAGTGGCTGGAAAGCTGCCCAGGAGAAAACGACCTGGAAGTGCTGATCAACAGGTGGCTGAACATGAGCCAGTGCGTGTCCAGGTGGCCAAGAAGGCCAGCAGCCTCCTGACCTGGATCAAGAACAGTGTGACCAGCAGGACCAGGGAAGTGATTGTTCCCCTGGACTCAGCACTAGAGAGGCCATACCTCAAGCACTCAGTTCAGTTTTGGGGCTCTCACTGCAAGAAAGGCATTAAGGTGCTGGAGTAGGTCCAGAGAAGGGCCACAAGGCTGGTGAAGGGTCTGTAGAACAGGTCTGGTGAGGAGCAGCTGAAAGAACTGGGGTTGCTTAGTCTGAAGACAAGGCAGCTGAGGGCAGACAATTTGGGATTGTTCCCTTCTCCCTAGTAAAAACTGACAGGACAAGAGGAAACAGCCTCAAGCTGCACCAGGGAAGGTTGATGTTGACCATGAGAAGAAACTTTTTCATGGAAAGGACTCTCAAAGAGTAGAACAAGCTCCCTAGGGAGGTGGTTGAATCCCCATCCCTGGAGATGTTTCTAAGAGGCAGAGATGCGGTGCTGGGGGACATGATTTAGCACCAACCTTGGTAGAGTTAGAGAACAGTTGGACTAGGTGATCTTAAAGGTCTTTTCCAAGTGAAACAATTTCATGATTCTATAATTAGCAAGTGGTTCTGTGATGCATTTTAAACTGACATTAAAATGTCAAATTCATAGCCTTGCTTTAAATTGGCTTCAAGCAAGTAAGGCACTGATATGTAGAAGCCCTATATACCTTTAAAAGGCTATAAAATATGATTAGATTTACAAAACTCTGCTTTTAACTTTTATGTCTCATTACTATTTGCTGACCTCTCTGCATTTTCCTTACTGAACATTGTTGTTGTAAACAAGAGAGATTAATATTGAACAACAATGTAAACAAAACATTAAAAGGCCAAAGTACTATAATTGGATTTTTTTTTTCTCTCCAAGGTTCTTAGATAATGATTTATGGCAATGTAGCAGTATGATTGTTATCTTTATATTCTTATTGGTTTAATGCAATTTATGGAGTTCAGCAGCACATTTGTCAAGATATATACACATTTCAGTATGCACATGGCAAACATTCCCAAGGGAGGCCAATGTTTTGACTTTTGTCAAGGTCAAAGGACCAGCAAATTCTGTCCTATCTCACAACAGCATAATGGAATATTTTAATTAAGACATGAGTTCCACAACATATCCAGAGGAGAAAGTAGATATGAAAGATGCTTTGTCTGTCCTGCCTGGAGATTTTTGGTCTTCAGGCACACCTGGAAACTCTGTCAATGACTGTATGAATGTGGAAGATAAACTTTATTTTTGTCATCAAAAGTAATTGCTGTAAGTAGGGATAAGGGACGGTGGAGGGACAGCTGCACTTCAAAACAGAAAAAGGACTACCTTTTTTGACTCCATGGATTCATAGAATGGTTTAGGCTGGAAGGAACCTTAAAGATCATCTAGTTCCAACTCCCTGCCTTGGGCAGGGACACCTTCCACTATACCAGGTTGCTCAAGGCCTCATCCAGCTTGGCCCTGAACACTTCCAGGGAGGGTGCATCCACAAGCTCCCTCGGCAACCTGTCCTAGTGTCCCACCACCCTTACTGTAAAGAATTTCTTGTCAATATCAAGTCTTAATCTACCCTCCTCAAGCTTAAAGATGTTGCTTCTTGCCCTATCACTACAAACCCTTGTAAAAAGGCTTTTCCTGTCTTTCTTGTAGCCTCCTTCAGGTACTGGAGGGCTGCTATAAAGGTCTTCCTGAAGCCTTCTCTCTTTTGATGCCCTTCTATATGAACCTCTATGCAGAGTAAGATCTGCCTTCTAATTCTCTCTTGGTTGAACATTACTTTTTATCAGTGTTTTGTTCAAGTGGCAGTTGAACAATTTTGACAAATAGAAATTGTAGTTGAGCAATGAACACTCATTGTATCACTTAATGTTCTTCTGTGGTTTACTAGGAGCTTTCTTCATTCTCTTCTCAGACACCCATCTGAGATCTAGGTGACTCTTACAAAATGTGTCAAGAAAAAAAGCTGTCCCTTCTTGCAGAACCTACTAACCAGCTTTTCAGTAGGGCAATGTCAAGAAGCAATGTTATATCAAGTAGCTGGGGATAGGATGAAAGGAAATGGCTTCAACTTTCACCAGGGAACATTTAGATTGAACATTAGGAAAAATTTCTTCACTAGAAAGTGCTCAGTCATTGGAACAGGTTGCCCAGGGAGGTGGTGGAGTTACCGTCCCTGGAGGGGTTCAAGAAATGTGTGGACATGGCAGTTTGGGACATGGTTTAATGGCCATGAAGGTCTTAAGTTGACAGCTGGACTCAATGCTAAAGATCTTTTACGACCTTAGTGACTGAATGAGTCTATTAAAATTTCTCAAAATGGTCAGCAAGAAGCAAATTGCAGAACATTATCTAAACACTCAGAGGGAAGAGGGTCTTGCAGTCATGGAACATGTGAATAGTTTATGATATTTGCTCTGCCAGTTGGAGGCTGCATAATGCTAATTAAGATTAATGATACTGCAATCAAAATGAAACTTTGCCTTGGATGCCTTCTGACCGTACTGTATTTTGTCATGCATCACCCAGGTTTTCCACCAAATAAAATGCACTAGAATTCTCATTTGGAGCTTTCTGACGTCAACCCCCTTTTTTTCGTTCCCCTCTCTTCTTTGACACCACATCAGTAAAGCTGGAACTGCAAGGTCAAAATTTAACCTGAAGTAGTTTATGTTAGCCATCTGATTTGCTTCTTGCAGCTCATATCCTCACAGGTAAGCTTCACTTGTAGTTTAAATCAAGTCTGAAATTTGTAGCAGCTATTAAAGTTACATTTTTGACCCTAATCTTGTGAAAATGTGTTCAGTGAGACTACTGACAAACTAAAGCAATGCATATTGAACTCAAAGCATATTGAACTCAAAGCACATTGAACGTATGAGGTTCAATGAGGGGATGTGCAAGGTCCCGAACCTGGGTTGGGGTAATCTGCAAACCCATTACAAGCTGGGGGATGATGAAATTGAGAGCAGACCTGCAGAAAAAGACTTTGTGGTACTGGTGGACATAAAGCTGGACATGAGCCAGCAGTGTGCACTTGCAAACCATACTCTGGGTTGCATCAAAAGCTGGACATGAGCCAGCAATGTGCACTTGCAAACCACACACTGGATTGCATCAAAAGCTGAACATGATCCAGAAATGTGCACTTGCAAACCATACTCTGGATTGCATCAACAGAAGTGTGGCCAGCAGGTTGAGAGAGGAGATTCTGCCACTCCCCTCTGCTCTGAAGAGACCTTACCTGGACTACTGCATCCACCTCTGGGGCCTATGGAACTAGACTGTGGGAATTTGGGCTCTTTAGAACCATATTTGCCTCTTTTCAGCATCTCCATGGATGGGGATTCAACCCCCTTGCTGGGAGCCTGTTCCAGTCTTTGAGAACCCGTTCATTGTGTCGTGGGTTTAAGACACTGTGATGTCTTAAAGCATAGAGTATAGCCCTCCAAAGGGCTAGGCAGAACCCAGGAAATTGTAAATAGTTGTTCTGTCCCATAATTCTGCTATCTATTTATAAGCAGGCTGTGTGGCTAGCTCTTTCTCTTTTCTCCCCTCTCTCTTCTCCTGCTAAGGCACAAGCTCTTATCTGGTATGGGGGAGGATTTGGGGTCTATCTGCTGCCTTGAGCAGCCTGGTTAATATTTTCTATGCAATTTTGGCCTGGTTGGGGCTAATGTAAGGAGGCATAGAGGGGAGAAAAGAGCACTGAGGTCTGGGTAATAAGGCATGGCTGGGAAGGTGGTTTTTCTTGGTATGTAGTCTGTACTGTGGATTTATGTATTTTATATGCTTTGTACTGCTATATGTAGTTATGATTAATAATTCTGTTTAAACTTCTAATTCTTTCCAATCTGGTGTGGAATAGTCTACCTGGACTTCAGCAAGGCCTTTGACACCATCCCCCACAGCAAACTCCTGGCCAAGCTGTCAGCTCTGGCTTGGACAGCAGTGCTCTGTGCTGGGTTAGGAACTGGCTGGAGGGCCATGGGCAGAGAGTGGTGGTTAATGGTGCCACATCCAGCTAGCAGCCAGTCACTAGTGGTGTCCCTCAGGGATCAGTGCTGGGCCCCATTCTGTTCAATATATTCATTGATGATCTGGATGAGGGGATTGAGTCCATCATCAGTAAATTTGCAGATGACACCAAGCTGGTGGCAGGTGTTGATCTGTTAGAGGACAGGAAAGCTCTGCAGAGGGACCTTGACAAGGCTGGACAGATGGGCAGAGTCCAACATGATGTCATTCAACAAGTCCAAGTGCCAGATGCTGCAACACAACAACTCCATGCAGTGCTACAGGCTGGGGACAAAGCGGCTGGAGAGCAGCCAGGCAGAAAATGACCTGGGGATACTGGTTGATAGTAGGCTGAACATGAGCCAGCAGTGTGCCCAGGTAGCCAAGAAGGCCAACGGTGTGGCCAGCAGGAGCAGGGAGGTCATTCTGCCCATGTACTGGTTAGGCCACACCCTGACTACTATGTCCAGTTCTGGCTCCTAAATTTAAGAAGGACATTGAGACACTTGAATATGTCCAGAGAAGGGCAACGATGCTGGGGGGAGGCCTCGAGCACAAGCCCTATGAGGAGAGGCTGATTGTTTAGCCTGGAGAAGAGGAGGCTTAAGGAAGACCTTATTGCTGTCTACAACTACCAGAAGGGAGGTTGTATAGAGGTGGGGGTTGGTCTCTTCTCCCAGGCAACCAGCACCAGAACAAGAGGACACAGTCTCAAACTGCACCAGGGGAAGTTTAGACTTGAGGTGAGGAGAAAGATCTTCACAGAAAGAGTGATTGCCCATTGGAATGGGCTGCCCAGGGAGGTGGTGGAGTCACCATCACTGGAGGCATTCAGGAGGAGACTTGATAGGGTGCTTGGTTGCATGGTTTAGTTGATTATGTGGGTTGGATAATAGGTTGGACACAATGATCTTGAAGGTCTCTTCCAACCTGGTTTAATCTATTCTAATACAATCCAAGTTACTATACACATCACCTTTATCAAAGAGATATGAGGCCATGTATGCCATAGTGATTTTAAAGCAAAGAGGATCTAATTAAAAGTTCCATTCTCTTTCTTAATATGAAGATTGCCTAACCACCTTTTAACAGTGAAGACTGCCAGATTCAATCCTCTGTGCATCAGCGTGTTCCTGAGAAGCTCTCCAGAACAACTTTCTCACTCAGAAATGGACTATTATTTGGAGGAATGGAAGTAGGAATTGAATAATTGTTCCTCACGGCTCTGTGTACACACCTTGAGTACTGTGTCCAGTTCTGGGCCCCTCAATAAGAAGGACATTGAGACTCTTGAATGTGTCCAGAGAAGGGCAATTAGGCTGGTGAGAAGCCTTGAGCACAAGCCCTGTGAGGAGAGGCTGAGGGAGCTGGGATTGTTTAGCCTGCAGAAGAGAAGGCTCAGGGGAGACCTTATTGCTGTCTACAACTACCTGAAGGGAGGTTGTAGCCAGGTGGGGGTTGGTCTCTTCTCCCAGGCAACCAGCACCAGAACAAGAGGACACAGTCTCAAGCTGTGCTAGGGGAAGTTTAGACTTGAGGTGAGGAGAAAGTTCTTTACAGAGGGAGTTGTTAGCCATTGGAATGTGCTGCCCAGGGAGGTGGTGGAGTCACCATCCCTGGAGGTGTTCAAGAGGGGATTGGACATGGCACTTGGTGCCATGGTCTAGTAGTCATGAGGTCTGTGGTGACAGGTTGGACTTGATGATCTTTGAGGTCTTTTCCAACCTTATTGATTCAATGATTCTGTGATACCCATTCTCCAATTGCACATGTTTAAAAACTTAAAACCACCTGCATTTAGATTCTGACAGTGATATTCAATAAACTGGCACAGAGTCACCTGAGAGGAATAAGCATACTTCTTTAAACTTGCCAATGGTTGGTGCTGGACCTGCCACTGAATGAGTGATAGATGCTCTGTATCAACCCCTCTGCTTCCCAAAGGGAAGAGAAAGGGAATAAGGGAGAGTGACTGATGGAGTGGGAAGGAAAACTAGAATTACTTTAATAAAAATAATAACAATAAAATATAATATATACAAATAAACACACACACATACACAAAATATTCAACCTAACTCCTGATAGCAATTACTCACCATCACCACTGATGCTGTGGCCAGGCACTGGGGAAGGCGCAGACTGGACATAGAAGCAGACAGGAACCAGATTCAGAAGCTGGACTCTGGGACTGGATTCAGAAACTCCTGGGTCAGGATCAAAGGAAGGATGGATGGAGTCCTCTTCAGATGACAGCCATTGAAGAAGAAGAGAAGACTTGATCCTTGTGATCACTCAGCTTTATACTGAATATGATGCCCTGTGGTGGGTTAACGCGCGTTAACCCACCACATGTCCCTGGAATGGTATCTGGTTTTGGATAGTTTAGAGTCACCTCTCCTGTCCCCTCCTTCCCACAGCTGAAGGCTTTCGCTTCCTGCAGCCCAAAGTGGCACACAAAATGTAGAAACGCCCGTGGGTTGCTCCTCAACCCTTGATGCTAACTTTCCCAATCAGTATTGTCACTGCTAGCAGCAACCCCTGTGCCAACCTGCCCTGAGCTGCAGAAAGCACTGCTCCTGAGCAGAGACTGACCTGGGAACTCACAGCACTGAGCCTGTTTTCTTCTTGTCTACCTTGAAGCAGGACAAAACTCCTAGTTTTACCATTTTACATCAAAAAAAAGTGCTGAAGAGCATTGGCACTTATTGCACAAACTGAGGAGTTATCAATTGTTTAGAAGTCATCTAAGCACGCTCCACTAAATTGAAGCTACTAACTGAACTGGTTTCAGAGTGGGGAGGTACAGAATCACAGAATGGTGGCATTTGCATCTCCAGAAACCACCTAGTCCAAACCCCCTGCTAGAGCAGGTTTGCCTAGATTAGGTTGCCAAGGGACACATCCAAATGGGTTTTGAAAAACTCCAGAGGAGATTCCACAACCTCTCTGGCCAACCTGCTCCAGGCTCCACCACCTTCGAAAGATAGAAACTTTTCCTGATGTTCAGATGGAACCTCCTGGGTGAAAAGAGCCCAGCCCCATCCTCTTGACCCCTGCTCTTTAGATATTTACTTGGTACTTCCCAGGTGCCCCATCTGCATAGGGAAAAACGTGTACATACAGATTAGTATGATATTATATAAGAGAAGTGCCTGGTACTCCTTATTTTAAGACTGAATTCTCAGTTGTTAGTAACTTGGAAAAACTGAAATCTTTTGAACTGAAATTTTCCATGCTGAGCTTTAGCCTTGGGGTGACCTTTTTTGTTGGAAAATTGCAGCAAAAACAGAGCTTAGCTGTTTCCAAGAATGAGGCCAGTGACAAACATAAGTTTTTGTCCATGTGTGAAAAGTCTGGGAATTTTTTTTCTTTACTAGAGTCCCTCATTTTTTTTGGAGCAGGGACTTGACATGCTACAGACTGATGGATTGTGGGCCAAGAACACAACTTATTCCTTTTGAAAACTACCAAACTTACCCACATTTCTTCAGGCTCTAAGCTTTGAATAACCAGAGGAGAACAGAATCACAGAATGTTGGGGGTTGGAAGGGACCACTATAGATCATCAAGTTCAATCCCCCTGCCAAAGCAGGATCACCCACAGCAGGTCACAAAGGAATGCAACCGGCTGGGTCTTGAAAGTCTCCAAAGGAGGAAGCTCCACAGTCTCTCTGGGCAGCCTGCTCCAGGACTCCATCACCCTCACTAAAATAGAATAGAATAGAATAGAATAGAATAGAATAGAACAGAATAGAATAGAATAGAATAGAATAGACCAGAGCAGGTTGGAAGAGACCTTCAGGATCATTACGTCCAACCTATTACCCAACCCACCTAATCAACTAAACCATGCAACCAAGCACCCTATCAAGAAAGACATTTTTCCTCCCATTGAGGTGGAACTTCCTGTATCCCAGTTTGTATCTGTTATCCCTTGTCTTATCACTGGGCAGCATTAAAAAGAGACTGTCTCTTTCTTTTTGACACCTACCCTTAAGATATTTATAAACATTATTAAGTTCTTTCAGTCTGTTCTTCTCCAGACTAAAGAGTCCCAGGTCACTCAGCCTTTTCTCTAACTTCTGAGAGGACACATAATAATTCCAGAAGATTAGATTTGCATGGAGGAAGCCTCAGCTGAGTGCCTCCTGTCACAGGTGGGCCTTACATGCCTAAGCTCTACCTACCCACCCATGCTATATCTATCTCACTGGGATGGATCTTCTGCAGTCAGTGCTCCAGGAGAGCCAGGGAACAAGACAGCAGCTGTAATGTGCAGGGAGCAGAAAGTTAAATCCATCAAAACAGATAATATTATTATATTTGTCAAATGAAATTAATCTACAAAACATTGTGAATTGCTGTTCTCAGAATCTGTTCTTGCAGTTGTATCTCAGGAGTGTTATTATCTCTGCCTGGGTGGAGCTGAGTCTTGCTCAGAGGTAACGTTTTTCTCATTGTAGTTCAAGTTCAGAAGCAGTTCAGAAGCAGCCTTTGCAGACATTGTCCGGGCCAAAGAGGCATTTGTCAGAAACAGAAGAAACTAGATAGGTGGGGTGGGGTAGAAAGTGTTTGAACAAATCCAATGAGAGGGGGAAAAACACAAAGACTCAAAGAAAACTGCTTAATGTATCACACATTCATCTAGGGTTGTAGGTGAAGATAATATGGAATCTGGAGAGATGAGACTAGGACCTGATGAGTGAGAAGTCAGAGAGCACACTGGAAAAAAAAACACACAAACCAACTGAGAGTTGTTTGAGACTGTGTAGTTTGGAAATGAGTTGGACAGAGATCAGAAATAGAGGTGAGGCAGAGATATGGGAAAATCCTGAATAAACTGGCTGGGATAGATGAAATCTTTCTTGGAAAAAAAGTGAAGGGAACAGAGTGAATCACTAAAGTGGACAATACTCTGAAGAACTGGATTTGAACTCCAGACATGAAAGCTCACAATTCTGTCATCATCCAATATCTGCAAAACCTGAAAGCAAAGTTTCATGTTCTCTTCTAGCACTGCACTAAGGAGATGGCTGTTCCTTACACAGCCTGACCAAGTGACAGAGCTCTGTGTGACTGGTGGGGTCACACACACATACAGAATCTCCAAAGTTGGAAGAGACCTCAAAGATCATCAAGTCCAACCTGTCACCACAGACCTCATGACTAAACCATGGCACCAAGTGCCATGTCCAATCCCCTCTTGAACACCTCCAGGGATGGTGACTCCACCACCTTCCTGGGACGCCCATTCCAATGTCAAACAACTCTCTCCGTGAAAAACTTTCTCCTCACCTCAAGTCTAAACTTCCCCTGGTGCAGCTGGAGACTGTGTGCTCTTGTTCTGGTGCTGGTTGCCTGGGAGAAGAGACTAACCCCCTCCTGGCTACAATCACCCTTCAGGTAGTTGTAGACAGCAATAAGGTCTCCCCTGAGCCTTCTCTTCTCCAGGCTAAACAATCCCAGGTCCCTCAGCCTCTCTTCATAGGGCTTGTGCTCAATGGTACCCCCATAATGGAGCATGCGGCTTATTTGCCTATCTGTACTACTTTGGAGTTAAGCACATTCCTCTAAAAAGGTCTCTAAGATCTTTTTTTCTTTTCCATGAAATTGTATCTTAAGTCCAGACTGATGCAAGAACATTTGAGAGTGTCACAGAGCTGCATTAAGGTAGACAAATGGCCCTCTACTTATAAGCAATAAAAAAAATATATACCTCACAAATAATTAAGCAAACAGAATGTGCAGTTCTTTAACTTCCTCTTTTTGCACACTGCATGCTTTTCTTTGTGATATTTATCTTGGATCAAATTGTTAGGGGCACCGCCTCTATTTTTGCACTTACATTTCATACATGGAACACCTACCAGCTGTGGCTCCTATGTACTGTGGTCAAAAGAAAAGCCAGTGCAGCTGGAGCTGTTTAGGTGACTAGTGCAGTTTGACTAAATCTCTCAATTTTCCACAAAATGTCCTGTACATCTTGTTCTTTGGGGGATTCAGATGCCACAGAAAGAGTAAAATTTTTCAATATTTTCATGTTTCTTTTCCAGTCTGGTCTGAACTGGGAAGAGCTAAGGCAGTACGAAGCACAGCACAGGCAGGCAGAAGTTTACACATGACTTGGTACAGAATTATTGATCCTTTGTGAGATTTTGTCCTCTTTAGGAGGAATTTTGAAGATGTTAATCAATCTAGGCCAAACATCTTTTGAGGATCAAAGTCTTAGAGGTGTCTATATTGGACATGAGATTCCATCAGTACTTATCACCACCTATCTGTGATTTGGAGGAGGGATATTTTTTGCTTGTGCCAAAGAAAGCTTCAGATTGGGAGCAACTAGATTAGAAGTTAACATAACTCCAAGTTAAATTTATTTGGTGGATATAGTCTGCAGCTTTGTATTCATAGTGATCGGGAACTGAAGTGTTACATGTAAATATTATATAAAGCAACCAGTACTGACTGAAATAGTGAAGAATGTCAACATTCTACTGACCTTTAATGAAAATAAACCTTCATTAAAAAGTGAACTGGCTGAGTTAGTTGCTGAATTTTCTCTTTTCTGCTTTAGTAATGGTTCTGCAGGTAAAGAATTTTATCAGAGGATAGCCACTCATTGTCACAGAATTACAGAATCATCCAGTCGGAAAAGACCTCCATGATCACCAAGTCCAACCAATAACCCCACTCTACAAGGTTCACCCCTAAACCATATCCCCAAGCACCACATCCAAACAACACATCCAGGGCTGGTGACTCAACCACCTCCCTGGGCAGCACATTCCAATGCCTGACCACTCTTCATGGAAATATTTTTTTCCTAATGTCCAGCCTAAACCTACCTAGCTCCATCTTGAGGCTGCTCACTCTAGTTCTGTCACTAATTACCTGTGAGAAGAGACCAGCACCAGCCTCTCCACAATGCCCTTTCAGGTAGTTGTAGAGAGCAATGAGGTCTTCCCTTAGCCTCCTCTTTTTCAAACTAAACAACCCCAGCTCCTTCAGTTGCTCTGCATGAGACAGGGTTGCTCAAGGCCTCATCCAGCTTTGCTTTGAACAAACCAGAGAGGAGACATCCATGGCCTTTCTGGGCAACCTGTTCTTGTGTCTCACCACCCTCACTGAAAAGAATGTCTTCCTAACATCCAGTTTCAATCTCCCCTTTTCCAACTTAAAGTTATTCCCCCTTATCCTATTACTACAAGCTCTTGTAAAAACTCCCTTCCCGGCTTTCTTATTACTACAACCTCCATTCAGGTAGTTGGAGAGAGAGAAGATCTCCCCTCAACCTCTTCTGTGTCCAGTTTTGGGCCCCTCAGTTTAGGAAAGATGTTGAGTTGCTAGAACATGTCCAGAGAAAGGCAAGAAAGCTGGGGAAGGGTTTGGAGCACGGCCCTGTGAGGAGAGGCTGAGGGAGCTGGGCTTGCTTAGCCTGGAGAAGAGAAGGCTCAGGGGAGAACTTATTGCTCTCTACAACTACCTGAAGAGAGGTTGTAGCCCGGTGGGGGTTGGCCTCTTCTCCCAGGCAACCAGCACCAGCACATGAGGACACAGTCTCAAGCTGCACCAGGGGAGGTTTAGGCTGGATGTTAGGAAGAAATTCTTCATAGAGAGAGCGTGATTTGCCACTGGAATGGGTTGCCCAGGGAGGTGGTGGAGTCACCATCACTGGAGGTGTTTAGGAAGAGACTGGATGGGGTGTTTGGTGCCATGGTTTAGTTGATTAGATGGTGTTGGATGATGGGTTGGACATGATGATCTCAAAGGTCTTTTCCAACCTGATCTGGTCTATTCTATTCTATTCTATTCTATTCTATTCTCTAGGCTAAACAACCTCAGTTCCCTCAGTAGCTCCTCACAAGACCTGTTCTCCAGACTCTTCACCAGCTCTGTTCATAGATTCATAGGATGGTTTAGGCTGCAAGGGACCTTACAAATCATCTGCTTCCAACCCCTCTGCCATGGATAGGAAAAACCCCCACTAGACTAGGTTCTAGCTCTCAGGATCATGTCCTTGTTCTACTGAGAGCCCCAAAAATGAACCCAGTGCTCAAGGCATTGCCTCACTAGTGCTGAGTACAGGGAGGAAACCACTACTGTGGTCCTGCTGGTCACGCTATTGCTGACACAAGCTAAGAATGTATTTCAGATTTCAGATTCTAATAACTTGATGAAACCCTCTTTTTCCCCCCCCCTTTTTTTCTCCTCTCTTTTTTTTTCATCATCAAAGGAGCATTTCAGCACTACTAAAGAAAACATTTATTTTTTCATTAATTAAATGTATTTGGGGAACTGATTTTTATCAGGCAGCATTTTCTGCCAAATAAAAAATCAATCTGTTCTGCTAAATTTTTATTTATAGACTAAGCTTTACTTCCTCAGCTGGTGTTCACTGAAAGCAAGCAGCTTCTTCTAATCTGTAATTCTCTTACTAATAGTTATTTTCAGGAGCTTTTTCTTTCAAGTCCTTCAGCCATTAGAAATCTACAGGGTACTACTGCTGGCTCAGCACCACAGCCAACATGTTAATAACTGAGGTGGAAGCTCCTATCTGGAAGAAAGTTGATAAAATGTAGCTAATTATTTGAAATAAATGTAGTGATTATCTGAGAAGTCCTCTTCAGTGATTGTCTCCTGACCACAGCAGCTACACAAAAAAGCTCATGAAAAACAAACCATGAGGCAGCAACATGCACCGACAACCCAGAAGGCAACTGTGTCCTGGGCTGAATCAAAAGTGTGATCAGCAGCATGAGGGAGGTGATTCTGCCCCTTTACTCTGCTCTCACAAGACCCCCCCCTGGGGTACTGTGTCCAGTGTTGGTGCCCCCACACAAGAAAGACTTGGAACTGTTGGAGCAGGTCCAGAGGAGGGCCACAAACATGATCAGAGGGCTGGAGCACCCACCTCTGCTGTGGCAACAGACTGCAACAGTAAGGGCTGTTCAGCCTGAAGAAGAGAAGGCTCTGGAGAGACCTTATAGCAGCCTTCCAGTACCTGAAGGAGACCTACAAGAAATCTGTGGAGGGACTTTTTGCAGGGGCTTGTAGTGACAGGATGAGAGGGAATGGCTTTGAGATGGAAGAGGGGTGATTTAGACTGGATGTTAGGAAGAAACTCTTTCCGGTGAGGGTAGTGAGACACGTGAACAGGTCACTCAGGGAAGTTATGGATGCCTCCTCACTGGAGGTTTTCAAGGCCAGGTTGCATGGAAAGAAAATGCAACGTATATAAGACAATTGCAGCTCTTTATAGATTCATAGAATGGTTTGGATTGGAAGGGACCTTAAACATCATCTAGTTCCAAAACTTTTTGCAGAAACACATTCCACTAGACCAGGTTGCTCCAAGCCTCATTCTTCCTGACCTTGAACACTTTCAGGGAGAGGGTATTTCTTCCTAATATCCAGTCTAAATCTCCCCTCTTCCAGCTCAAAGCCATTTCTCATTGTCCTATCACTACAAGCCCTTGTAAATAGTCCCTTCCAGCTTTCTTGTAGGCCCCTTTCAGATAGTCAAAGGTCCCACCAAGCCTTCTCTTCTCCCGGCTGAACAATCCCAGCTCTTGCAGCCTGTTCCCACAGGGGAAGTGCTGCAGCCCTTTAATCATCTTTGTGGCCTGAACCCGCTCCAACAGTTCCATGTCCATCTTGCGTTGGGGGGCCCCAGAATTAGAGGCAGTGCTCCAGGTGGGGAATAATGCTTTAGCTGCTGCTGTTTCCAGTCCTGACAGATTGATTTCTTTGCAATATATGGGACTGAGTACAGGAATTGAGGAAAGCTCTAAGGACAACACTACAAATTGCAAGATGTTAGTTTTTTGTCTCCCTACTGACCGAAGTCTAAAAATAACCACAAGCAAACCAAAGTGTGGTTGCTCACTCATTCCCACCAGGTCACATATGCAGAACAAGTAATGGACACAATTTGTCCCACTGAGACATAAAAAAGAATGTAAAGACATCCATTTAAAAAAAAAATAAAAAGGAAAAGAAATAAAACCTATTAAGTTTTAATAGGTCATTTCTGAAAACATCCAGAGTTCAAGTGCTAAACTTTTGACAGGAGAACAAAGGATGAAATGAAAATGGACATCTGGAAAATACATTTTCAATTAATAGATTGCTGTGGATTCCTCTCTTGGGCATCAGTCCAAATCCAATTAAATTAAATGTCAACACTAACAATTACTTAAGTGGGCTTCGGGCTGGAGTCATATTGACTCCAGTTTGTTATACTGGTATAAATACAGCAACTTGACTGAAGCTAATGGAATCCCTTCAGAACTTTTGGAAGGCAAAGAGCTAAGCACCCTTGACTTTCTGGAGAGTAGGGTCATATGGTTCCACACAGTACTGCTTCCCATCTACACGGACAAGAAGAAAATGTTGGTGCCAGCTTCTGCTGAAGTGAATTCCACATCGTGCAAGCCTTTTTTGTACATAAGTCTGGCCTGTGAAAGGAAACGGCTTAGCTATCTATTTTGAGCTGCAAGTTAAAAGAAAGAAAACAGAAAAGAAAAAGTGGTGATGGGACAGTATTAATTTATTGACTCATAGGAGACAGCAGGTGTTGCTGCTTAACTACCGGTCTCTGGTGTAAAAGAGCCACCCGAAAGTGGAAAGAATGGGCAAAATAACCTGCCACTGAACCATTAGCAATCATGTCTTAGTTGGGCCAGTCAGCAGAAGTTGCCAGGACATCAGTCCAGAGCAAATGTTTATGTTCAGATTGAATAAATTGCAGGATATTAGGTGGCAAAATAGTACCGTATCTATCTTTGCTTCTCCTTGGATACTGCAACAAAACAGTCTAAAAAAGCAGTTGGAATGACGCTTGGACTTAATATGGTTTACCCTTAGAAGTCCTGCTTTGGAAGGAATGCATGACAATTTTCTCAAAAGAATATATTTATGTTTGAGAATGGACTTTGATTTATTCCAAAGGGGATCCCACTTGGCTGTTTCCATTGTTATTGAATGTTTGAGACGTTCTGGAGTCACTCAGCATGGATTCCTCTGTACAGATAGCACGAAAACCAACCGTACACTTCACATAGATTTTTAGTTGCTGCTTTTCGATGGTAGTAACAGATTTATAAAGAGTTCTTACAGTTCTTCCAGCATTCCAGGAAGTATTCTCTGCCATTCTAGGAAAACAGAGCTCATTTTGTTCTGTTAAAAGTTACTTGGTCAGTTCATCCTATATAAATCGGGAAAAATATTTGAAATTCAATTTCCATTGATATTATATTTCCATTAATTTCCATTGCAATCCCTCCATTTGCAACCTGAACAGCAACCCACCTCGGCTACCAGCCCTCCATGCTCATTCTGCAGCAGCTGCTTGCTCATTTGAACTCTCTGTGAATTAACTCACTTGTCAACAAGCAAGGAGTTGTTAAACTAGCCCTTATCGCTGAGTACAATCAGTGGCGTTCTGCTAGCTGATGCGTAACAAAGGTGTGCCATCTAGACCAAGCATGAGCAGGAGATTGTTTTCCCCAAGAGCAAAACAACACCTTACACAAGGATGTGTAGACGCTGTACAACCCAAACTGCAATTGTTAATACCTCTGTTTCTCAAAGCCTAGCACCCTCAATGCTCATCCTGTGGAGCACCTTCTGGAACAAGTTTAGGAAGTTTTTGTACAAGCAATTTGTCAACGTGTACTAATTTTATCTCCACTGAAACCTTTTACAGTCACTAAGTAACTGGAATTAAGGTTTCCTGGATCCACCATTTTTTTTCCCCCTTATAAATCATAGAGTTATAGAATTAACCAGAATCATGGAATCATAGAATCACTAAGGTTGGAAGAGACCTCAAAGATCATCAAGCCCAACCTGTCACCCAAGATCTCATGACTACTAAACCATGGCACCAAGTGCCACATCCAATCCCCTCCAGGGATGGTGAAAGAATAGAATAGAATAGAATAGAATAGAATAGAATAGAATAGAATAGAATAGAATAGAATAGAATAGAATAGAATAGAATAGAATAGAATTAACCAGGTTGGAAAAGACCTTTGAGATCATCAAGTCCAACCTATCATCCAACACCATCTAGTCAACTAAACCATGGCACCAAGCACCCCATCCAGTCTCTTCCTAAACACCTCCAGTGATGGTGACTCCACCACCTCCCTGGGCAGCCCATTCCAATGGCCAATCACTCTTTCTGCGAAGAACTTCTTCCTAACATCCAGCCTAAACTTCCCCTGGTACAGCTTGAGTCTGTGTCCTCTTGTTCTGTTGGTGGTTGCCTGGGAGAAGAGAGCAACTCCCACCTGGCTACAACCTCCCTTCAGGTAGTTGTAGAGAGCAATAAGGTCTTGTTTGAGCCTCCTCTTCTGCAGGCTAAACAATCCCAGCTCCCTCAGCCTCTCCTTGTAGTGCTTGTGCTCAAGGAAAAGACCTCAGAGAACATCAAGTCCAACCTATTACCTAATACCTAACACCTCATGATAACTAAACCATAGCTTCAAGTGCCACATTCAATCTTTTTTTGATTAAGATCCAAAAGCTCTGTGTTCCAGGACCTGCCACAATATGTAGATGTCTATAGCAGAATATCAAAATAGAAAAACTGAGTGTTGTAGACCATTTTACAAAACTCAGTAGCTTAATTGCCAATCAACATCAACATGGCCCTTATCAGTTCTTCCAAATATTGTCTTGTGATCTAAGACTCAGCTGTTAAAAGATATGGAATGAAAAGTGGGTGAAACATATAATTTCCAGTATATTCTTCAGTTAGAATCAGAATCATAGAATTCTTTCAATTGGAAAAGACCTCTAAGATCATTGAGTTCAGCTGTCAATCTAAGACCACTGTGGCCATTAAGTCATGGCCCAAAGTACCACGAAATGATGTAATTTGGGCACGAATCCTTAATTATGAAGAGAGGAGGTAGTAATGTGGCAACACCAGTAGCAAATGAGTATTGGTGAAAAAATATTGAACTTATGGAATATTTACATGGCAAGTGACTCAAGTTGCCTGGTTGCTACACATAGTTCTGCTGTAAACCATCAAAGACATACTGGCATTGCAATAGGAAGAGCAGCATTCTGCTTAATTTGTTGGAGACAGGGCAAAGGGAATAAATGGAGAATAACTGCATATATCCAGTGAAGCAATAGCATTAAACATAACTGCAGTGTGGGTGACTCAAGGACCAGAACATGGAATGATCCATGTGTCCCACAAGTGAAAATGCATCAGCTTTGGAGATTCACTCATAAAGGATAAGAGAAGGTACTGCTTTTGCCTGGGAATAGTTACAGTACTTCAGCTTGAAAGTTCAGCCCAGGACCTACTGACAGGATATAATGTGTTAAACAGCCTTTTTCCCTCTACACAGAAGTGAGGGAAAGTAACACAAAAAACCCTCTGAGTTAAGATGAAGAGATTTAATGAGAAAAAAAGTGATAACAATGCACAATTACCTTAGCCTATTTGCAGAAAAAGCATAGCAAAATGCAGAAAGGAGCATCAGAAGCCAGCAAGCTAGCTCCCCATCTTTCCCATCCCATGCCCACCCCAGGAGAAGAGAACAAGGCTCCAAACCCAGAAATGGAAAACAGCAGCCAGAACAGGAAGCCTCTCATGTAATAATCTGAACTTCAAGCCCCATAATACTTTGCACCAGACAGCACTTTCTCTTTGAAACTGGCATGACACAGCATGATAATTGAGTATCATCAGCAGATTCTACGCATAGCACAGGATTTGCACATCTGCATCTGATAGGATATATCCCCAGACACTGAGGTGCTTGAGCATGAGAAGAGAAAGCTGGTGAAGGGTCTGGAAAACAGGTCTGGTGAGGAACAGCTGAGGAAACTGAGGTTGTTCAGTCTAGAGAAAAGGAGGTTGTGGGGGGGACCTCATTTCTCTCTACACCTCACTGAAAGGAGACTAGAGCCAGGTGGGGGCTGGTCTCTTCTCCCTAATAAGAAGTGATAGGATGGGAGGAAATGGCTTCAGGCTGCACCAAAGCAGGTTTAGGTCGGAGAGTAGAATAACCTTGTTTTCTGAAAGGGTTCGCAAAGACTGGCACAGGCTACCCCAGGGAGGTGCTTGAATCCCCTGGAGATGTTTAAAAGCTGCAGAGATGTGGTGCTAAGGGACATGGTTTAGCACCAGACTTGGCAGAGTTAAATAATGGTCCAACTTGATGATTTTAACATTCTTTTCCAATCAAAATGATTCTATGATTTAACTAGGAGTTCACTTGTGGCAGCCAATACTGTGTATTGGGGAAACATCCTCTTACTATGAAAGCAAGAAAAAAAACCACAAAGCCAGCAGGTGAGTAGAAGGTAAAAGGTCTTTTTGCTCATGTGTTCTGAAATGGCAAGGCATTTAAAATAGTCATTATAATGCATATATCTCCCTAGACTTTCAAACCACCTCAAGAAGACTATTCAGTCTTACAGAGTAATCTCATATGGAGCACAACTAACACGATTCACAATCAAAACTAGATCAACAGATTCAGATTCCTTCTCTGGTTCAGTTCTGAGCCCTTCAGTTTAGGAAAGATGTTGAGTTGCTGGAACATGTCCAGAGAAGTGCAACAAAGCTGGGGAGGGGTTTGGAGCACAAGCCCTGTGAGGAGCCGCTGAGGGAGCTGGGCTTGCTTAGCCTGGAGAAGAGGAGGCTCAAACAATACCTTATTGCTGTCTACAACTACCTGAAGGGAGGTTGTGGCCAGGAGAGAGGTTGGTCTCTTCTCCCAGGCAACCAGCAACAGAACAAGAGGACACAGACTCAAGCTGCACCAGGGGAGGTTTAGGCTGAATGTTAGGAAGAAGTTCCTCACAGAAAGAGTGATTTGCCATTGGAATGCGCTGCCCAGGGAGGTGGTGGAGTCACCATCACTGGAGATGTTTCAGAAGAGACTGGATGGGGTGCTTGGTGCCATGGTTTAGTTGACTAGATGGTGTTGGATGATAGGTTGGACTCAATAATCTCAAAGGTCTCTTCCAACCTGGTCTGGCCTGGTCTGGTCTATTCCATTCCATTCCATTCCATTCCATTCCATTCTATTCTATTCTATTCTATTCTATTGAGTCTCATGTACACAAAGTGATATTTTTATCCTGTGATATATTAGATTTTCCAAATCCATTAAAATTATACTCCAACCTTAAATCATTTTTATTTGACAGTGGTTGAATGGAACACAAATTATATTTTTCTTTTCTGTACTGTCTGCCTGGCATTGAGCATTTTACTCCCTGTAGCAGGAGCAAGGGACAAAAGTCTTTAAGCATCCAAAAATACCAAGCCCACTGTGTACATCCTTGTAGGGAAAGGAAAAACACTTCACTCTGCACTTCTTATAGTTCTCTTGCTTGGACTGGTAATGCAATTTATTTTTGAGCAGGACAAGGATAACCATAGACTTTGTAAGTAAATGTTTCAGTCATGTTATCAATGGACCAATATTTTAATACACAGAATCCCCCTTGATGTAGCTTTATTTGGGCTATGTCTCTCCTGAATTAAACATCTGACTTTCAGTTATCTACTCTTCATTCTCCACATTCAAGAGAAGAAAATTATTTGGCATTTTCACTACTGAGCAGCATTTGCAGATTTTAGTCCTCATTTCATTGCCCTTATTTGTTCTTCTCATTACAGGAAGGACGAGAGGGTTAAAGAAAACAAAATAATTTTCTTATACAAAGGATCTCTGAATAGCCAGCAGAGGTTGCTAAGGCTCTTGTCTGCTGTGAACTAATTTACACCTTGGGAAGAGCAAACAGGCAACATTACAAATACCTTTCCTAGCCCTCCAGAAATCCCTGCAGCACTTTTCTCATCAAATGCTGATCCTACTGGGAGGATGAAAGGTGAACAACTGACATACAGACAAAGGACCGTGCACTTGAGATGAATAGAGTATGCAGGAGCCTCTCAGTGTGGGTTATGATAATGTTGCACTGACTAATTAAGTAAATAAATCAGTACCAGGTTTTGATCTATTTGTTTCACTGGTACTTAGATACAGTAGAGATAACATGCCAGTGTTGCCATAATAAAATATTACCTTGAGTTTAAATGTCCCAGGCTCTTGTGTTCAAGAAAAGGAATAACTTACAGCTACTTAGACCATTCAGAGATTACCTGGTAGACCTCAGCATGGGACTGGAGTTCACAGAAGTATTGTAATTAGAGATGGAAAAGACCTGTTAGATCACTGGGTTCATTCTTTACAATTGCTTCACAGAGATGGCATTAACTTCCAGTGCACTTTGGATTACATCCACAGTTCTCAACAGAGAAAGAGAAAAGAAACAGCAGAGAATTTCCTGCAAACTGATAAAAGCTCACGACATCTGCTAGAAAATGTGAGTCTGCTTCTGAGCTGCTTTACTGACTGTTTACAGAAACCTTGTATGCTCACCTAAAAAGCTCAGTGCACAGGGTAGAAAATAAAACCTCCATGATGAAAGAGCTGTAAGGATTATCTTTATTTTCTTGCATGTTAGGATTTTCAAGGCTTGCATTTTCCAAAGAAAGAAAAGTGAATAGCTGATTGCACCAGAGCATGAACTGTATTTCTTACTACATAACATATCTGCTCAAATCAGGGCAACAGCTGAGAAAGGGCTACGGGCTGTAAACTCAATTGATAGCAATCAATAGTTCAAACGTGGAACAAATGTGAATGATGGCTGCAGGACACGTTAGAATAACATCTGCACAGTGCAAATGGTGGGTGGAAAAAAAGAGTTCAGTTTAAAATCACTTGAACATTGAATTTTAATCGCTAACTTAAACAAATTAACTCTAAAAGAGAATAACATGTCTTCATAATAATAGTTCAGAAGGAAGCAAGTTTCACTTGGAATGTTAATTGTAAAAAATTAATATATTTTATAAAATATAGCTAAAATCATTCTCTTAATAAGCTGTCTCAGGGAAATCCAAGAAACTGGAAATCATGATACAAATGTGCCTTATAAGAAAACCCCAAACCACAGAAGCAAATTGTTTCTGTGCAAAGATGTGTTAAACTGAAAAAGTGACTGAGGAGCTTTGAGCAACTTGATTCTATCTAATCTTTAGGATTCAGCATCATCACAAATATAGATAGTCATGAATTTTATAGGAAGGGAAATTCTAGAGCTGGGATGATTAAGAGTGATTTTTATAATCAGAATTTCATAGAATCATTGAATTGTTTCAGCTGCAAAAGCCCTCTAAGATCATCAAGTCCAACCATCAAACTAAGACCATCATGGCCATTAAACCATGACCCCAAGTGCCATGTCCACACATTTCTTGAACACCTGCAAGGATGGTGACTCAACCACCACCCTGGGCAGTCTGTTCCCATGCTTGAACACTTTTTCAGCAAAGAAATACCCAACTAAAGCTCCCCCAGCATATTTTAAGGCCATTTCCTCTCTTTCTGTCACCTGACACTAAAGAGAAGGGATCAAGCCCCAGCTCATTCCAACCTCATTTCAGAGAGTTATTGAGAGCAAGAAGGTCTCCTCTCAGCCTCCTCTTCTCCAGACTAAACAACCCCAGGTCCCTCAGCCACTTCTTACAAGACCTATTCTCCAATCCATTCACCAAATTTGTTGCTCTTCTCTGCCTCCAGCAATCAATGGTTTTTTTCCACTGTACAAACCAAATAAGAGATGGCTTTTGCAGAGTTCATAGCATAATATGAAAGAGAGAGTGTGTTTAGAAAGGGAAAAAAAAAGAGACCTGGGGAAAGCCAGTGATTTGCTCAGGAGCATGAAGTAGGTCCACAGAAGTGCTAGGAAGAAAGCCTAAACTGCCTGCTAACACGTCCAGTGCCGTATCTGTTCCAGTTTTCATTTTCCCAATCACATTGCAAATAGTGATAAAATGTATGACTTATGACAATAACTACTAATGAATCAGTGAGGAAACAGAAATTTAGTATTGCATCTTCTTCTTTCTGCAACTGCAAAGTTTTGGATACTGACAAGAAGAGATCCTTACTAGTATATGCATTAGCTCTATCTGATATACTCATCGAAATGTATTATACAAGGTTTATTTTTGTACACAACTGATTCAAGAAATTGGTTTCTCAGCAGTTTCCTAGATACCAAATAAACATACACAAGGATTCCTTCACACATGAGGTTAGTTTGATGCTTTGTTTTTTTTGCTTTCACTAGGGGTGAACAAAGAAGAATGAAAGCTATTACCTTAAACACACACATATCCTTGTGTATATTCCAGTTTTAGGACAATCTTGATACCAACAGTGAACATTTCAACCCTAAAATGAAATAAAATAGGCAACAAAGAGCCATAGAAAGGATAAATATGTCAGCCTTGAATATCACTGCCAATAATGATGGCTCAACTATGAAATAATGGTCTTGTTGAGTCATTTGAAGTTTTGTTACTAAGAGAACAAGACTTGGTGCTTTGATTCCAGGTTGCTGTTTTAATTCCAGGTGCAGAATACAATGCAACAATGCATTCATTAAAAAAAGAAAAGAAAAAACAAACAAACAAACAAAAAACCCCACCCAACCCAGATTTAGGCATTTTCATTCTGTGCCTAACTGCTTTTGAAGGGGGATGTTTTTTTCAGTTGGAATCAAGATGTGCCAATACAAATCTCTCACTGTTATTAATCAGCACTTAAATCAGTGGTGTTACACATGTCAGAAAGTGATACTCAGCATGGTTAAGGGTTCCTGTACTAAGGTCTAAGGGTAATTAGAGGCAGAAGAGCTATTCTGTTTATGGAATCTGGCAAGGGTCTTATCACAGAATCATAGAATCACCAAGAGAGAGACCTCAAAGATCATCAAGTCCAACCTGTCACCACAGACCTCATGACTAAACCATGGCACCAAGTGCCATGTCCAATCCCCTCTTGAACACCTCCAGGGATGGTGACTCCACCACCTCCCTGGGCAGCACATTCCAGTGGCCAACGACTCTGGTTACCAGAATCAGCAGAAGAATTGTTACTCTGCATTGATAAGCAAAATTTAATAGACTTTCAAATGTATCTACAGTGAGTTTTCAAAATTCTTTTGTGAGTCTAAGAGTAAAGAAGAGTCTAGTTGACTCAGGATGCTGAAGAAACAGCAATGTAGGTTTCTTTGCTGCTCTGCATCCTTAATATTCAGCTAGTTATTGATCCAGGATGATTGAGGAACTTTGCTTAGGAGAGCAATGAAACTTGAGTGACCTCCTTGCAGAACCTTTGTAACAATAATCCTTGTATAAGGAATAGGGAATAACAAAAATGAAGGGAAAGAGGAAAAAGAAGAGGAAAAAGAAGATTTGAGATATATAGGTCCCATGACATCTGCCAACAAAGAACTGTGGTTACAACACAGTAGTTGGAAGTTTCACTTCTTTTTCCTCTGGTTACTTTTTATGCAGTATTTATCATAAGCCATCCTTCATACAACAATGCACACATAAACCCCTATAAAGGTAGAAGACTTTCATTACATTTGGGCCTCAAGCTTCATGAGTTATGAATGATTTCTCTCTCAAAATTTCTACAGGGCATTTTTGGTTTGCCCCAAAAGCAATGATGTTTTGGGCAGTAGAATTAGAGCTTCTCCTGTTGTTCTCCAGGAACATACAGCCAGGAAGAGCCAAATTCAAACAAAAGAAGGTGGCCCCTGACATAGCACACAGATCTGTAGAAGTTTTTGCCAAAGCAAGCTGTGGATGCTAGAGTTTACACAGGCCAGAACAAGACATTTGAGAAGAACGTGAAAAAGCACATCACTATTTAACTAAACATGCAGAGGTCACATCAGGCTTAAGGAAATCCTCGGTCTCAAAATATTTGGAGATTGGGCCAATGTTACTGAGTGGTATTGTACACATATGCACTGTTCTTACTCTTTCCTAGAGTGATAGCTGTTGTTGGATAGAAGATGCAGGGTTGGATAGACCTTTCCTCTTAAAAATATTTGCATTCATACCATAGAATTATAGAACTGTTGAGGTTGGAAAAGACCTTTGAGGTCATCCAACTGCTTGCCTAGACCTCACAGTCCCATGACTGAAGAGTAAGCCATGTCCCTCAGCACTATATCCATGCATCTTTTAAATATCTCCAGGGATGGTGACTCCACCACCTCCCTGGGCAGCCTAAGAATCCTTTCTGGGAAGAATTTTTTCTAATACTCAACCTAAACCTTCCTGGCACAACTTGAGGCTGTTTCCTTTTGTCCTTCTCCATGTGAGAAGAGACCAAAGCCCATCTCACTCCAACCTCTGAATTAGTTGTAGAGGTCTCCCCTCCTCTTCTAAAGACTAAACAACCCCAGTTCCTTCAGCTGCTCCTCCTAAGACTTGTGTTTAAGGTCCTTCAAGAGCTTAGTTGCTCTTCTTTGGAGCTGCCTCAGGACCCCAGTGTCCTTTTTTTAGGAAGGGGCCTAAAAGTGATCCCAGTATTCAAGGTAGATGGGAATAATGACTTCCCTACTCCTGCTGGTCACACTATTCCTGATCCAGGCCAAGATGTGATCAGTCTTCTTGGCCACCAAAGCACACTGCTGGCTCATGTTCAGGTGGCCACCAATCAACACCCCCAGGTCCTTCTCCACCAAGCTTATCTCCAGCCACCCTGCCCCAGATAAAGCAATATTAAACAGAGCTGGCCCCAGTACTGAGACCTGGGGATAATAATTAATTAATAAGTAATCTTAATAACTGTATGGTGCCAAGCAATAGTGAAAAGCAGTTTGCCAGCCTATAAATTCTTGAATCAGTTAGGGGTAGACAACACCCAGCCAGAGTGCTCCTTGCATGGATCCAGGTCTCTGTGAAAAATGTGGCTTCCTCAGCAGTCCTGCACAGCACAGTTTGTGTGACTACTGGAACGTAAGAGGAATGCAGCTACTGGAACAGAAAATACAGACAAAATTACCAGTGCCCAGATCTCTTTGTTAGAAGAGTTTATCACTAAAACTTCTCCCAGAGAGAACAGGAAACAAAGTCTAAAGTCTGAGAAAGAGAACTGCTACACATAGCAGTGTTTTCTCTATGTGTCAATAGTCAAGAGACATCACAGAGGACACTCTAACAGAAAGTTTGAGCTTTTGAACATATCCAGACATCTCTTAAATGAGACTCTTTTCTGAGAAGTCCTAACTAGTGGATAATGATAGTCACACAAATTTCAGACTCTTTACCACCCAGTTAATGGCACTGCCAGTAACAATGATTTGAAATTTGAGCATTCAATACCTGAAATCAAGGCAATACATTTCAAATTAAGTATGTTATATTCATCATCCTGCTTCCAGTGAAATTAATCATACACTAAACATAGAATCATAGAGTCATTTTAGCTAGAAAAGACCTTCAAGATCATTAAATCCAGCTATAATCTAACTCTACCGAGTCTGGTGGTAAACCATGCCCTTCTGTGGCTTTTAAACACCTCTAAGGATGGGGATTCAACCAACTCTCTGGGGAGCCTATTCCAACCTGTAAGAATTTCGTCAGTCAAGAAGTTTCTTCTAAGGTCCAATCTAAATCTCCCCTGGTGCAAATCAAGACCATTTCCTTTCATGCTGTCACTTGATACTAAGGAGAGGAAACCACCACCCACCTAGCTCCAACCTCCTTTCAGGGAGTTGTAGAGAGCCAGAAGGTCTCCCCTCATCACCTTCTTTAATGTGATGTTTTACTAAACTAAGTCATGCTAGTTGGATTAGGGAGAAGGGAACATATCTTCCATACTAATTGTGTGACCTTTTTAACCACTGAGTTCATAGTTCATGTCTGAACATTGATTCATAAAGAGATGTAGGCAATGCTTAGTTCTCAACTCTTACTGAATTAGAAATTGTAGCCTATTTTGCTGAATAAATAGGAGTTTAGGTCTAAACTAGTTTGCCCTAAGTTTCTTTCTGAAAAAGGGACTGAGCCATTAAATATCACTCTTTGAGATTACTAACTGTTCCCAGACCATCAATTCAGCCTGCAGAGAAGTCATGAAAATACTAAGATAAAAAGAGCAAAACTAATTTTCCCATGAAAATAAGTGCCTTGAAAGGGAGATTAAATTAAGTTTAAAGTAAGAATTTCTAGAATAGCAGTAATTGTGTTTTCCACTGTATCCTCTGTAGGTCAGAGCGTTTCCACTCTCTCTGTAGTTAAGGAGGCATCACTCTGCTCCTGTGGGACGGTTTAACAGGAAGCTCTGTTTAGTTTTGTAGTTTTCAAACTTTGATATTCAGCGTATTTTCCTTTGAGATATTTTGCCCTACAAATATTGAGCTACTTATTAGTTAAGTTGCTATTAATTGAAGCCATGTCTTAATCTCCTAGTTTAGTTCTGCAACATATATTTCTTTAAATATTAGCTATGAGAGCTGGTCTGTAAAAGAAGATCTTATTGTCCAGAGTGCACACGTGTGTAGCTCCTGCTGAGATGGAAAGACCACAGAAAGTTCAGTGTCATCTGACAGAAATATGATGACACTTGGAACACAGGGTGGGAGGAAAGGATGTTACTGAGGAAATTTGTTATTTTATGCCTCACCAAGATGACCCTGATCCTGAGATCAGTGTTCATTTCTCTGATGCAACAGAATTTCACAAGCCTTTTTTTCCCCTTTCTTTCTTGTTTGTTGTTCTTTTTTTTTTTTTGTTCTCCCTCTGAAACTATTACTGCAGACAACTGGACTCACAGTATTTATTTTGCTTTACTTTATTTATTTTTCATTAAAAGCTCATTGATGTCACTAGAAGTATCTCCATTACTCAGATTTATTCATTTACGGTTTCTTGTCTCCTCACTAATCCCTTACTTAAACAATGAGTTTATGTTCATTTCCCTCTAGCCCTCTCATCCCTCTGATTATTTATTGAGTAGCTATTAAAAACATTGCTATTAACGAGCAGACAATCTCTTCTGTCACCAGCTCCTGATATTAGGGCACATAGCCCAAATGGCTTTGGACTTCAGTCTGTCTTTGGAAATGTTAACTTCTGTCAGACTTGTTTAGTGGGATCCCTAGTGTTCTCCATTCACTTTTAGGGAAATCATGCACTGCTGTATCCAGCCATGTGTTGACAGGAAGAGAGTGAGAAGCCAACTCCTCCCACCATTGTGAAACATGGAATGCATGTTGAACTGAAGGACAGTCTGGGGGAGGAGATGGCTATAATCCCTCTAGTCTCTAGAAAATTCATTCTAGTATATGGGAAAGTGACAGGGAAATTGTTGCTAAAAATATATATGCTGGCCTTCCTCTATGTTTAAAGCAACCAAGGGGAACCTGGTTCTCAATGACACCATCTGAAGAAGTCCCAGTTCACATGAAGGTTTCTTTAGGTCCTCAGCATCTTTGAGTAAGGAAGGTTAAGAGTTAAATACTTCAAATTCTATCATAATGAAGGGGAAGAATGAGATACCTTAAGTCCAGCTCAGTGAAGATTAAATATGTCAACCAACATGAGAATAAGGAAATGATACCCTGAGCTTATTTAGAAGGATTCTCCTGTATATTCCATGGGCAGTTTGTACCTTGTATTTGAGAAAACATTCTTTTGATTTGATAAAGGATTATTTTGTTTCAGTATTTGGAACTAGACTCAGGTTTTCTTCTCTCAGCAGAATGCCCTATTAATTATTCAATGAATTCCAGTGCTTCACTGTATGCTTTCATTGAAGTTCATAGATTCATTGAATAGTTTGAGTTGGAAGCAACCTTAAACATCATCTTGCTCCAAACCCCTGACCATGGGCAGGGACACCTTCCATTAGACCATCTTGCTTAAGGCCCCATCCAACCTGGCTTTGAACTCCTCCAGGAAGAGGACATCCACAACTCCCCTGGACAACTTGTTCCAGTGTCTCACCACCCTCATTGTAAAGAATTTCTTTCTAATAATCAATCTAAATCTACCCTCCTCAAGCTTCCATCCATTCCCTCTCATCCTACCACTACAAACGTTGTATAAAGTCCCTTCCTGGAAAAGACCAAAATCTAGCCAATATCTTGGCAATGAGGTTTCTTTTCTGAGAACTCCAGTTCTTTCTTAGAGCTTAAATTTTGCGGCTAGCTCTTAACATTAGATTAAACAAAAGTCAAGGGCAGTAGTCACTACCTGCTGGAGTGCTGTAATAGATCTTCCCTAATACAATAGTCTGTGTTTGGTACACAGACTACCAGCACCAAGTTGGTGGTTGTTTTTTTTTTTCCTGGTAAAGTACTCTCTCAGGAATCAGTTGATATACTCTGAGAATGTCACAATAGAAAGAGATTTTCATCCTTTATGCAAAACTGGGGATGTAAAAAGTCTGAGTACTGATAAAGGGCCAGAGAAGAAGACACGAACACCGATATCGAAGAAAAAGATTCTTACATACACAAATCTATGTACAAGAACTGGGTTGTATCATTGCCTTAAACCATTATTAGGTTTCTGGATTTACTCCTTAAATCTTTTCTAGAGGCAATGAGGACTCTGTGGAGAGAGTAGGCTGATTACAGTGGGGATACCTGATTTACTCAGAGACTTTTGCTAGAATAGTACTGAAGAATGATAACTCACTCTCCTTCAGCAGAAATAAAAGATTTCTTGGGTAGAAGGCCTCATCATACTCTTCTCCCCACCCCCCAAATCTGTGTAAATAAATTATTGCATTGCAAACAGTCAGCATTAAAACCTCCTTGAATCTATTTATGCCATGTCTTCAAACTTTGTCCAGGGGTGGGGGAAATCTAACTTTAAAGAGATTAGGGTGTATTATTATATAAAATTGTGCATTACATAAAAGCAAAATACTTCTGAAGCAACAGTGACATGAAAATGTTGCAAAAATGCATCAACCAAAGGAAAAACTAAATCTCATAATTACAGCACAGAGCATAAAATGTAAACAAATAGCCATTAAGATCAAACTGAACTGGGGGGGGAGGAACAATTTTCAAAGCAGCTGAGCATATTTCAATTAAAGACTATAATCTCTATTAAGCCTTTTAAAACCTTTTGTTGAAACTCAGAACTATTGATATGGTCAGTTTCCTGCACTCTCCTTCTTGCCCTGTCTGAGGACTGGCATGACATTGGCATTCCTCTAGTCCTCAGGCACATCTTCTCTTCTCCACATCCTTGCAAAGATGATGGAGAGTGGCTTAGCAATGACATCTCCCATCTTCCTCAGAACTTGTGGGTGCATCCCATCAGAGCCCATGGATTTTGGATGTCCATTTTTCAAGGTAATGATTAAGATCCATGATTAAATGATAATACTGTGTGAACTAAATTTGAGTGGGAAACTTTGCACATATATCTGTTTGGAATGTCATACTGGTTTCAGAGCACAGGAAAACTGTGGTATGAACTTTTTGTCTGTTGTTTGAATGAAACCTTACAGAACCCGGTTCTGTTGTGGCACTTGGCATTTAAAGAAGATGAGAACCTTCTTCTGTGCAGGCTTCCAGCAGTTTGATGCAAGTTTTGCAATGCTTGAAAATATATCAGGAGAACTGTGTAAATGGAAGCTGTGCACAGAACTCAGCCTCCAGTTAGGAAGGTAAAACTATGGATCCTTGGAAGAAGTAGCATTTCAGTCTTTGTTTTCAAGGAGCTGAGGTTTGAGCAAGTACAAAGACAAAAATGGAAGGAAAAGTGTCACCATTAAAATAAAATAGTTATGGAATTGAGACTCAAATAAAATACCAAATAAATAGAAAATAAAGTTTTGAAAGGGCAGCAGAATGTTTTACAGTGGCAGATTATATGCATGTAGAGTCTGCAAGCTTTTGCTTGGCTATTTAACAAAGCTGAAATGAAAACTGTTGTCTGTCTGCAAGGGGTAGGAATGTGTCCTGGTCTGAGGAAGACCAGCACAGAGTCTGTTCAGTACTGTGAGTTCCCAGCTCAGCGTCTGCCCAGGGACAGTATTTTCTGTAGCTCAGGTCAGGTTTGCACACAGTATCTGCTGCTAGCACTGACAACATTGAAGAGGAAAGTTAGCACCAAGGGCTGGGCTGCAGACCAAGGGCACTGCTACATCTTGTCTGCCACCTTGGGATGCAGGAAGGAAAAGGCTGCATCTGTGGGGAGGAGGGGACAGGATGGGTGACAAACTCACTAACAAAGGATTCCATCCTATGGATGTCATCTTTAGGGATCACCAAGGCCAAGAATCTTCTTCAATGACAGCATCCAAGGAGGATTCAACCTGTTCTGCTTTGATCCCTATCCATATGTTCCTGAATCCAGCTCCTAAATCTGATTCCCATCTGCTGCTGAGTCCAGTATGGGCCTTCCCCAGTGCCTGCCCACAGCATCAGTGATGATGGTGACATAAGGGGTTTGGTTCAATACTGGTTTCTATCTATTTAATTTTATTGTTCTTATTTTAATCCCAGCTGGTTTAGTTTCTTTCTCACCCCATCAGTCTCTCTCCCTTATTCCCTTTCTCTTCCCTTTGGGAAGCAGAGGGTTCATAGAGAGCCTCTGGTACTTGTCAAGGGCTTGGAGGAGGACAGGTGGTCAGACCGTCAGAGATGGTAAAGTCTTATATATGTGCTTCCATTTCCTTCATTTACCCTCTGCTAGCTTCTATGTATAAAAATTTGTAGAGGGAGGAAATTTTCCTCTCCTCAGATTACAGCTCTTCACTTTTTATTTGCTTCTTTGTTTGTTTTTGTTCAGGTCCAGAAATCAGAGGTCTCTTTGCAATGTGCCTCATGTTTCCAAGGTCTCTCACACTTAAATAATTAAATATTTCACTTCTGTGTCACAGCATTTTATTTAGTCTGTGCCAAGTTTAAGCAGAGTACTCATTAATCTTGAATGGCCTATTCATGAACTGGGGGGGAACATTAAAAAAAACAAATTACAGATTACATCTTACTTAGGATATATGAAATTCCTTACTGGCCTTTTGTAGTTTTTAATGTATTTAAAAAACAAACCAACAAACAAAACCAAAACCCAAAGAAACAAACAAACAAAAAAAGCAAATAACAACAATAACAAAAAGGCAAAAGAAACCCCCAAACCAACCACCTGTTTCCAAATAAACCTTTTTTCAATAAATACCTGCAATAGTCTAAAATAAAACACTGGGAGGAGGAATAGGAAGTGAATCATAGAATCATACGTTGACTTAGGTGCCATGGACAGCAATGCCTCTCAACTAGACTAGGTTGCCCAAGACCTCATATAGTCTGGCCTTAAATACCTCCAGGGAGGGGGCATCCACAACCACTCTTGGCAGCCTATTCCAGGGTCTTGTACTGAAGAACTTCTTCCTAAGATTCGTTCTAAACCTACTGTCCCTCAGATTCAAAAACAGTCTCCCTACTCCTGTTGCTAGACCTAACCTCCACCATCAAAGTCTACAAGAGAAGGAAAGCAAACTAAAGGTACCTTCAAAAAAGATTATTGTTTCTGAAAACCCAAGATTAGGATAAGGTATCAGAATCTTAAAATTGTATGAGTTTAAAGGGACATTTTTAACAAAAGGGAAATAGAAACTGGACAGAATAAGAAACTCTTCTTTCTTGAATGTAGAATTCTTGGGGATATCCTGTGTGACATGGTACTTCTGATTATGTCTGGTCAAATGCTGGGGTTGTTTAGCCTGGAAAAGAGGAGGCTCAGGGGAGACATTATTGCTGTCTACAACTACCTGAAGGGAGATTGTAGCCAGGAGGGGGTTGGTCTCTTCTCCCAGGCAACCAGCACCAGAAAAGAGGACACAGTCTCAAACTGCACCAGGGGAAGTTTAGGCTCAAGGTGAGGAGAAAGTTCTTCACAGAGAGAGTTGTTGGCCATTGGAATGGGCTTCCCAGGGAGGTGGTAGAGTCACCATCCCTGGAGGTGTTCCAGAAGGGATTGGACATGGCACTTGGTGCCACGGTCTAGCAGTCATGAGGTGTTGAGTGACAGGTTGGACTGGATGATCTTTGAGGTCTTTTCCAACCTTATTGATTCTATGATTCTATTATTCTAATTTCAGGCAGTTTCCCTTTCCAAAGTATTTATGTCATATTCACCTTCAGCTCTGATGTCATCAGTCTATAAACACTACATTTTTCATTCCCGAGTTACCAGAAAAAACAACTTGGTGTGCCATGTGGGGATTTTAGAGAGTTCAGGACATGGAAGCGAAAGCTTGCACTGCTGCTGCTGTAAGTTTTAGAGAATTACATGTGAAGTTATAAAGTATATGAGATATTTAAGATATTTGATAGATAAAAATAAAAACCCAAACAAACAAAAAACCAACAAACTAAAATGCTGTGTCTGTCCCTATTCTATCATCTTCTCTCTTCATCTTTCACCGGTCTGAAGTGCTTTAGATTTAAGCTAAAATTTAAGGATTACTTTATCTACTTCTTTACCTACTCAGGAACAATATCAGGGCTTGCCAACTTGAATATTTGTCTTGGCTAAATAGCCTTTAACATGCATTGCCTTCAGTTCCCATCTCCTTGTTAAAAGTAATTATTTGGTCAAATTAACTTCCCCTGTCAAAAGCAAGCATCTTGTATTTCAGCTTCTTTCTTGTGTACATCAACACACATCCAAATCAGTGCCAGATCAGCTTTTATTTGTTTGTTTATTTGGGGTTTAATTACTTAAATATACTTTGTAGTATCTTAATTTTATCTTATGTTCTTGGATAATTGAAATCCACTGGGTTTTTTCAGTCCACTCATTTCATACCTATGTGTTTGTGCTCTTCTACACTCAGTTATGCCTACAAAAAATTAGGAGATACACACAAAATAATTCTTAATATGTAACAATCAGGAATCTGACTCCCACTTTAAGCTACTATCTTTTGAAGTTCTTTGTCCTTTCTTACCCTGGATGACAGACCTAGATGTAACAATATCACTTATCATATTCTAAATTAATTTCCAGTTTGATTTGCCTCTTGTGTGTCTTTGTATACATCAGTGCTCTGTAAATGCAGCATTCAACAAAGCTGGTGAGGAGTTTGAAACACAAGCTCTACGAGGAGAGGCTGAGGGAGCTGGGGTTGCTTAGCCTGGAGAAGAGGAGGCTCAGGGGAGACCTTATTGCTCTCTACAACTACCTGAAGGGAGGTTGTAGCCAAGTGGGGGTTGGACTCTTCTCCCAGGCAACCACCAACAGAGCAAGAGGACACAGTCTCAAGCTGTGCCAGGCAAGGTTTAGGCTGGATGTTAGGAAGAAGTTCTTCACAGAAAGAGTGATTGGCCATTGGAATGGGCTGCCCAGGGAAGTGGTGGAGTCACCATCACTGGAAGTGTTTAAGAAGAGCCTGGATGAGGCACTTGGTGCCATAGTTTATCTGGTTAGATGGTGTTGGGTGATAGGTTGGACTTCTTGATGATCTCAAACGTCTTTTCCAACCTGGTTAATTCTATTCTATTCAATTCTATTCTATTCTATTCTATTCTATTCTATTCTATTCTATTCTATTCTATTCTATTCTATTCTATTCTATTCTATTCTATTCTATTCTATCTGAATGACGAGATGTTGTATCAGTGGGAATCCAGCACCCAAATTTTGACATTACACTTTTAAGAAAGGTGGGAAGAGTTCCAAGGAAAGCAGAAAAAATTGTTAGGTCAAGAGAATTAGTTAGCAGGAAAAGTGTATAACATTGTGGCTGTTAAATTGAAAGAAGTGGGAATTGTCAGAAAAAGCAACAACAACAACAACAAAACAAAAGCCAACAAAAAAAGCCACAATCTCTTTGTAATAGCTGGTATATAAGCAATGTATGGTAAAGTAGATTAATGAGATATATGGAGGTGGAGTATCTAGCCAAGAATGTGGTGGAGCCCTAGAAGGGATTTCCTGCAGCAGGTGTGGAGTCTCCATTGGCAAGATCTATAAATATTGAAAACTGTTCCTTCTCTCCCACAATTTCAAGTCACTGGCTAAACTAGCATAGGAGGTACAAAACAAACAACAAAAATTTGTCAGGACTTTATAGCCAGAGTTCATTTCAGTGAGGAAGGTAAATTCCTGCCTCACCTTATGTAAAGCAGAAGTAAATGTGGTACTTTTTTTTGGAATTAGAGTGGTGATGTAATGCAAAGCAATGAAAATCAGGAGCAGTCTTCTGTTGATTGTGCAGACTGCACTACTATTGTCAAATTCTGTAACACGATCACGATTCCAACATGCAGACTCATCAAACATCAGCTCTTAACTTCCCCTCAGATCTTACATGCACCTCCAAAAGCTCTCTGATGTCTTTGCAGCAGCTCTCTTGGAGCAATACTATCATTCACCAGAGAGAATTATAAATCCCAGAGACTTAATCTCAGTTCTGTGTCAACTACTCACGTGATTCCTAATTCCCCAGGATTGTAGACCCCCTAAAAGGCAAATTTAAGCCTACCAATGATTTCTTTTCTGAGTTGTCATTGAAGCCTGGTAGAATGGTCTGGGGATTAATAAAGGTATGTGGACCTCAGTTGGAAAACTGTTTCTCTGAATCAAAGCTAAATAAATGATCAATTCACCACTGGAGCTGGCAAACGAGCAAGTAGTATTACTTCAAGTATATTCCTATACTTCTGCTTTCTACTGGTAGTTTTTAAAACTACTTTTCTTCTTAGCATTAGTTTAATAACTCTGAAGAATTTATTTGATCTAAATCTCATCTAGCAATTTACTTGGTATTTCATTTCGATGAAAGAAGGGGGGGAAAAATGGCAAACAGTGTTACTGCTTGAATATTTTTGCAAATTAAATTGATTAAATTATAATAAATTTCAGTCCTAGGATGAGCTTAGTAACTTAAAGTGCCATATTTAGTATGATTATTGTTTTAAAGTCACATTAACATCTTGCAGAATTCATCATTTTTATTTTCTTTACACATATTCACCTCCATTATGTTGGAATTATAAACTAGCAACCCTATTTTCAGTTTATATAGGGGGGGGGGGGAAGTACAATGTTGATGAATACCTGCCTTTATTTCCTTTAGTTCTTAACTGACCTGCAGCAAGGGTCCTTCTAGTTGTGCTGTATTTGGTCTGTTTACAATGGTTGAAGGTATCACAGTGTTCCAGGCTGCTTGTCTGAGCTCTGCTATGGGACATATCCAAGGTAAAAGAACAGCATAGTGGAAATTGAGTGCTGAAGAGTATTGTCTGACCTGGGGAAGAGTGAGGATGCAGAGAACATCAGTTCCTGCCAGCTCTGCAAGGACAGCAGTAGAGTCTGGCAGTGGAGTGAGACAGCTGAAGTTATTCACATCTTCAACTAGCAGCTGTTTGCTTCAGGGAGCAGCGGTCATAGTCCCCAGATCCTACAGACACTGCTGGCATGAGACTCTCTATCAAGCTGCTGTTAACAGTTGCCTTCTATCATGTGTCCAAATATTAAGACTGGTTTAGATAGAAATTATTTACACCGACGCCAACTAAACTGTAGGCAAACTTCAAACATAGTCAAGCCCTTAAACAATCTCCATTATAATATCAATTTTAATATACTTTAAACCGACTGCATGGGGAAAATAAACCTATCTGATTGGGGAGAAACATTGACCACAAAGCAGAAAAGCTGAGAGCAAGTCCTATATATAGAAGCTGCCAACTAGTTCTTTTTTCCTTGAAATCACTTTCCTGGAATTTTTTTTTCCTATAATATTTTCATTTACTGATGAGTGGGAGGAATCAGAACAAAGGAAGAAAAGCAGGCAGACTGGGGTTTTTTAAACGACTGTATTTGTCCTTCTTGGATTCCTTTTCCAAACATACCACAAAGAACATTCCTTGTCTTCTCCTAGTCATGTCACTTTCTTTTCCTCTCTTTCACATTTTCTAGCACCTTCCATAAGGCTAAGGTAGAGTTTTGTGGAGATAAGAATCATAAAGAGGAAGAAGGAACCCACTACAATGAGAATCATAAAGAGGAAGAAGGAACCCACTGGCGTACAGTTATACAAGGACACAACAAACCTGGCTTTACTTTCTTCTTTTGCCACAGATTTTTTTTTCTGGCACAATTGTTGAACAATTTAATTTCACTTCCATGGCTTTGCATCTGTGAAAAGTGGGTAACTGCTCTGTTTTCCCGGAGAGGTTCTGCTGACCAAAGCTGCTTTCTTCTATGTATGGCTAACAATCATCACAGTTCTTCACAGAAAGAGTGACTGGCCATTGGAATGTGCTGCCCAGGGAGGTGGTAGAGTCACCATCACTGAAGGTGTTTAGGAAGAGTCCGGATGGGGTGCTTGGTGCCATGGTTTAGTTGATTAGATAGTGTTGATAGGTTGGACTTGATCTCAGAGGTCTTTTCCAATGTGGTTAATTCTATCCTATCCTATCCTATCCTATCCTATCCTATCCTATCCTATCCTATCCTATCCTATCCTATCCTATCCTATCCTATCCTATCCAGTCTAGTAGAAATTTCTCCTTTATTTTCCTTCATTAAAATTCCCTTCCCTGCCCTGATTTTGGAGAGATTCACTTGTCTTGAACCTTTATAAAGAAAGTACTACAGGAAGATACATTCTCCTTGTAAGGAGAGTACATAAGTATGAATTTTCAGCCCTTTTGATTAAAGGAGTAAGGAAAGTCCAGGAATGACTCCAGATATAAAGAATCTTGAGAACCAGGAAGACCGTAAGTTCATTTGCTTGCTTATAAAGGAGTCTGGGAGACCAGCAAGGACAGAGTAAAGTTAAAGTTTAACATGAAACTCCAGAATAAAAATCCAGTTTGGGCATGCATTAAGAAATAGGTTAGACTGGATTATGTAACACTTCAAGATATCAAACCTAAGATTTGACCCAGAGAACTCACATTTGAAAAGTCTGTGAAAGTGGGATGTGGAAAGCCAGGATGAAAAGCCAAGGCTTTTTTTTTCTCAGTTGTGTCTTAGAGTTTACTTGGATATCACGTCACTCCTGTTTATCAAACTCTTATTCAATTAGTCATTGAATTCCTATAGCAACTGGCAAAATTATTCTTTGGCTGAACATTTATTCATAGAAAATGAACTACCCAAATCAGACTTTTAATTTTCTTCTTGCACTACATAGAGAGAGAGAGAGAGAGAGAGAGAGAGAGAGATAAATATATTTATGTGGAGCCACATATATATATTTATGTATGTATGTGTGTGTGTATATATATATATATGTGTAACCACTCTAATGTAATTAGATGGATCTGAAACTAAACTGATCTGAATTACGTGAATCTGGATTCTGGGAGGTCACCTGGGCCAATCTCACAGTCTCACCATGTAGAGCCAGTTGCCCAGGACCATGTCCAGACAGCTTTTTAGTATCTTCACTGGTTCCACAAACTCTGATATTGAGTAACCTCGCAGTAAATAAATGTTTCTTTATTGCCCCCTTTATTCCCTACTCATCCCTTTCTCTTAAACATTGATTCATACATTTTGCTTAGTCCCACAGATTTCCCTACTGATATCTCAAATTCTCATGTTTCTCTTGCTTCCCCCTTTCCAGGGCCAGGTGACCTCCTCCAAAGCTGTACCTGCAGTTTCCTAATGGCTCATGAGTCAGAGAGTGGAGATTTGTGGTCTTTGCATTGTCTCTGTTATCTTCTGTACACTAGATTTGTGCTTCTTTGTGCTCTTGTTTTTCACTTTTACCTTATATTTATTATCTTCTCTGTATTGAAAAAGTCCTTGAATGGATAATGTTAAGAAAGCAGATTCACCTTCCACCCACTCTTACCTTACTAAGCACCACAGCTCTTACTGGTGCAAAACACGTTGCATTACCTGCAGTTCTTTGCAGGGGCAGAACTCTGATGAAATTATTTCCCTTTTTGGATCTGTGCTGGCTGTGCTGTGCTCTTGCCCGTGTCAATGTGTAGCCAACATTCAGAAGCAGGCCTCAAGCTGTGTGGACAAGTATAAGTGATGATGATCATGATGCTCATCACTGAAGAATGTACTCTATCCTGACAGAAGTGTGAACATAGTGTTTGACTTCAAGAATGGCTTTTTATTATTAATATATTTTCCAGTATTGTTCATCTTCCAATTCTTTCCTAAAATTGTTATAGACATTTGTGATGGATATGAAAAGAACTTTCTTTGTAATGTTTTGAATCTCTCCTGAGAGAAGAGTGAGAAATCTTTTCTGCTGTTCAGATGGAACCTTCTGGGTTGCAGTTTGTGTTCACTGTCCGTTGTCCTGTTGCTGAGCACCACTGAAAAGAGACTGGCACCTTCATGTTGACACCTTGTCCTCAGATATTTATACACAATAACAAGATCCCCTCTCAGCCCTCTCTTCTCAAGACTAAATAGACGCAGTTTCTTAGGTTTCCCCTTCTCATCTTGACCCAACGCTGAAAAAGCAAAAAATCCTAATTTTAAGGCCAAAAACTCCACACACTGCAAGGTGAGGAGAGAAAACATGGTAAGTGTGGGTGCTGAAATCCCTCAAGCTATAACATTTTTAAGCTTCACACAGCTCCTAATGATCAGTAACTAGAAAAGCATCAATTGTGCTTGCTTCCAGAAAACAATGATTTCAAATATATTCAGAATAGGAACTAACAAAAGCCTGTCTCACACTTGACTTGTCTGAATGAGATCAGCCATAAACCTAGGTAGTTTAAATTCCCTGGTTTAATCCACTTCTGGGTGGAGTCACATATATAACTATGATAGAGTTGTTAAGCTTTCAACATTCACAATCTGTCAGTTCACAAATGCAATAGCCTGAAGCCATGTCTGGAGAGAAGGTTTAATCCTTTGATTTAACATCATATCAAATCAGGAGGAGTTAACAGTCCTCCCATCACATTTGATTCAAGTTTATGTATGCAACTTGTATACATATATGTATTTCACAGAAAACTTCCATTGTAATTTAGAGTATTCCTGACATGGGATGATTTTAAATAAAAGAGCAAGTGTGTATGTGTCTGGTTATTCCAAAGGTGATGAAAGCTGGGAAAGAAATGCTTTAATATGAACTGTGTGCCACACTATTTTATACCTTGGTTTGTCTCATCTGCTACCCAATCACTTTATCAATCTATTAGCAGACCTGTCTGTTGTAGTTCATTCTCTCTACACTTAGCAGCAGTAGCACAGGTCCACAGATCCAAATCCAATATAGACTGAAGGGTATTAGCCACTCACTGGTTTGTGTGCAGCAAGCTCTTTTATTTGTCAGGGAAGGTGCTTGGAAACAAATGCACAGTAGTAAATAATAATATTTAGCCAGCTTATGATTTTTTTTTAGGTATAATTTGAGAGTTTGTTCTAATATTGTTATTTTTTAATACACTTAGCATTGCTCCTTGGTTTCCTTATGCTTGAAGACACCTACAGGCTGTTGAGCACTGTCAAGACTCTGAGTGTTGTGGGTTCAGGACCAGGCATGAACCCCATGTGGCTGCTCACATGACTGGTTCCCAGCTCCTAGCAGGGTCAGGAGAAATGGAAGCAAAATGCAAAACTCTGTGGGGTGAAATAAGGAGAGCTGAACAGAACAACACAAAGGACAAAGGAACAACAAGGGTACTACTACTACTAATGAAGAAATGTGTAAAGAACCATAGAATTTTTTTCAGTTGGAAGAGACCTCCAAGTTCATCAAGTCCAACCTTCAACCTAACACCACCGTGGTCACTAAACCCTGTCCCAAAGTGCCACGACCACATGTTTCTTGAACGCCTTCAGAGACAGTGACTCTACCACCTTCCTGGGAAGGGAGGGATATAGAACACAAATGGCTCACACAAAACTTGCTGTGCACCAAAACAAACTAGCCCACAAGAACCCCAGCCCACCTACCTATGCCAGCCCTCCCCTCATACAATTTCTCTGCTCCTGTATGGTATGGAATACCCCTCTGACTGGTTCAGCTAGCTGTCCTGGGAGCGGCCCCTTCCAGGATCTTGTGAACAAAATGAACCCCATCCTAGCCCAACCCATGACACCACTGTAACTCATCACAATGTTTCAAGTATAGAAAATGTGAAATTGTTCTGCACATAGCACAGATTAGAAGAAAAGTGAGGTAGTCAGTGTGGAGCCTGGGACACCATTACGCGCACATGATAAATGCAGCTTTACAAATTGTAAGAAGAGAAAGACTGGGTGAAGCCTCAGTATCACCCCAGCCACTGGATTTTCATGAACTAGCACACCTCCAAAACTCCTTCAAATTTAGGCATCAAAATTATTTTTTAAATGTCTAGAACACAACAAATCACATAATGGGCTAGATCATCATCTTCTGTAGATTGCCAAAGTTTTGTTGGAGACAATATTTTAAAGGACAAGTCATATTACATAAACTTGATAAAAATCACAACTGGAAAAAAGAATCAAAAAATTATACATAGAATCATGTGTAATTTTGGTTGGAAAAGACCTTGAGGATCATTGAGTCCAATAGTGATCTAACTCTACCATGTCTGGTACTAAACCACGTCCCTTAGCAACACATACATGGCTTAACGCTCTAAAACCTCTTCATATATTCCTTCCACATCTGTTGTATGGCATTTCAACAGATGGTAGAAATGGAAAACATTAAGAGCTTTTCAGTAAGACCATAAAAATTCTTTTAAATGCAATGAATCTGTATTTGAGTCAAAGTAGTCAGTTTACCATGTTATGGAAAGCAGTGATTCAAGTACAGATTGTTGTATGAATACAGGGTTCTGGTTTGCAGCACAGTCAAAAAATAGTTGTTAGGTGTGTCTAAAAAATATTTATCTGGTTTAGGAGATACACATCTGAAACAGGCGAATGTTGCATAGTAGCCAAGATTTCTGTTATGCTGGGGCACTGATTCAGCACTCAACCAGGGGAATCCAAATAGGTTTCAACAGGTCTGTGCAAGGTTAATGAATTGGCCTGTTTCTACATTGGAAGATGAAAGTGTGTAGGCTACATGAACACTACCAAAGAAGTGGTGTATCTTGTAGAATCAGTTCTCAAGAATAATTCCCACAAAGCACAATTCCTACAGGCCCTCAGCTGTGAGGTAATATCAGAGTGTGGGTTTGCATGACTAAGGGCTCCAGGGCTGACCCTTTCTTCTACATGCACTGTAGTAGTAATTGTAATACTAGGTTTTGTCTTACCCCTTGTTATCTGTATCATTTCTTAGTGTGAGTTTTAGTGCCAGCTCTTAATGGCTAGTGTCCACTTGTACTGCAGGCCTGTCCACAACTGATCTCAGTGGATTTCATTAGTGGAACTTGGAGAAAGCAGTTGGCACTTGGTGCCATGGTTTAGTAGTCATGAGGTCTTGGGTGACAGGTTGGACTGGATGATCTTTGAGGTCTTTTCCAACCTTATTGATTCTATGATTAGCCATGCTAATAGATTAGCACCTACTCAACAAGATAAAGACATCATGAAAAGGACATCTGAACAATATGAGATAGTGACATATTTTGTTTACTTTTGAAAACAATTTAATTCTGCCCTCAATTTGTAACTAGTATTAACTGAGATAGAAAAGGAGATTGGGTGACTAGGCACTGCAGTTACCCTTCCCATTTAATGACTACTTCTGGTTTCTCATGCTCGAGGCAAACACAAAATTCAACTTAATAAATGACCTCTCTGAAGCTGATGGGACCACACAATGCATGAGGAAGCACGAGCCCCATCAAAACAACAAAAAAGGACAATTATTTCATTTGAGTGAGTCAGGTCTAGCTGGACTCAGAAATCAAAATTTCCACTGACACAAATGGAATTCCTTGAGTAAAAAAGCAGGATCTGGTTACACCAAAAATCAGGTTAGACCCCAAAGGGAACAAGCTGGAACCCTTCATCACAATGTCAGACACTTCTCCTCCTAAACATGTCAGGATTTTGCAGCGTGAATAACGTGGGCCACCCAAATGCTTATGAACAAAAGTAACTCATAAAAGTATCCAAATGGGAGTACTAACTTGGAAATATATCAGTAATTGGTTTTCAAGATTAATTCACCATCTCTGCTGGATAAGTGAAGGGATGCCTTTGATGAAGGTGCCAACCCCTATATATGTGCACATTATTATCTTCTTTCAAGTCCTTAAATTGGATCCGACTCACAGTGTTTGACTGTCATTGGGTGAAGCTGTAATTTTAAGAGAAGCAATTTTAGAGAATTAGACTTAGGTTGTGTTTTTTCCCTTTGTCATGCACTTCTGGAACTGCCATCATATTAAGCAACAGCAAAACCATCCATAGTTAGACATCAGACCAGGAAAACTTGCAATTTTGCATAAAATTATAGAGAATTTCTGTCACCCTTAGTTTTAGAGGTCTCATGTGATACTCAGGTCAGATGATACTCTGCTCAATTCTCTTTAGTAAAAGACACTGAAGAATGAGCTACCCCTCTGTGGATTTAAACATTTGGTTCCAGAAAGACTGAGTACTACAAAATTACTATAGACAAACTGTGCAGAAAAGTAGACCACCATGTAGGATAGTTGGAGGGAATCTGTGGTTACTTATATTTTCATTTTAAAATGGCATTATGGTTGGTGAAAATGAGATTCTTCTCCACTCCAGATCTAAAATAATTGATATACAGGATACAGATATTTTCCATTGATTTTCAGAGAGAAGCCACAATTATTTCGTGATGTTAATATTATGACATGACTCATTATTTTGCCATGCTGAAAGAAAAGCCTAGGATTATTGAAATTCATTGTTTATTTCTCCCTTCTCACTAATTTGAAGGTTCTTATGCCACCTGCCATCCAGCACATGGAATGGAATGGAATGGAATGGAATGGAATGGAATAGAATAGAATAGAATAGAATTGAATTGAATTGAATTGAATTGAATTGAATTGAATTGAATTGAATTGAATTGAATTGAATGGAATTAACCAGATTGGAAGAGGCCTTTGAGATCATGGAGTCCAATCTATCACCCAACATCATCTAATCAACTAAACCATGGCACCAATCACCCCATCCAGTCTCTTCCTAAACACCTCCAGGGATGGTGACTCCATCACCTCCTTGGGCAGCACATTCCAATGGCCAATCACTCTTTCTGTGAAGAACTTCTTCCTAACATCCAGCCTAAACCTCCCTTGGCACAGCTTGAGACTGTGTCCTCATGTTCTGGTGCTGGTTGCCTGGGAGAAGAGACCAACCCCCACCTGGCTACAACCTCCCTTCAGGTAGTTGTAGACAGCAATAAAGTTGCTTGTCCAGCAAGACCAGAACAAGATGACTTAAAATGTGCACTCTTCGAGTGAGCTCACTAATAGAATTCTGCAACATTAAGACAAGCATTGAAACAGCAACAGCTCAGCCTAACAGCTAACCTGTGAGGCAGTTCTTCAATGTTGTTAAGAACCATGTTGATTGTGAATGAAACTCAGACTACACAAATTATATAACACTATGCCATTCATCCTTTCCAAAGGAGGCCTCACCAATGCCTCTTACAGATGTGAGAAGAGTCTCAGAAAAGCAGTCCCCTCGGTACCTTAGCAGAAAGCAGGTCCTATCACAAATGCCCTAGTTTGTGAATTAAAAGGAAGATACTGCATTAGCTACAAGTTTCACTGAGTTCATAGGAGCAGGAGAACCACAGAATTGGGGAATGTTAGGGATTCATGGTTAACTTGTCATCCACCAGGTCTCCCAAGTCCTTCTCTGTGGAAATGCTTTCTCTTCTCCTCAGCTGTACTGGTGCAGGGGGAGAAGGAGTGCACTTGCCCTTGGTGAATTTTGTGAGGTTTCCCCTCTGCTCAGCTCTTCAGCCTGTCCAGATCTTGCTGAAAGGCAGCACAGCCTGATGGTGATTGTAGACATTGAAGAAGAGGCTTGACCCTGGTAATCCTTCCCGTGTACCCTGAAGATGCCATCCATGAGATAGAATTCCTTGTTGCTCAGTTTAGGGTGACCTCTCCTGCCCCATCCTCCCCACAGCTGCAGCCTTTCCCTTCCTGCACTCTGTGGTTGCACACAAGATGTAGCAGTGCCCTCGGTCTGCAGCCCAACCCTTGTTGTTAACTCTCCCCATCAGCATTGTTTGTGCAAACCTGCCCTAAGCAGCAGAAAGGGCCTCACTGAGCTGAGAATTCACAGCACTGAGCAGAATCTATTCTGGCCATCTTAGACCAGGACATCCACAGAGGCAGATGTTCATCCTGTAAAATATAACACATGTGTAGAGTTTGCCTATTATTAATAGATTTGCAAAGTTTTATTTTAACCTGGGTAGATTGTTTTGATTTCTCTTTTGGGGAATCTAATATTAATTTTGACACTTTCTTTTTAAGAGAGCAAAACTCAAACTGCTTTTATCTCTGATGTAAGAGAGAAAATAAAAGAGGCCTTACTTACAGCAGGTGTTTGATCCTAATGGTAGATGAACACTCCTGTCGTGTCAGTTTTACACTTTTTTTTCTATTACTGAATATTTTTCCATTTATTTCTATTGCTTTCCTGGCAGCTGAACGTGTAAACACTTCTACTTTGGCAGAGGCATCTCAATCAGGATACTAAATTCAGTGGTATATGGGTGCCATTTGTCAATGTCCATGCTGTTAATTGCTCTATGTTGAAACTTCATTTGAATCTAATCTGTATTCTAGTTTTGACATCTGACTCATTTCTAACTCTAAAGAAGCAGAAGCTGTTATCCATATGTATCTTTATACACAGATGCATTTCATTTGGAAAAAAAAAAAAAAGCCTGACTAATTTTGTAATATTTTACAAATATTTGTGTTATTGTGAACTTCAAATAATTGTGACAGTGTAGGAAATGTTAAGAAGTGTAAATAAAGATGAACATCTTTTCCTACAAGAGTGGCTGTTGATGATCTGGATGAGGGGATTGAGTCCATCATCGGTATATTTGCAGATGACACCAAGCTGGGGGTAGGTGTTGGTCTGTTAGAGAGTAAGAGGGCTCTTCAGAGGGACCATGACAGGCTGGACAGATGGGCAGAGTCCAATAGCATGAGATTTAACACATCCAAGTGCCAGGTTCTACAGTGTTACAGGCTGGGGTCAGAGTGGCTGGAGAGCGGCCAGGCAGAAAGGGACCTGGGGGTGCTGGTTGACAGTAGGCTGAACATCAGTGAGCAGTGAGCCCAGGTGGCCAAGAAGGCCAATGGCATCCTGGCCTGTATAAGGAATAGTGTGGCCAGCAGGAGCAAAGAAGGCTGAGGGAGCTGGGGTTGCTTAGTCTGGAGAAGAGGAGGCTCAGGGCAGACCTTATTGCTGTCTACAACTACCTGAAGGGAGGTTGTAAACAGGTGGGACTTGGTCTCTTCTCCCAGGCAACCAGCATCAGAACAAGAGGACACAGTCTTAAGCTGTGCCAGGGGAGGTTTAGGCTGGATGTTAGGAAGAAATTCTTCACAGAAAGAGTGATTGGCCATGGGAATGTGCTGCCCAGGGAGGTGGTGGAGTCACCGTTACTGGAGGTGTTTAGGAAGAGACTGGATGGGGCACTTGGTGCCATGGTTTAGTTGATTAGATAATGTTGGGTAATAGGTTGGACTTGATGATCTCAAAGGTCTTTTCCAACCTGGTTAATTTGGTATTCTGTATTCTGTAAAAGGATATCAACACAGCATGGTCTGTGGTTACTACTCAAAAGAAGGGCCTGACTTTGGTTCACATACTGTGCCTTCAAAACCAAAAACAAACACATGTGCCGACAAATCTCTTCAGCTTTCTCTCCTTTGCTTAAATGCCAGTGTAACACGAGGTTTCTGAAGTTCACTACAAGTAATTGCAAATACAGACAAAAGCTTTCCACTTGCACTTCAGCTTGTCAGCGAAACCCAAGAGAGGGCAGTAGAGCGCTGCTGCCACAGCACTAGAGCCTCCAAGTAGGTGAGTCCCGGCTCTTTCAAAGGTCTGTCTCACATCCTATGGGGGAGATTCTGGCCGTTAACAGAACAGGTCTGAGTAAGGTAAGCTGAAGTTAAGGAAATAAGAGTATGAGCATATTTAAAAGGTGCATCTGTCTTTGTTACAGTCTTAGCATTATGCTAAATGAAAGCATAGAAACACCAGTGTGGTATACATGCATATAATAATTTTTTAAAAAAATTAAAAAGAAAGGGAAAAGGCAAGACTCAGTAGGTTCAGACCATGGGCTGTGGGCTGATGTGGACACAAATTCATCACGATTTAGATCTGACCTTTCAGTTCTGCCTCATTGCAGCTTCCGTGCTGTGAACACATGGCCATGTGTTGAGAGGTTTGGGAAAGGGTTACTCAAGTTCTGTTGCTTTTTTAGAACGGGTACTGTGTAAAAAAAAACCAAAGAAATAAAGGTTTCTCTTTGATTAAACAGTTTGCCAGTTTCAGAATATTTTCACTAAATTGTTGGATGTGTTTCTTTTCTGATTTTTCTTATTCATCAAACTCACATGCAAAATGCATACATACACATACAAGTGCATACATGTGCATAGGAGGTGCAAGAGCAGGCTGAGAGGTGGGGCTGTTCAGCCTAGAGAATACAAGGTTCCAGGGAAACCTTAGACCAGCCTTCCAGTTCTTGAAGAGGGCCTACATGAAAGCTGGGAAGGCACTTTTTACAAAGGCATGGAGTGGCAGGATGAGGGGTGATGGCTTCAAACGGGAAGAAGCTCAATTTAGATTAGGCATTAGGAAGAAATTCTCCATGTGAGGGTGGTGAGGCATTGGAAGAAGTTGCCCAGAGAAGCTGTGGCGGCTCCAAGCCTGAAGTTGTTCACAGTTTGGGGCCTTGAGCAACATGGTCTATTGGGAGGTGTCCCTGCTATGTGGGGTTGGAATACACGATCATTATGTCCCTTCCAGCCCAGCCTGTTCTGTAATTGTATGATATAATTTTTAACAAATAGTCATAAGGTCACAGTCTCGTGGCAACTGTATTCCTATTTAAAAAGGACCTTTAAAGATACTCAATAAAAATCCTGAGAAATTTAAAGGTGGCAAAGAAAAGATGAAATGAAAGTAAAAGAGAAGTGTTGAACAGCAAAGGTTGTTGTTTTCTTTTTTTGTTTCCTTCCACAACCATATTGTTGTGGAATATCTCCAGGAACAGAATCCGTGCTTCCCAAGTATGAGTCCAAGCAGCTTCTGCTATAATTTCATCTAAAAATATGCTACTCTCATTGCAGCTATAAAGTTCTGGTACTCTGTATGATATAAACTGAAAGCATGGGTTGGTTTTTTTTTTCCAGGAAAAAGCTCAGTCATTTTAGGGTCACAAGGAAGATCCAAGGGCTGCAGCATGTTTGCTGCAAGGATAGGCTGAGGGAGTTAGGGTTGTTCAGCCTGGGCTAGAGAAGACTCTGGGAGCCTGCAGGAAAGCTGGAGAGGGACATTTCATAAGAGTGTCTAGAGACAGGACTGGGGAGAATGGTTTTAAACTGGGGGAGAGTCAGACAGGAATTTAGGAAGAAGTTCTTCAGTATGAGGGTGGTGAGATGCTGGAATAGGTTGCCCAGAGTGGTTGTGGATGCCCCCTACCTGCCCACAGCAGGGGTTTTGGAGTAGATGATCTGTGAGGTTCCTTCCAACCTAAGCTATTCTATGATTCTACTATTCTACTATTGTTTAATTGTCTTGTCTTCTGGTAGGAGAGGCTGAAGGAGCTGGGATTGTTTAGCCTGGAGAAGAGGCTCAGGGGAAACCTTATTGCTCTCTACAACTACCTGAAAGGTGGTTGTAGCCAGGAGGGGTTGGTCTCTTCTCCCAGGCAACCAGCACCAGAACAAGAGGACACAGTGTCAAGGTGCACCAGGGGAAATTTAGGCTCGAAGTGAGGAGAAAGTTCTTCACAAAGAGAACTGTTAGCTGTTGGAATGGGCTGCCCAGGGAGGTGGTGGAGTCACCATCCCTGGAAGTGTTCAAGAGGGGATGGACATAGCACTTGGTGCCATGGTTTAATCATGAGGTCTGTGGTGACAGGTTGGACTTGATGATCTTTGAGGTCTCTTCCAACCTTGGTGATTCTGTGATTCTGTGTGATTCTGTGACTTCGATAGCTGAAGAGTTCCAAGTACAGGAAATCAGTATCTTAAGCCCAAGCTAAAATCCATAGCTTTAAAACCTTACAACAGGCAATACACTTGGGTTAATTAATATCTGAAATCAGAGCTTTTACTCATACATATGCAGTGCCTATGTATTTATGTGCTACATAAGTGTACAAATATATATCAAGACCTAGAGGAAAAATACCATCATAGAATCGTGAAGTGACAGAATGAAAACTGCACTTGCTGGGTGTATGGATGGTTTAGCTTTATTGGGTGAAGATCAAGTCTGTCAAAATCTATAAAGACAATGTGTTTGGCTGCTCAGTTTAAATTTATTAAATTGTACCAGTGGTACATTTTATAGGAACTGTAGATAGGTTGGACTCAACGATCTCAAATGTATTTTCCAACCTGGTTAATTCTATTCTATTCTATTCTACTCTACTCTACTCTACTCTACTCTACTCTACTCTACTCTACTCTACTCTATAGCAGGAAAAGTGCAGTGTTGGAAAGTGCTAGTTCAAACTGCTTTTAGCATTACTTTAAAGGTGTGGAAGCCTGGCAAAAATGGAAGATCAGAATGAGTCCAACTCAGGCTGGACTTAGAAGGATAAAGCTCAATATTGGTCCTAAAGCACAGCAGACAAAATCATATTGATTGCATTTAGTTGTTTGTCAGACTTCACAGGATCATAGGGTGCTAGGGGTTGGAAGAGACCTCCAGAGATCATTGAGACCAACCCCCCTGCCAGAGCAGAGCCATAGAATCTAGCACAGGTCACACAGGAATGCATACAGATGGGTCTTGGAAGTTTCAGAGAAGGAGATTCCACAACCTTTCTGGGGAGTCTGTTCCAGTGCTCTGTGAACTTCAGAGTAAAGAAGTTCTTCCTCATGTTGAGATGGAACCTTCTGTGCTGCCATTTATATCCACTAGGCGTTATCCTACCACAGGGTGCAACAGAGAAGAGCCTGACCCTCCCTCTTGACACCCAGCCCTCAGATATTTATAAGCATTTAATAAATCCCCTCTCAGTCTTCTCTTCTCCAGACTGAAAAGCCCCAGGGCTCTCAGCCTCTCCTAGACCGTGTGACAAACACATTGATGTCAGCTTGTAACTTGAATGCCAGTTTCATCCCCTTGTTCATTTTTCAGTTGCGATTACAGAGATCCTTTTCGCTTAGGTTTGATTTTGTATCAAACAGATAAAAATTAAACTGTGAAATTATTTTAAGACTCTTTGAATGTCTTAGGTGCATCCACGTGGATAACAGGAGGATTAAGGATTTGTCACATGCCATCAGAGAGTAAGAGCTTCGTACAAATGCGTCACAACGAATTAAATGAAGCTTCCTTAGGAGGACAGCATTAAGGAGAGGAAAAAACTTGCTGCTGAAATGTAACATTATGACAAAATCCACACATTTTCATTCTGCCAAGAGTAAATGAACATTAAAGGTAATTTGCTCTAAATATTAGGGAGCTAAAAAAGACATTGCATCAGAATTTGCTGAGGGTGTGTTTCGGTGGCATGACATCATGTGAAACTATCACTCTTCACAGCTGCCTTCTTCTCCTTTCACTGCATAATTTTCTTCACTGAATAAATGTTTTCCAAAAGTGCTTTTTACAAACAAAAGAACTTCTGAAAAAACTCCAACAATTTACAGAAGATTGGAAGTGAAGCCTTTAGGCTAATTACCTGAATTCAGTAAATACAAAGAATAAGTTTCACAGGATCATAGAATGCTTAATGTTGGAAGGGACCTTTCAAGGTCACCTAGTCCAACCCCTACCTGCAGTCAGCAGGGACATCTTCAACTAGAGCAGGTGGTTCAGAACCCCAAACAAGCAGCGTGGTCAGTAGGTGGAAGGAAGGAATTCTGCCTCTCTTCTCTCTGCTGAGATGCCACCTGCTTTGCTGGGTCAAGCTCTGGAGTCCTCAGCACAGGAGAGACATGGACCTGTTTGAGCAGGAGCAGAGGAGGCCACAGCAAAACAGCAACAATGCAAGAGCTGAAACCCCTCTGCTGTGAGGATAGACTAAGAGAGTTTGGGTTGTTCAGCCTGGAGAAGAGAAGGCTTCAGGGAGTCCTTCTGGTGGCCTTTCACTATTTAAAAGTGACCTATGAGAACATTGGAGGCAGACTATTTTGCAAGGCTTCTTGTGACAGGACAAGGAATGATGGTTTGACACTAAAAGAGGGAGAAGGCTGAGGTACTCGAGAATATTTTTTGCCTCAATCTTCTCTGGAGTCCTTGCTCCTCGCCCATGCTGAGTCAATGGACCTCTAGGTGAGGACCAAGGAAGGTAAAGAACCTCCCACTCTAAGTCAAGACCAGGTTCAGGACCACCTGAGGAACTTTAACATATGTCAATGTATGGGACCTGAGGAGTTTCATATTAGAGTCCTGGAGGAATTGGCTGATGTTGTCACAAAGTCATTCTCCATGGTACTTGAAAAGTCCTGGCAGCCAGGTGAAGAAGGGAAATGTTCTGCCCAATTTTCAAAAGGGTAGAGGACCAATGAAATTACTGACCTGTCAGCCTCACCTCTGTACCTGTGAAGATCAAGGAACAGATCCTCCTAGAAGCTGTGATAAAGCACACAGAGGACAGAGAGGTGATTTGATACAGCCAGCATGGTTTCACCAAGGGCAAGTCAACTCATTAACTTACTGGCTTTCTATGTTTGAGTGACTACATCAGTGAACAAGGGAAGACCAACAGATATCAGATATGTGGATTTCTGCAAAGCCTTTGGCATAATCCTGTACAAAATCCTTTTCACTGAACTGGAGAAATGTGAATTTGATTGGTGAACTGCTTAGTAGATAAGGAACTGGTTGAATGGTCACATCCAAAGGGTAGTGGTCATTGGCTCAGGTGTCAATGCTCAATGTCCAGATGGAGATGTGCGGCAAGTGGTGTCCCTCAGGGGACATCAATGATACAAACAGCAAGATTGAGTGCACCCTGATCAAGTTTGCTCATGATGCCAAGCTGAGTGATTGGGCCCTGATCAACCCGATGTAGTTAAAGATGTCCCTGCTGACTGCAGGGAGGTGGGGAGATGGGTATGGATGGAAACATGACCTTCAAGGGTTCCCTTTCAACCCAATGCATTTTATGAGTCTGTGATCATTTATCTAGGACATTTTTACTTTTTTTTTTTCTAATGGAAGTTGTTCTGATTTCATCCTTCCACCTTTTTATCACCTTCAGTGACGCTGATCCTGATTTCTATTCATGAAAAGGAGAGAAGAATTCAATCTTTGGATCATTACTCAAAGTTTAGCTTGGTTCTACTGTGTGTTCTCAGTAACTGCCTGTTTTGATAAAACATCTTGGGTGTGAGAAGATCTCAAAGTTCTGTGCTAGGAAGGATGAGAAGCAGATGGTGTCCACTTAAACTTCTTGAAATGAGATAAAAAATATTACATCATTGTTGACTCAAATCAGAGGAAAATTTTTAGCTGAGCCTCTGCCTGACTGCAAATAGATCTGAACTATAAAAGGCATCAATGCACTACATTATTTTTTAAATTAAAATCATTAGCAAAATATTATAATTCATCAAGGCAGCTGAAGTATCACATATTGAGGTTTCTTTACATAGAAGTTTGCAGAATGGAAGGATATAAAACTATGGTAATGGAGGCCTATATCTTGGTGAAGGGTCTGGAGAACGGGTCTGGTGAGGAGAGGCTAGGGAAACGAGTTTTTTCTTCTGGAGAAAAGGAGGCTGAGGGGAGACCTTCTTGCTTTCTCCAACTCCCTGAAAGGAGGTTGGATACAGGTGGGGTTCAGTCTCTCTCCCTAATAACAGGTCAGGAAATGACCTCAAGTTGCACCAGGGGACGTTTAGATTGGATATCGGAAGAGATTTCTTCATTGAAAAAGTTCTCAGATACTGGAACAGGCTCCCCTGGAGGTGGTTGAATCCTCAAAACTTGGAGGTATTTCAAAGACACAGAGATGTGGTGCTGAGCAACGTGGTTTGACAGCAGACTTGGTAGAGTTAGATCATGGTTGGACTGAAAGGTCTTTTCCAACTGAGACAATTCTATGATTCTATAGTTTAAGCATGTGGCACCTGAACTTGTAATATAAACTGTAGCTGCAGCATGTAGCATGCTGCAAGTTGAAACTGAATTACTTATAGACAGCTTTTGCAAATTCCTTGCTGTGTGATAAGATCACAGTTAAGTATTTTCTTAAATAGTGTGTGATGAAAAGATACAAATAACAAAACCCAACAAATTAGCTCATTGTGTAATGTTCAAGTATTTACTGAGTAGGTGTTTAATATATGCACATTAATCAAAGTTTCCCTTCAAGACCTGTAAATATAAATGGAACATACATAAATAAATATTCCTGGCAACTTGCCAAAGGCAACATTCCCTTTTTATTTTTTTTTTTCTTGCTACTTGCTCCTCCAATCCGATAGTGGAGGAAGTCATAGAATCATAGAATCAATAAGGTTGGAAAAGACCTCAAAGATCATCAAGTCCAACCTCTCACCCAAGACCTCATGAGTACTAAACCATGGCAACAAGTGCCACATCCAATCCCCTCTTGAACACCTCCAGGGACAGTGACTCCACCGCCTCCCTGGGCAGCACATTCCAATGGCTAACAACTCTCTCTGTGAAGAACTTTCTCCTCACCTCGAGCCTAACAGCTCGACAGCCTAAGTCTGTTAGCAACATCAATGCATCAGGTCAGCAGATCAGTTCCAGTGCTGATTACTCAGATAAAATGAGGATTGTAGGAGCAGTGAGTAGCTTCAACTAATAGATAAGAAGTTTTCTTCTAACACATCTTGGAGGACTTATGAGCATTCAGAGATTATGCTTTCAATATCTCCGTAGACTACCTAATTCTTTTATTTCACAGCCATAGAAACTTAATGGAGTAAAGCTAGGCTGCGTAATGCACTCAAACACAAACTCCCATCAAGTAGGAAGATAAAGTCAAACTGCCAAGACTGTGCCAAGAAAACTCCTACTCTGAGAAAAGCCTTTGCAAAAACAGCCTTCTTTTTTTTTTCTATCTCACTTTTTCACACTCCTGGCCTAGAGGTTTGACCAAAGTATTTTCTTTTCAAGTAGAAAAGTTAACCTCTTGTAAGTCAGTTATACTTATTACCAACTTTGCTATTTCCTTTTTGTGTTGGGAGGTGGGGGGAAGGCAGACAAATGTTTTATGGAGGTTTTAGAGGTTACTGTAAAAGCCACCTTTGTTTTTTTTCAGCTAGTGGAACACATTCAAATATAAAGGCCTTTTAGGCACACTTTTGCATCATTAAAGATATCATGTGGAAGAACAATTTGATTCAATGATCCTTATAGTTCCCCCTAATTTAAGGTAGTCTATGATTCTGTGAGTGAGAAGTCAGTACTTAGTTGTCTTACGTAGTGGCAAGTCAAACAAAACACAAATCATAAGTAGGAGTTGGAAGGGACCTCTAGAGATCATTGAGTCTAGCCCCACTGCCAAAGCAGTATCACATAGTGACTGCACAAGTGGTTGTGGCTGCCCAGAGTGGTTGTGGATACCCTCTCCCTGGAGCTGCTCAAGGCCAGGTTGAATGAGGCCTTCGCCAACCTGATCTTGTTGAGAGGCATCCCTGCCCATGACAGGGAGGTTTGTGTAGATGGTCTCTAAGGTCCTTTTCCAGCTTAAGCCATTCTGTGATTCTGTGATTATGTCTGCAAAGAGGCTAACACTTTTAATGTTCATGTTTCATTTCAATATTTCACTTCAGTAGTGAAACACAACATGTGTTTTAGTTTATTTGAGGAAAACCAGCAAGACTTGCAGGACTCTTACCTGACCCAAGTCATAAATGACACACCATTTTCATCATTTATCAGAGATGCTCTTTCATACTGCAGTGAGGAAAAGGGCTGAATTATATAATTAACAGATGCAAAGCAGTGGTGATGGAGTCATTGTCCCTGGAGGTGTTCAAGAAATGTGTGGTCACAATCCTTTGGGGCATGCCACAGTGGTGTTGGGTTGGCAGTTGTACTCAATGAGATCTTTTCCAACCAAAACAATTCTATGAGTCCAAGATTCTTAAATGATTCCTTTTCTATTCCTAGTAGTAAATTTTGACCTCCACCTTTAGTCTCTTAGGTTCTGTGCTGGTTCCATGTGCAATATCACAATAAACCACTCTCAGCTATTTCAGGCAGTTTTTGTCATTGTGATCTGGGATCAGTTTTCCTGGTTTGGGGTTTCTGATATTTTTCTGTGTGTATTTTTAAGTCCAGAGAGTAAAGTGTTACTCTGTCTAATCTGCAAGACATCAAGTTCATAAAGCTAACCACAAGTCCACCAGTGAAAGAACAGTGTCAAGACTTATAAATTGCTTGACCATCTCCAGGGACAGAGTGTTTAGGTTATAAATCCTTATTTTGTTCCTTTTTATGACTCATTGTATCTTTCAATGAGGAAATGTGCTGCCACAGCCTGTGAGAATAGATGTTGCATTAGGTGTATGAACAGAGTGTACTTAGTACCAGTTTGCCCTTTGTCCTCACATGCTCTGAAGGGACAAACTACATTCAGATCTGAAAATGAGCACTGTCCTAGTGAGCAGCATGACAACCAAGCCTGCATCCACAAGCAGTGTTGGTGGCTGTGATGTTTGCTGATGAAAGGGAAAATGTGAAAATGCGTAGCCAATAAGCTGCTCTAGCTATTTGTTCCCATTTTTGAGCTGCCATGTTTTCTTCATCCAAACTTCACTTGGCCAATAAGGTGCAGATAATGTAGGTCTTCTTCTACAACACCTGTTGTAGAGGCTGGGAGAGCACAGCAGGAGTGGAAGAAGCATGTGATTAGAGGCCTGTGAAATATGAGAGTTCAGAAATGCTTTTTCCTTTTGTTAGCTCTCTTCACTTCATATGGAGTGATTGTTCCCCTGTATTCAGCAATGGTGAGGCCACATCTTGAGTCCTGGGTTCAGATTTGGGGCCCTCACTGCAAGAAGGACATTGAGGTGCTGGAGCAGTTCCAGAGAAGAGCAACAAAGACGGTGAAGGGTCTGGAGCACAAGTCAGAAGAGCAGCTGAGAGAAGTGGGGTTGTTTAGTCTGGAGAAAAGAAAGCTGAGGGGACACCTCCTCACTCTCAACAACTCTCTAAAAGGAGGTTGGAGCCAGCTGGGTGTTGGTGTCTTCTCCCTATTAATAGGTGGCAGGTTGAGAGGAAATTGCCTCAAGTTGATCTTAAAGGTATTTTCCAACCAAAATAATGCTATGATTCTATGATCAAAAGACTCCTTTCCACACTCTGCATCATGAGATGTGACTAAACTCCCTCACCCAGAAGAAGCATACTGAAATTTTTAGAGTCTGAAGCCCCCAGAATACTCTTTTGGGGTGAGGATACACATTAATTATTCAGCTTTGCTCATACACAGTAAGCTTTTTTTCCCAAATAAAATATTTCAGGTCATTCATGTTAACTGGCTGTGAAAAGCCACAACGAAGCTGCATAGATAGCTGAAGTCCTCTTCACAGGGTGTGTATAGCCTAAAGGGAACTCAAACTTTAGTGAAGACAGTTTACATAGTCACACATGTTTTGGCCTGCATATTAATGGAGCTTTCAGTTGTGTTATGATAACTCGACTGGGCTCAGGCAATTAAAAACAAAACAAAATAAATAAAGCCCCCACACCAACTCACAGCACAGGCCTGTCAAGTTAAAGCAAACTCTTCAGCTTTCATTGTGACCTTCAATTCTTTACCTAGTTTGTAGGGAGTGTTTTGCTTAAGAGATTTGTAATCAGCTCAGTACGTCATTTCTCATCTATTTCACTTCTCAAAGCCAGACAAAGGAAAGTAATTATCACCTTCTTGCCCTTTCAGGATGAATTTACTCTCTTGGTTCAAACGAAATCCACCACAGAAGGACATCACAGATCTAAATTACTCTCCTCATTGTTCCACTGAGGAATGAATCAACTGGAAGCTCTACTGTCTGTGACAACTGATGGTAAAATTGAACTGGAGCAAAGCTTAGTTTTCCTTCATGAAACAAATAAAACTAGACCAAAATCCACTGGAAAATCTAGTTTGTTCTTTGGTTGGGTTGGGGTTGGGGTTGGTTTGGGTTGGTTGGTTTGGTTTATCAGCAGCAAAATATAAACTTTCAATATATTGTGATGAAGTATCTTAAAGTCTCAACTTAGTTTGGAGACTGATTGTCAAGGGTTAGGTATGGGCCAGTCACTAAAGGAGAGACAGAGGCTCTCTATGAACCCCTCTGCTTCCTAAAGGAAAGGGAATGAGATTTAATAAAAGGAACCGGGTTTAATAAAAGTAACAACAATGAAATTAAATAGATGAAAACATACCCCCCCCAATAGCAATTAGTCACCATCACCACTGGTGCTGTGCAACAAGTCCCAACCTGGACTCAGCAGCAGATAGGAACTGGACTCGTGCTGGATTCTAGAACTGGATTGAGGAACTCACAGATCAGGATCAAAGGCAGAACACGCAGAGTCCTGCTCAGACACCAACCATTGAAGAAGGGGATTGACCCTCGTGATTCCTGAGCTTTACAATGTCTTTGATGTATATGGAGTGGAATCCCTTGTTAGTCAGTTTAGGCTCACCTGTCCTGTCTCCTCCTCCCTGCAGCTGCAGCCTTTTCCTTCTTGTACCCCAAGCTGGCACATAAGATGTAGCAGTGCCCTTGGTCTGTACCCTAACCCTTGGCACTAACTCTCTTCATCAGCCTTGTCACTGCTAGCAGCAGCCACTGTCTGTGCAAACCTGTCCTGAGCTGCAGCAAGTGCTAGCCCTGAGCAGAGACTGAGCTGGGAACATACAGCACAGAGCAGCTTAGAATCAAAACTTCAGAGAGACTGAGAGAAAGTTCACTGCAACATTTGTCAGTTACTCCAAGCAGAGCTTTCCCTTTGGATTTCTGAATAAATGTTTCTTCAAGAATTTCCCTGAATATTTGCATGCAGCAATAATGTTTGAGGCCCCCCTGTCTTCTAGACCACCTTCTGTTATAACCCAGAGGAAGCATAACCTATTATTGAATTAAATCAGAGAGACAATTAATATGACAGTGTTTTGGCAGATCAAAAAGTTGAGAGAAAGACAAGCGGTGGAATCATCTCTAATTAAAAGTAGTGCTGTAGGTGCTTCAGAACTCTCATCTTAAAAACAAACAAAGTAAGACTTGGAGTCCTTGAAGTAGCTTCGTTAAATAACAGATTATCTGGAAAGAAATAAATTCCTTTTATGCTCTTTCTTAATGCACATAATTTGAACTCTGGCTCATCTATTTTTTTATAAGAAGAAAATACACTGTGCCAGAAAATGTCGTGAGGAAAGGGAAGCTGTGTCTAGCAGTTTGCAGCAACAGAAAACTTGTTCTTTGCAAGCTTCATGGAAATGTAGTACTTTTCATTACACATTTCTGAAGAAGAGTGTTGGAAGTCAGTGTGGGGGGGGATTGTTTCCTTGCAAAATCTAGCAGACTGTGAGAAAAGCAATTAAGCTGAAACCCCCAAAGGCCCCCCCCAAAAGGATACAAAAAACTGCAAAAGTGCAGCTAGATCTGATCACATCTGTGCAAAAATTAAATTTAAATATTTTTTTCAGCTCAGTAGCCCTACTTACATTAAACTGGATCATAGGATGGTTTGAATTGGAAGGGACGTTAAAGATCAGCTAGTTCCAAACCCCTGCCACAGACAGGGACCACTTCCACTAGACCAGGCTGATCAAGGCCCCATTCAACTTTGGCCTTGGACACCTCCAGGGAGGAGGCATCCACAACCTCCCTGGGCAACCTGTTGCAGTGTGTCACCACTCTCACTGTAAAGAATTTCTTCCTAATATCCAGTCTAAAGATCTCCCAGAGCCTTCTCTTCTTCAGGCTGAAAAACCACAACTCTTGCAGCCTGTCCCAGTAGGGGAGGTGGTCCAGCCTTCTAATCATCTGTAAGCATTGCTGTAGGTAATCCAGGAGGCTCCTAGAGTGCCTAGATGACAACTTCTTAAGATAAGAAATTAGCAGCCCTACCCCAGGGTATGTTATTGGACCTGCTGGTCACAAGTGCAAGTGAAGTCATCAGGGATGTCAAAGTCAAAGGCTGGGCTGCAGCGATCATGGACTAGCGCAGTTCACTGTCCTAGGGGGTATGAAGCCCATGAGAAGCATAGCTAGGACCCTAAATTTTAGGAAAGCAAACTTCCAGCTCTTGAAGGAGTTAGTAAATAGGACCCCATGGGAAACAGCCCTCAGGGACAAGGGAGTGGAACAGAGCTGGCAGATCTTTAAGGATGTTCTCTATAGTGCACAAGAGATCTCAATCCCCAGGTGTAAGAAATCAGGCACGGAAGGCAAGTTGCCACCATGGCTGAGTTATGACCTGCTGGTCAAACTAAAGGGCAAATTGGGACTACACAGGAAATGGAAGAAGGGACAGGCATCCTGGGAAGAAAATTAGGGAGGTTGCTCAGTTGTGTAGGGATGAGGTCAGGAAGGCCAAGGCGCAGCTGGGGCTGAGCATGGCAAGGGATGTAAAGAAAACCAAGAAAGGCTTCTACAGGTACATTAACCAGAAAAGGAGGCTAAAGAAAGCATACCCCTCCTGGTGAGCAACAGTGGGGAACTAGTAACAACAGATGAGGAGAAGGCTGAGACTCTCAACAACTTTTTTACCTCAGTCTTCACTGGCAATTCCTCTCCTCATGGCTCTCATGTTGATGGCCCACAGATGGAGACCAGGGAGGCACTGATCTCCATTTCAACATTGAGCTGCTGTCCAGGATTTCAATATATTTTAGCTGCATAAAGATCAATAACTAGAAGCCTTAAACCTCTTAGTCAAGAGGTCTCAAAGAGGTCTTTATACTTTTAGTAACTTCTGTGAGTCTCAGCTGACCTTCTTCAAGCAGGCCTGGCTTACAAAGTGACCTTAAACTTCAGTTTAGGTTAGGAGAAGCAGAAAAAAAGATAAACAAAAAAACACCACCAAAAACCCAACAGAGGAGACCATCCACTTTAAAGTACATTGGCAGCTGTATGTAAAATAAAACAAATCTCTCTTCCTGTACAGGATGTTTCTTTAGGAATGCATTGGGAACAGCTCCACTTCCCAGTCAACAACAAACCTGTCCCAAGAAACATACTTGAAAAGAAAGGAAATATGTGACATGGTACATGACGCAAGCCAGGGTGTAAATGAGAAACTATGAATCACTGATTTTTTTTTGCCATTACTGCTGCTGCTGGGACAGGCCAATGCGTAAGTGCAGTGAAATCCCCCAAGCCACTCTAAACTTGCAGTGCCTTGGGTTTCGTTACAAATTAAAAGTGCAGGGGAAGGTCATGACTAAGCATCTCAAAGCCTTCCAAATGTATATTTTCCAAGCTGAAGAAAATGTTTGCAAAACTCCCTGCTTGCTAAAGACTTTCATCTATGTCTGCTGTAATAAGACAAACAACAACAGGAAAAACCCTTCAGTGCTGTACACTTTCTTCAGGTACTCAATTAAATTTGAGTCCCTTTCTCACTCTTCCAGACCTTTCCTATTTATTGTGCTCTTTAAAATGAAACGGCAAAAGGGACATATTTAAACTTCCACAGGATATCTTGTCTTTCACAGAGTACAAGATCAATATGGGGAGGCAATCTTGTGATTCCTTAAGACCCAAAAAAGTCATTATTTTCTGGAGACAGGTTCAAAATAGCAAAACTCAAGAGGTTTATCAATCACAGAATCATAGAATCAATAAGATTGTAAAAGACCTCAAAGACCATCAAGTCCAACCTGTCACCCAACACCTCATGACCTGTGTATTGTTGTTTTGCAGTGATCCAGTGCTGGGAGGGCAAGTAACCAGGGATACTGAATGTTGGATAAATATAATGTTACTACTGGTACTAAATTACAATTTGTTTTAGGAAAGGAAAAGAAAAAAAAAAAAAAAAAAGAAGAAGGATGTGATTCTCAAAATATTTACAATCTAAAAATAGTGTCCACAATACCTTTTATTTAAGTTTCTGATATGCCAGCACAGAATCATAGAATTGTTTTGGTTGGAAAAGACTTTAAAGATCATTGAGTCCAACCATTCTCTAGTTCTACCAAGCCTGGGGTTAAAATATATCCCTCACCACAACCCTGTCTCTTTTAAACACATTTGGGGATGGGGATTCAACCATATCCCTGAGAAGCCTGTTCCAGTCTTTGTAAACTGTTTCAGTCAAGAATTTTCTTCTAGTATCCAATCTAAACATACCCTGGTACAACTAGTGGCCTTTTCCTCTCATCTTGTCACTCGTTACCTAGGAGAAGAAACTGACCTCCACCTCACTCGAACCTCCACCTCACTTCAGCATTCATTCAGGTAGTTCATAGAGTCATAGAATCAATAAGGTTGGAAAAGACCTCAAAGATCATCAAGTCCAACCTCTCACCCAAGACCTCATGACTACTAAACCATGGCTTCAAGTGCCACGTCCAATCCTCTCTTGAGCACCTCCAGGAATGGTGACTCCACCACCTCCTTGGGCAGCACATTCCAATGGCTAACAACTCTCTCTGTGAAGAACTCTCTCCTCACCTTGAGCCTAGGTGCTCTCTAGTTGTAGAGAGCATCCAAAGATGTAGTATCCCAGTGTGAAGACAATTAGGTAATTTGTTGGCCAATGTATTTCACTGAATGGGTGACATTTTAGAATACATCCAGATGCATCAAGGATTAGCTTATTGTTGACAAAGTAGACAATAATGTTATGCTTGTAATTAGATTCTAATAGATTCCTTATTTTCATTTAGGACAAGAGGAAATGGCCTTAAGTTGTACCAGCTGCACTCAAGTTGTTTCCTTTCTTTACTCAGCCTCCTTTCTACAGACTAAACAACCCTAGGTCCCTCAGCTGCTCCTCACCAGCCTTGTTCTCCAGACTCTTCACCAGCTTCTTTGCCTTTCTCTGGACCCACTCCAACACCACAATCTCTTTCTTGCAGTGAGGGCCCCAAAACTGTACCCACTACTCAAGGTGTGGCCTCACCAGTGCTGAGTTACAGGGGGACATGAAGTGCCCCCATGGCACTATTTAGTCAATAAGCAAATTATCAGGCAACCCAAATATTTTGCCAGGTCTTTAATCACAAAAGAATTGTCAAATTGTTGATACTTGACTGTGCCACACCACATGCCCAAAAGGCTGGAAATCATGGCACTTAATGCACCATGATTCATCATAAATTATGACATGACAATAAAGGCTGGGAAGGAGTTTTGGCTTTGGTGTCTTTACTAGTTACAAGAAAGTCAGCTTTGTCAGCAAGGGATTTAAAATATGTAAATCCACAGAAAACAGACAGAACACTTTTTAGTGTCTATAAGCTTGCCACAGAGTGAGGTAGATGAGAAGGAAAGCACAGAATTGTAGATTCATTTAGGTTGGGAAGACCTTCAAGATCACTGAATCCAACCATTACCCTACTCTACCAAGTCCACCACCAAGGCATAAGCCCAAGCACCATATCTGCATAGCTTTTAAACACTGTCACCTCTGTGGGCAGCCTGTTCCAATGCCTTAGAATCCTTTCAGTGAAATTTTTTCCCCCAATGTCCACCCAAAACCTCCCCTGGTGCAGTTTGAGGCCACTCCTTCTTGTTCTATCGCTAGTTACCTGGGAGCAGAGACCAATACCCACCACACTACAAACTCCCCTCAGGGAGTTGTCAAAGAGCTGTGGAGAACACTCTGCCTTTCAGCATAGCTATACATCATCTTTCACAATCTCTCTTAATATGATCACCTTACCACTTAACTATTCTAAGCAGCAGCAAAAAGGCTCAAGCACACCTGAAAAAGATTTAGTACTGAATAAAAGTGACATAATACAGGTTATTTGGTTACACCCACACTCTAGTTTTTCTGAAACATAGAGATCACCAGATAAGTGAAGAATACTCCAGGCACTCTTTGTTGTAACACTGAATAACCTGCAGATACTCTATAAACACAAGTCTAGAAGACGCTTGTGCACCATTCATACCTGCCTCCACAGAAGAATATTTGGGAGTGTTCAGGCATTTGAGCAATTTGAAAGCAGCAGAGCTGCTATGTCTTCTGGTTTAAGTGTAGTTGAGGGCACTATTGGTTATTACTGAAACAGACATACAACTTCATGTAGAAATATCTAATTTTGATCCCTGCTTCTCTGTGTGTTGAGATTCTTCTGTCTCATCTTTCCCCTGCCTCCTCCACAAGGCTCCAGAGAGCCTTAGAGCAGGCTTCCAGTACCTGAAGGGAGCCTACTGGAAAGCAGGGAGGGACTTTTTACAAACACTTGTAGTGACAGGATGACAGGGAACAGCTTTAAGCTTGAGGGAGGTAGATTTAGACTAGATATTCAGAAGAAATTCTTTACAGTGAGGATGGTGAGACATTGGAACAGGTTGACCAGGGAGGTCATGCATGTCCCCCACTGGAGGTGCTCAAGGCCAGGTTCGATGAGCCCTTGAGCAACCTGATCTAGTGGAAGATGTTCCTGCCTGTGTCAGGGGGGGTTGGAACTAGATGATGTTCCAACCTAAATCATTCTCTGAATCTGAAATATTACATCCCTTGTCAACAAGCAGACATGACTTCTAAACTACTGTCTCCAGTCTATACATAACAAACCTCGTGTGGGCTGCCTTGCTGGCAAGTCTTTAATCACTGAGATAAGTTGAAATACACGAGCAATCAAAATTAGCCTGAGTGGCCACCACTCACTTCATTCTGTTTCATTTCTCATTCCAATCACAACAACTTAATCTATTTACTTGCAGATGGTATAAGAGGACAACAAAAAAGGCATAGAGCTGCACTGAGGCTTGGCACTCTGAAAAAATCTTAGTCTTATGATTGCAGCTGAGTCTTGAAGAGTCTGGGATATGAAAGTGAAAAGAGCTGAGTGTCTTTAAGTGGCTCTTTGTTCCATCCTCTGTTGCATCAGAGATATACACCAAATACTCTAAGTAACAGAGGGTCTGTATAGAAAAGGATACAGGCTAAGTCTGTACTCAGGAGTCCATACTGGGACCAGTGAATTTAGTATCTTTATCAATGACATAGTCAGTGGGATTGAGTGCACCCTCAGCAAGTCTGCAGATGACACCAAGCTGAGTGGTGCGCTGACAAGCCAGAGGAACAGGATGTCATACTGAGGGACAAAGACTAGCTTGAAAGGTATGTGAATTTCATGAGGTTCAACAAGGCCGAGTTACACTTGGGGTGGGGCAATGCTTAGTATCAATGCAGGCTGGGGGATGATGAAATTGAGAGCAGAAGAGGACATGTAGGTACTGGTGGGCGTAAAGTTGTACCTGAGTCAGCAATGTGTGCTGGCAGTCCAGAAGGCCAACTGTATCCTGGGCTGCATTAAAAGAACTGTGGCCAACAGGTGAAGACAGGTGATTCTGCCACTCTGCTCTGCTCTGGTGTGACCTCATCTGGAATCCTGTGTGCAGTTCTGGAGTCCTCAATACCTGTAGGTCCAAAGGAAGCCACAAAGATGATCAGAGGGCTGGAGCACCTGCCCTATGGGGACAGTCTGAGACATCTGGCACTGTTCAGCCTAGAGAAGACTCCAGAGAGACCTTATAGCAGCCTTCCAATAACTGAAGGGGGCCTACAAGAAAACTGGGGCGGGAGTTCTCCCTAGTATCAGATGACAGAACAAGAGGAAATGGCCTGAAATTGTGCCAGGGGAGGTTTAGGTTGGGTATTAGGAAAAAGTTCTTTCCTGCAAGAATGGTGAGGCATTGGAACAGGTAGCACAGGGACGTGGTGGAGTCACCATCCCTGGAGGTGTTCAAGAAATGTATGGACATGGCACTTTGGGACATAGTTTAATGGCCATGGTGGTGTTAGGTTGGTGACTGGACTCAATAATCTTAGGGGTCTTTTCCAAACAAAACAGGTTTATGATTCTATAACTGTTTAAAAGAGCTTGTAGTGAGGGGGCAATGGTTTTAAACTGGAGCAGGGTAGATTTAGGTTGGAGATAAGGAGAAAGTTCTACACTGTGAGGGTGGTGAAATACTGGAACAGAATGCCCAGAGAGATGTTTGAGATCTCATGCCTGGAGTAATTCAAAGTCAAACTTGATGGGGCCCTGAGCAACCTGATCTAGTTAAAGATGTCCCTGCTCACTGCAGGAGAGGGTTGGACAAGATGACCTATGAAGGCCACTTCCATTGCAAAACATTCTGTGATTCTATAAGTGAACCTTTACTAAAATCATCAGGGGCATCCATCAAGAGGCTGACACAGATGCTTTTGTCCTTAAGACTATGACTGCTTTCAGAATGTTGTTCTTTCTCATGTTTGAATACAAAAGGGCCTGAAGCTGTAACTTTATGAACAATGCAGTTCATGTTTGTTACTTTGAACCAAGTCTTTTAGAAAACAAGAAACTGATGGCAAGAACAGGCCTGAGGTAACATACTCTCAAACACATTAAGGTTTTATGCAGTTCTTCAACAGAATCACACAGTCATATAATAACTTGTGTTGGAAGGGACCTTAAAGATTGTCTAGTTCCAATCCCCCTGCCATAAGCATTGACACCTTCCACTAGACCAGGTTGCTCAAAGCCTCACAGAGCCTGGTCTTAAACACTTCCAGAGATGCAGCACCCACACAGTTTTCAGTGTCTTCACCACACAGTGTAAATAACTTCCTAATGTCTAATCTAAATCTACCCTGCTCTGGTTTAAAACCATTGTCCCTTGTCCTATCACTACATGCCCTTATGAATAGTTCCTCCCCAGCCTTCCTGCAGGCCTCCTTCAGGTACTGGTAGAGTGCTCTAAGGTCTCCCTGAGCCTTCTGTTCTCCAGCCTGTACAGACCAAACTCCCTCATCCTTTCCTTGTAGGAGAGGTGCTCCAGCCCTCTGATCATCTTTGTGGCCCTATTATGGACCCTGTCTAACAGATCCATGTCCTTCTAGTGTTGGGTGCTCTGGAGCTGGACACAGTACTCCAGGTGGGGTTTCACCAGAACAGAGTGGAGGGGCAGAATCTACTCTCTTGACCTGCTGGCAATGCATCTTTTGATACAGCCTGGACATGGCTGGCTTTTTAGGCTGGCAGCTCACATCACCGGCTCACGTCAAGTGTCTCATCAACCAGCAACCCCAAGCCCTTCCCTGCAGCACTGCTCTCTATCCACTTGTCACCGAGCCTGTATTTGTGCCAGCATTAGTGCCTGCATTTTTTCCAGCATTAAGGTTGGAAAAAACCCTCTAAGATCATCAAGTCCAGTAATCAGCTCAACACCACCATGCCCACTAAACCATGTCCTGAAGTGAATGATGTTTCCATTCTTTTTTTTTTTTTTTTGGTGAAGTCTTCCAAATTTCTGACACAGGCTGGAGCTGGAATAAAGAGTGTGCTGAAACTGATCATCTCTTGGTACAGTACCTTCTGAGCTGCATGAAACACAGCTTCCCAGTTGCTGTACAACAGGAAGCAGCCCATTTTTTAACAGATGCACTACAATACCTTTCATCTGAAGATCGCCATTTAATATGGAATCACTAAAGGAGCATCATATTAGAGCCTTGTGGTTATTTCCTCAGAACTCAGTATGAGTTAAGCACCTGATTGATTTGCATCTTTGGGAATTTTCCTCAGAATAGACACAGAGGACACAGTCTCAAGCTGTACCAGGGGAGGTTTAGGCTGGATGTTAGGAAGAACTTCACAGAAAGAGCAATTTGCGACTGGAATGGGCTGCTCAAGGAGGTGGTGGAGTCACCATCACTGGAGGTGTTTAGGAAGAGACTGGATGGGGTGCTTGGTGCCATGGTTTAATTGATTAGATGGTGTTGGGTGATAGGTTGGACTCGATCTTGAAGGTCTCTTCCAACCTGTTCTGTTCTGTTCTATTCTATTGTATTCTATTCTGTACTATTCTATTCTATTAGTTAAATGATAACTGTAACTCTTCTGAGAGTTAATGTTGAACCTTCGTTGCAGAGCTTGCCATTAGAAAATGAAATCTGACAAGCTCTGACAGAACAATTTCTTGTTTTGATGTGAGAGGAAGGACAGAGTTAAGAAGAAAATACTCTACAGGTAGAATTTCAGGGGTCTAAGTCCCTTTCAGGAACATAAATAAAAGTCCTTAGATGGGTTCAGGATCTTGTAGCTCGCACTGAAACTGTCAGCTGCTGTAGATTCTTGTCTGAGAGCTCAGATGCCTAAAAGGCATTTGGGTAGCAAATTCTTTACAGAAGTCATCTGACCTATGAATTTGAAAGCTTATGGAAGAGTATGATTCATAGAACAAATTGGTACTGAGAAGAATCATAACATTTCCTCCATTCTCTAAATCGGTTCACATAAGCAAGTAATTTTGTGTTGTTGGTGTCGAGTTCATAAAGTGTTCTCCCCCTTCAACTACACCTGACCTCATTTGACAAGAATGGCAATTAGTAAGCTTTTCCATAGTTTCTATACCAATGCAGATTTTCCTAGTTAAAAGAGACTGCTGGCCGTGTCTCAAAGTTATGGACAATGTCACTCAAACTGTTCCAAACTTCATTTGCCAGTCACATGGTGAAGGAAGGACAGACAGTTCCTGCTGTGTGCTCTTTGTTATACATGAAACATTTTTTGTTCCATTTTTGGATGAATCACTTTAAAGAAAATCAGCAGGGAATCAATTTCAACATCATGTATGATGGCTTTGAAGTCTGCCTTCTGCTCGGCATCACAGCAGTGAACTGAATGTTTACACGCCTCCTTGGCTCGCACTTTGTGATGCTGAGTGCATGCGTCTATGCATGTCTGTGAATCTATATTGGCCACTACTGTCGGGATTTGTCCTGCAGTCAGGATTTGTCTTGATTATTGTATTGTAAAAGCATAGTTCATTACAACTAGTTTTGCAGTAAACTCTGTGTCAGCGTGAAGACAGATTTTACCTGTGTCACTTCTTATTTTCCTTATATCCTTTAAATGGTGTTTCATGGTATAAACAAAAGGCTTCCCTGGAGTTTGAATTATCATAGAAAATTCTTTACAAACAGCAATGTTTGTAGAGATTGCAATTCCTATAGAAAATAATCTGGAAAGAGAACAGAATGAAGAAAGAATAGCAGCAGAGGAGTCCATCTGATGTTCTATCTCATATATCCTGCATTAATGCGACAGTCTGAAAAGAAAAGCAAGAATCAAAAGAGGACATGGATACAACCATATGGGGTCAGTCACACACAGCATATACCAGATTTATATCTTATGGAAGCATACAGATAAAGAAATCCAAAATGAGCCTCCCCTTTTATCTACCAGCCTATTATCATTATCTTGTTAGGGTCAGCTGCAGGTTATGATTAGAGTGAGTCTCAAGGAGAAGACTCAAAAGGAATACAAACAGTATTCAGTGAATGCCACTTGTGGTTCCACAGAAGGTGTTGAAAGGATTAAAAGGGGAAAAGTACTTTCATTATCATACTAAAAGCTGATCACTTTTTTTCTTTTTAATTGATAGATTGTAGACACACACATGTACTTATATCAATCAATATAACTATATATTAAAAAAGGTATTTGTTTTTAAGTAAGACTCCTCTAGGGGATCAAACAGTTTTTTCCATCTTTCTGCAGAGGTTTGACATGGGTGGGGTGAGTGTTGGCCCGTACCCTCAATGCCTCTTCCACTGTGCAGGTGCCATAGCCTGGATGAGGAACTAGACTGCACCTTTCCTCCAGCAGTGGTGAGGTTACACTTCTGGAGTGCTCAGTCCTAGTAGATACGATCTGACTCATCCTCAGCTGCCCCACAGGGGCTTTGGGCTTTCACATCCTTTCCACACCCTTTGCAAAATTTCTGTAGGCTTTACTGTAACATTTCCCACAGAAGTGCTCCCACTTGGAAGTAATAGTTAATTAGTTGGTTAAAGTAGAAGCACTCACAATTAAACAATGGTGTTATTTTTCTAATATCCATTCCTAGTGCAAAAGAGAAAGCAGTTCAGAGAAAGAAAGAAAACACATGAATCTATAAACAGCTAGCATCATGTTGGATAAAATTCACATATCCCTCATGAGCAAATTTGCAATAGAGTGGCAGTCATGCAAAAATTTACATGAAGCCAGATAAAAGGAGAGGAAACGGAGGTGAAGCCAGAACAAATGAAACACAAATAACATGTTTAGAGTTGCAGAAAAACCCAACAGCTAAGACAAAATCAAAACACATGGGCTAAATAATCTGTAATTGCACGGTTTTTATACTAAAGCACGTGCTTAACTACGCTGCTAAATGGGCTTTAGCCCTCAATGCACAGTGATAGACACAAATACACATCACCATCCATTCTGACAGTTATGCCAGTGTTTTCATCTCCCATTTCTCCCACAGCCTCTCCACATTGCCACTGGCATCCTGGTGCATCAGCTCACTTTCAACTTCTGGCTTGCAAAATCTTTTTTTTTCTTTCTTTCTTTTTTTTTTTTTTTTCCCATTCCATTATTCCCTAGCACTCCCTTCTTAAACTGATCTGCAGGATGACTCTACAATAAACACCCCACCAATCTGAAACTGAGTCACTCTGTCTCTGAATGCCAAAACCAAATCTCTGCCTGAACATACTGCTGCAAGCCGCCTTCTCCTCACTTTCATCACCTCTGCGCAGTTTGTCATCTGCACTCACTGTGTCATATCTAAAATTAGAAGGCAAGATCCTTGAGGCATGGGTAATATATTTCCTCCTTTTTCATAAAGGGCCTACGACCCTTCTGAACAGTGTGAAAAATTCAATTTTTAATTAAAAATTTGAATGCAAACGATAAATTCAATTCATACAACAGACACCATGAAATAGTGAACAATAACCAACCCTGATAATTCTTGTCCTGGTTAGATTTTGTGTTAATTCTTTCCACTAAACTCTGTGAACTGTTCAAATAAAAAATAATTAAAACAAAATAAAAAATCCCACTTCTTTCTGTATAAGGATTTGAGTTTAATCTGTTGATGCCAGTGTTACCGTCTCCTCTAAGGTAGTTTCTTCCAGTTGCCTGTCTTACATACCCAGAAGATAATGCTTCATTTGTTATTAAAAAAAAGAAATTAAAAGAAGTCTATGAGGGTAAGAAACTGCTAGCCATAGAACACACCGGATAGACGTGACTCTTAGGGCAGAGCACTCTAACTAGCAATACTGCCGGATATTTGATGATCCTTTTTGAGAGTAGAACACACACACAAATCAAACAAGGGACCTGGGGGTACTGGTTGATGGTAGGCTGAACATGAGCCAGCAGTATGCTCAGGTGGCCAAGGCGGCAAATGGCATCCTGGCATGCATCAAGAATAGTGTGGCCAGCACGAGCAGGGAGGTCATTCTGCCCCTGTACTCAGCACTGTTTAGGCCACACCTTCAGTACTGTGTCCAGTTCTGGGCTCCTCAATTTAAAAAGGACATTGAGATACTTGAACATGTCCAGAGAAGGGCAACAAGGCTGGGGAGAGGTCTTGAGCACAAGCCCTATGAGGAGAGGCTGAGGGAGCTGGGGTTGTTTAGCCTGGAGAAGAGGAGGCTCAGGGGAGACCTTATTGCTGTCTAGAACTACCTGAAGGGAGGTTGTAGCCAGGATGGGATTGGTCTCTTCTCCCAGGCAACCAGCACCAGAACATGAGGACACAGTCTCAAGCTGCACCAGGGAAGGTTTAGGCTGGATGTTAGGAAGAAGTTCTTCACAGAAAGAGTGATTGGCCATTGGAATGGGCTGCCCAGGGACATGGTGGAGTCACCATCACTGGAGGTGTTTAGAAAGAGACTGCATGAGGTGCTCGGTGCCATGGTTTAGCTGATTAGATGGTGTTGGGTAATAGGTTGGACTTGATGATCTCAAAGGTCTTTTCCAACCTGGTTAATTCTGTATATATACCTTTTAGGGTACTTGTGCAAGCTGAACTCTTCTTTGAGTAAGATTTCAAATACTCCAGTCTTCTTCATCACTGCTTTTAAATTAATGCATATGTATAGGCAGAAATGAAGATATAATTTATGGAGGCAACTTTGGGATGGAATAATTTAGCTAAAAGCAAGGCAGAAACATTCTGCTACGTTAGGAACATATTTTCAAACTATGTCACCCATAGCATATTAATGACTGTAATCTACTTGAGAATAGGAGTTACCAGCGTGCTGTTAGGACATGAAAGGTAATGTAATTCAGGAAGATGAGCTGAAACTAACCAGCGTAATTCACATTATGAGCTATCACTCAGTGTTCGGATTGCTTTTGAATACCTCAATACCTTTGCACAAAGCTTCTCCAGCAGCAGTTTTTGTATTTGAGCCCAAATATTTTACATCCATCAGTTAAGGAATCTTTTCAGTCTCTGAAAGATGGGTGTTGTTTGCTGAATGTATTTTTTATTTCCACTGCTACAGCTGGAATTTACCTATTAAAAACCCCCAATTGTCCTTAGGATGTAACCACATAGTTTCTGAATAAGTGAGTAGAAAAGGCAGAAAATAATGTTTTATGTTGGAAACAGTGACTCAGTCTTTAACTATAGAGGCGTGAACTGTTACCTCTGTAATTACCACTCAACCTCAATCATTCCTAATTAAAGTTTTCCTCTGGTGGCATGTACTTAAGGCTAATCCTTACTGCTTATCCTACAATACACGACTACAATGAACTCAGTGTAAGTTAAATGATGTAGTTGTGTCTGGTTGTATACAGCAATTTGATAGAGCTTGGTAAATAATCAAACCAACCTCTCCCCAAAAGCTATGATAAATAGCAACTTGATACTTTCCCATTGCCAACTCAGTATCATAGCATAAAAATGCATTAGTCATTTATCAAACTATGAATCCATTCACGTACGAAAGAAAATCTGTAGCTTACCTGAGCAAGACTCTCCTGCATCCTAGATCAATCCCAAAGTGTTTTCCTGTCTTCTAGAAGAAAGTTCTCTTATATAAAAGCATTGTTTCAAAATCAGTTACTGACATAAACAGCATGAATACTGTGTCCAGTTCTCGTGTCCCCATCATAATAAGGACACAGGGCTGTTGAAGCATGTCCAGAGGAGGGTCAGAAGGATGATCCAAGAGCCGGAGCACCTCTGCTGTGAGGATAGGCTTGAGGGAGCTGGGGTTGTTCAGCCTGGAGAAAACTGGGAGGACCTTATAGCTGCCTTCCAATATCTGAAAGGAGCCTACAAGAAAGCTGGAAAGGAACTTTCATTAAGGTGTCTAGTGACAGGACTAAGGGGAAAGGTTTTAAGATGAGGGAGAGAAGATTAAGACTAGATTTTAGGAAGAAGCTCTTCAGTATGAGGATAGTGAGAGTCTGGAATAGGTTTCCCAGAGTGGTTGTGGATGCCTCCTCCCTGAAGGTGTTTAAAGCCAGATTGGATGAGGCCTTGGGAAACCAAATCTTGTTGAGAGGCATCCCTGCCCATGGCAGAGAGGTTGGAGTAGATGATTTCTGAGGTCCTTTCCAACCTGAGGCATTCTATAATTCTATGACTGAAGCAAATGTTTCATATTTAGTGATTAAATTCTTCACTTCTGAGAGTTTTTAAAACAAAATTCTTCCAATTAGCATTACAATGAAGGCAAATAGTTCCAGGTAGTTAGAAGTGGCAATATCTATTATAATCACTCCCACATTTCCATCACTAATGACTTCTTTTTTGTTCAGTTACTTGATATTCTGCCAAATATTTATCACCTGGGATAAAATTTCCCTGCCTCAAAATGAACTTTTCAACTAAATTGATTCAGTCATTTCCAAGATCAAAGGCTTACATGGTGTGATTTGCCCTTGATTGTGCACAATTGTGCAATCACATTCAATTTACCATTGAGGACCTTTGACTCACTCAGGGTACAAGGATGGCCAGTGCTTCTTAGGGGAGAAGTTATTTCTTTTTATCCCCTTTATTATTCACTGCATGTCTTCAGACATCATTTACTGAACACTGGGACTGGAAACAGAATATTTGAGTCTTAGAGAACTCTGAGAGATTTTACAGAGTGCCTTGATATAACAGCTGAGTGCTTCTTCAAAGTTAATCTCCTGAACTGCAGTGAGTGAAGACATTGTTACTCTCGTTTTAATGATGCACAGGGATTAAGATTAAAATATAAATCTATAATCTACTAATTGTATGTTCAAATTAAGATGTTTGCAGTGTATTTCTTCAAAGGATTAGCACTACATACAGCTGCACATTCAAAATTCCATTCCCAATGGCTTTTCTTGCAGCTCCCTTTATCAGTTACATCCACATATCTTGCTGGCACTGTGATACAGAAGCCAGATTTCCAGAGCACAGATGCAAACTGGAACAAACCAGCTAGCAAGGGGTAACCCTCCTAGTCCAGGCTCCTATTCTGAATCTCCAAGAAGGATCTGCCACAGAAGACATGGCTGTGAAGTATGTGCAAGGTAAACATATATGTGTATATATATAGAGAGAGACACACATATATATATAATTCCATTGCACTAGACTGCAATGACCAGTTTAGAAGCATATACTATACATACATTTCCACATCAATTAATTAAATGCAATCAATACATTAACAGATTGAACACATTAATTTTAGTACTGTTATAATGCACACACGTATACCTGTGCATACACACATTTGTATATTATTTTAGCAATAATAATTTATGATTATATGTAATGTACAATAATATTAAATACATCATAAATGCATTAATCCATTTAGGTAAAAGTTAAGCAATTGTAATTTTACAAAGTTTTACTACCTTGTGGATGATTATTAAGATGAAACTTTAAATAATGCAGCTGGGGTGCATTGAGTACAGCATAGCTAGGCAGAGAGATCCCATAGCTAGTGAGAGATGGTTCTCCCACTCTGCAGTGCATTCAATAGAACTAACCAGACTGGAAAAGACCTCCAAAATCATTGAGTCCAACCTATCATCCAACACCATCTAATCAACTAATCCACGGCACCAATCGCCCCATCCAGTCTCTTCTTAAACACTTCCAGTGGTGGTGACTCCACCACCTCCACGGGCAGCCCATTCCAATGGCAAATCACTCTTTCTGGGAAGAACTCCTTCCTAACATCGAGCCTAAACCTCCCCTGGCACAGCTTGAGACTGTGTCCTCATGTTCTGGTGCTGGTTGCCTGGGAGAAGAGACCAAGTCCCACCTGTTTACAACCTCCCTTCAGGTAGTTGTAGAGAGCAATAAGGTCTCCCCTGAGCCTCTTCTTCTCCAGACTAAGCAACCCCAGCTCCCTCAGCCTCTCCTCATAGGGCTTGTGATCCAAACCCCTCCTCAGCTTTGTTGCCCTTCTCTGGACACATTCCATTGGTGCAGCCTTACTTTGAGTACTGTGTGACCTTTTAGACACCTGACTATTAGGACATCAAACTATTAGAGTGTGTCCAGATGGTAAAGGTCAAGATGGTAAAAAGTCTCAAGGGCAAGAGTTATAAGGAGCGGCTGAGGTAACTTGGTTTGTTCAGCTTGGAGAAGGCTGGAAGGTGATCTCATCACTGCCTACATTTTTTAAAGATGGGCAGTGGAGGGAGAGCTACAGATCTCTCTCTGGTGACCAGTGTCAGGATGTGAGAAATGGAATGAAGCTGCATCAGTGGAAGATCAGACTGGACATTAGGAAAAGGTCCTTCACTGAGAGTCTGTTCAATCACAAGCTCCCCAAGGAAGTGCCCAGGGCATTAAACCTGTCAGAGTTCAAGGAGTGTCTGGACAATGTTTTTTAGTCACATGGCTTGGTTTTAGGTAGTCCTGTAAGGAGCAAAGAGTGGGACTCAACAACCCTTACAGATCCCTTCCAGCTTGAGATACTCTGTGTTTCTATGCTTCTATGATTTGTTGCAGAATCCACCACAGCCACAATTCTATACAGGTAGAGGAGGTGTTGTAACTTGCATATTAGATGTTCTTTAACTTGCATTATGGCACAGAATTCTTTCTCCTGCTTTGCTTGAGGGAATGATACAGATCTCTTAATGTCAGTTACACATGCACCTCCCTCCTCCTTAGGAAAAAGAGCATTATTCAAGCCCCAAAAATTCTCATGTAAAATTGCATGACACTAGTAAAACCCTTATCAGTCAAAAAATATGCCTAATAGGAAACAGAAAGTCAAGTTGCTGAGAGAAATTCCTTCTGAGATGAGAGGAAAATTGTTAGCAGTTTGCTTTGAGGGATTAAAATGAGGTAATGGAGTTTGAAAAGTCTTATATATCAAAGATTTGTTGCAACAAGTTATTTGAGCCTGAAGATGGGAGTAGGTTAAAAAAAAAAATCTAACAAAGGTTAAGTAGGAAATCTAAATTTTTAGCTTTGTTAAAGTTCCCCCTCTCAGGTTTAAATTCTTCTCTTTTTTTTTTCTTCTTTTTTTTTTTTTCCCAGCCTGATCAAATAACTCCAGCTCTGTATTGGAGTGGAACAATGCTGTCACCTGCTGGTTACATTTCCTAGTAGTGGTCAATCTAATCCAAGTAGGAAAACATTTTATCAAGCACTCTCAGAAAGCATGACCTAAAAAGCTGAAGGAATTGTAGAGATTCATGAACAACTTAATGCCAAAACCTCAGCTGTGATGTCATTAATTAAAGTGAGTGGCAATAGTATCATGGCAGTGGGTCAGGAAACCAGTAGCTAATTACTTTGTTATGGACAGAGCAAAATGTTGGCCCTATGTGATTTGACCAGTGACTGATTCTGCTGCTTTTCCTTTGAACTAATGTTCCCATTGAGATAGAGAAGTTATAGTAGGGATAACAGAATGCAGATAAGCACAGATATACACAGCAGTTTTCAGGGTAAATATGGCAGGTAAGAAAATGTATCACTGATGCTTGGGGGTATCTCCATGCTCAAAAGTTGACCAGATGTAGTGGTCTAAGAGAGTCCTGCCATCTTCTGAATTTCTCACTCCAAGGTAGATTCACTCTATGCCTCCTCATATTCCTGTCAATTCTCTAAAAGTGTAAAACTTGTCCCATGTTGTAGAGAGGCAACCATGAGCCCTTTGAGTGCAGAGCTATTTGAGATAAGGTTTTACCATTTATTGCTGTTCCTCTGTTCTGTAATACAGCTTCAGAATACATGAGGAGGAGCTTGTGACATTTCAGAAGAAGGACATAGAACTGTTGGAGAGAGTCCAGAGGAGGGGGTCAATGATGATCCAACAGCTGGAGCACTTCTGCTATGTGGACAAGCTGGGGGAGATGGGGTTGTTCAGCCTAGAGAATATTACAGGGAAAACCTTCTAGCTGCCTTCCAGTAACTGAAGGGAGCCTACAGGAAAGCTGGAGAGGGGCTTCTCATAAGGGTGTCTAGTGACAGGATGAGGCAGAATGGTTTTAAGCTCAGGTTTAGACTGGATCTTAGGAAGAAGTTCTTGAGTATGAGGGTGGTGAGACTCTGGCATAGGTTGCCCAGTGTGGCTGTGGATGCCTCCTCCATGGGGGTGTTTATGGCCAGATTGGATGAGGCCTTGGGCAACCAACTCTAGCTGAGGGATGTCCCTGTCCATGCCAGGGAGACTGTAGCAGATAATCTCTGAAGTCTCTTCCAACCTGAGCCATTCTATGATTCATCTTGATAAGAACTTAAATAATTGATGTGAAGTCAAATGAAGTGTGCAGAAGATAAACATATTACATGTTGCTTAGCCATAAACTGTACCCAGTAAGGGAATTTAAAGTATGTGTTATCCATTTGCTTGTATTTTGGTAGGAAAAGGCATTTATGATCACCAAGTCTAACCATTATCTAACTCTACCAAGTTTGGTGCTAAAGATGTTGTCTTAATGGAAATACTTCCTCTGCAGGCTGTGGAAGGCTGACCAAACAGTGTTATTCTATTAGAGCTCCTTATAGTAACACAGTATAGGTAGTAAAGCTATTAATAATGAAAGAAACCCCAACAGTCATTTCCACACAGCCTCATCATTTTGATTCCTTTTCCCCACCACCTACAAGACTGCAGTGTGTGTTCTGCCTTAGGCTCTCATTATGGTCCCTCTGCTCTTTTCATGCCTTTTTTATTCTTTGATCTTACCCAAGCTGGAAGGGAGCAAAAATCAAGGAGAAAATATGAGAAGAGAACACTCTACTTGTCAGTTGTTTTCAGACACTGAATTCACATGGGCTTTGAAGACACAAGGGTCAGCAAACCACACAGATACTTTTTCAGAATGGAAATTTTAACCTCATCTTGAATGTAGATGATGAAAGATATTTATACCACCTTTTTTTTCTATCTTTTCTTTAAAAAGACAAGAAAAAAGAGAGTGAGAAAATACATCTTAAAAGACATTGTGAAAATGAAAGGAAGCATGAGGCCTTTTTCACTTTAAGTAGTTGCTCGGTTACCCTGACAGGGAACACTCTCAGCTTAGAGTGATGACCCATGCAATTGAAAGCAAACCACCAAAAAAGTTGGTTTTGCTTTGCAAAATGCACAACTAAGCACAGCTCATTGGGTTCTCTTCTTCCTTTTGTGCTGAAGCATCAGGGCTTCATCTAGTGTTCACCAAGAAAATTACAGTTAAGAAGACTAAATTTTAAGGCAATAATATTAGGGCCAGAAAATGTCCTTTTAACTGCTGTCAGGAGCAACATCCCTTATTCTGTGTCAAGTTTGCACTGGTAGTTATGTCCATGATTCACATTAGCCATTCTCCTTAGTTTATAGATCATATGCATCTAACCTAAACTGTCCTGAGTGATGTTGAAGTTCATAGAATGGCTTACATTGGAAGGGACCTCAGAAATCATCTACTGCAACCTCCCTGCCATGGGCACGGATGCCTCTCAACAAGACTTGGTTTCCCAAGACCTCATCCAGTCTGACCTTAAACACCTCCAGGGAGGGGCATCCACAACCACTCTGGGAAACGTGTTCCCTCATACTGAAGAACTTCTTCCCAAGATCCAGTCTAAACCTCCTATACCTTGGCTCAAAACCATTCCCCATAGCCCTGCCACCAGATATAAAGGCAGATATAAAGGCTCTCCAAAGTATTTTCTTCTCTAGGCTGAACAACTCCAGCTCCCTCATCCTATCCTCACAGCAGATGTGCTCCAGGCCTTGGATCATTCTTGTGGCCTTCCACTAGGCTTGCTCCACCAGTTGTGTGTCCTTCTTATGATGGGGACACCAGAACTGGATGCAGCGTTTGAGGTGGGATCTCACCAGGGCAGTGTAAAGGGGCAGAATTACCTCTCTTGACATGCTGGCAAAACTCCTCTTGATGCAGTCCAAGATATGGTTTGCATTCTGGGCTGCATGAGTGCACTGCCAGCTGTGTTTCATGTTCTTCTTAAATTGCTTTTAAATCACTGTTACATTTATAATGTATAAATCTATTCAGACCTATAAGACAGTTGCATTTGGTATTAGGTCTCCAGTTCACTACAGGTAGCAACTCAAGTGTCTTGAGCTGTAACTTGTCCAATGATCTCAAGATACATCACAGGCCTTCTATAAAGAGGAATAGGAAAAGTGATTGTCATCAAATTATTTCAAAAGAGCTGAACCAATTTAAGAATAGCGTAATAATTTCCTCCTGATTATGCTAACATCCAGCTCAAAGCCAGTGAAGAAACCAAGCAGAACCTCTTCCTGAGCTGGGTTAGACTACTCCTAAGATGATACAAAACATACTCAGTGCTATTTACAAATGAAAAATGTAAACTGTTGTTAAATAAACTTCTTTGGGAAGGGCTGACAATGTATAACAAACAGGATAAGATTCTTATCTCTTCCTATAAGCTGCTGATCATGAAAAGCACTGAAGATGCTTAGTGTCTTTTCAAAACAGTCCCAGAAGATTATTTTCCACCTAGTTCAAGAAGAAAGAAAGAAAGGTGATCATAGAATCATAGAAGCAATAAGGTTGGAAGTGACCTCAAAGATCATCAAGTCCAACCTGTCACTCAAGACCTCATGACTACTAAACCATGGCACCAAGTGCCACATCCAATCCTCTCTTGAACACCTCAAGGGATGTGAACACACTAATAGCCTCTTAGAAAAAGAATGATTATGTATGAGTTGTAAGCATTCATTCTCTGATTTTTACTGGCTTATTGATGTCATGGTATGCATCAAAGGCCTCAGAATTTATTTATTGAATACTGGAATATGAAGCTCTGTTTAATGGTGAGGATGTCAAAGATGTTACAGGTTCAGGTACCCTCAGTTCCTGAACAATTTCTTCCTTGAAAATGTGAACTGATGTTAGAATTACCAATACACCCAGAAACAACTTCTCCAGATGCTTTCATTGTAATTGGATGCTTCTATTCCACTAGTGTTCAGAATGTTTTCTTTTATTTTCTGCCCTGGTTTCACTTCTAGTGCTAGCAAGAATTCTCAGCAGCATCCACAGAAGGTAAAATATGTTTCTCATTACCATTGAGTATATCTCAGGTTAGCTCAGTAATTTTTTTTCTTAGAAGCAAGGCTACTGCTATTTTAGATGATCAGTTTATATTGCTGCACTGTCAATGGAAAATGTGGAAGGGGATCAGAGATGTCCTAGTCCCCAGAACCTTGAGATCCCAAACAACGATTAAATATTTCTTAGAACAATCCACACCCAAGGATTCTATCTCTAATCCTCTCCACCCATTTCTTCCATATCAATCTAGTTTGACACCAAACATTTCAAATTACCTTTGAAGTCTAGTCTCAAGTCACAGACACTTTACTTATCTAACTTGAGCTATCAAGCAGAGCATTCTGGCAAAATTTCCTTTGTTGAATTACTAATGAAGTTTAAATGGAGCTAGTCCAAAGAAATAAGACTTTAGCGGGGATTGTCAGACATCGGTGATAGGCAGCAGGTTAGTGAAATTCAGAGATATAACTAGAAGATCTAGAAACAGCTTTCCTGTTCCGTGAATTTATGAGATTCAAAAAATACCCTCTTACATTCTGGAGTGAGGAAACAGTGAAAGGAGAAACTAGTCTCATGTCACCAAAAATATATGCACTGCAAATGTAAAGTATGTTTGAAGATTTTGCCTGCAGGGATCTTAATCCCACAATTCAGAGTTTTATGAGTATTGTGGCCACTTCTGAAAATGAGACTTTAACTCCAAAGTAGCAACACACAGAACCACAGAATTAACCATGTTGGAAAAGACCTCTGAGATCATCAAGTACAACCTATCACCCAACACCATCTAATCAACTAAACCATGGCACCAAGTGCCTCATCCAGTCTTATTTTAAACACTTCCAGGGACAGTTCCTGAATAATTCCTTCCTTGAAAATATGAACTGATGCTAGAATTTCTTTCTACTGCCCAGTCTGAATTTCCCCTCTTCCAGCTTCAATCCCTTTGCTCTTACAAATCACAACAAGCTGCTGTAAGTAGGCCCACCCCAGCCTTCTCATAGGGTCCCTTCAGGTACTGGAAGGCCAGTCTAAGTTCTCCCCACAGCCTTTCTTTCTCCAGCCTGAACAGCCCCAGATCTCTCATTCTCTCTCCATAGGGAAGATGTTCCAGCCCTCTGATCATGTTTCTGGCCTCGTCCGGACCCACTCAAACACTTTCATATCCCTCTTGGGTAGAGAGCCCCAGAACAGTATGCGGTGTTCCAGGTGGGGTCTCATAAGAGCAGAATAGAGGGGCAGAATCACTTCCCTCATCCTGCTGGTCACGCTTCTTTTGATGGAGCTCTAGACATGGCTGCCTTCTGGGCTGGCAGTGACCACTGCTGCCTCATGTTAAGATTTTTATCACGCAACAGCCCCAAACCCTTCTCCTCAAGACTGCTCTCTAACTATTCCTTGCCCATCCTGGATTTGTGCTTGGCTCAAATAAAAACTTACCATTT